>NC_134213.1:21285606-21588636 GCF_965140235.1 Caretta caretta | reverse complement strand
CCGCCCTCCATGGCTCGCTTTCCGCCATGCACCTACAGGTTTATTAGGCTGCACTTCCCAAGAGTCTGGAGAGATCGGAGATGTGTCAAGAGCTCTGACAGAGAGCTGAGAAGCGACTTGAGTCTCACAGCTATAGGTGCCCAGCATGCAACAGACTGGGTTTACTCAGCACTAAATTGTCAGACAATTTTTAGTGGCTTTCATGCTGGCTCAGCCCCGATCATGTCCTTTGTTCATCCACAGAACAGACAGCATGGATAGCTGCAGTGCAAACTTCATACCACCCATTCTAGTGTGCCTCTCATGGACAGAGCCCACTAGCACGGGTGTTCAGTGCCCATGGCCTGTTCAGTCCTTGATCTCTCAAGATAGTTTAGTGCCATCTGACATAATAGTTTCCCAAATGCCTGTCTTAGGTGGCCCCATCCCCACAGATTCTGAACTCTTCCTACTCTTTAGTTAATTTATCCTCATCACGCTCCTGGGAGAGAGGGAAGTGCTGTGATATTAGTTTACAGAGTACTAAACTGGGGATGGGGGCACAGAAAACCTAAATGACTTGCCCATGGTCACATAGGAAGTCTGTGGCAGAGCAGGGAAGTGCTAAGCTAAGACCCTAACCACTCCATCTCTTCTGTCCATCATGGGCATCTATATTCACCATGAGCTGGACTGAGACCATGGAGTTAATCCAATTTATTTCACTTAGGCCACTAAATGAGAGAGACTATCCGTCACTACTGTGAACCTGCGCAGGAGTCAACCTGGCAACCTAAAGGCAAAGGGCTCGCCACAATAGGAGCAATCCCGTGAATTAGCCACAAATGACACTTGTTATTAATTCAGTGATCATTAAAGGGGAGTTAAGAACTCTGGCCCTATGGAACAGAGAACAGGCATAAAGAGAAGGGGCTGTGACAAGAAAACAGCAGGGAAACACCAGCCCAGGAGAATTTTCTGGAGTTCAGCATTGTTGTATCCTTGGGGGCAACAGTTTTAGGAAGAAATCACTTAAGATTTCTTCCTAAAACTGTTGCCCCCAAGGATACAACAATGTGGCGACGAAGGTGGGATAATGACATGTCTCCCGCACAACAAACAACCAGACTGGATCGATAATTCCATCCTCCTGAACATGTAGGTAACAAGGTCAGATGAGACAGGAGAGGTTCGTCGAGATGTTCCATGCATCACCAGGTCCATAACTTGGGTCAATACTGGGTTAACACGTGTTGCTTTCTTTTCCTGAGTAGCAGTGATGGGTGTGTTCTCTACCTGTTCAAAGTAAAAGATTTCCTTCTGGGCAATATCTTGACGTTTGACTGGCAAAGGCAGCCTTGAGATACCATCTGCATTGCTGTACAGAATGGATTTCCGATATTTGATTTCATATGTGTGTGCGGAAAGCAACAATGCCCAATGCTGCATACGACTAGCAGCTAATGGGGGAATGCCTGTGTGGGGTCCAAAAATTGAAGTCAGAGGTCGATGGTCTGTGAGAAGTGTAAACTTCCATCTGAACAGGTACTGATGAAACTTCCGAATTCCAAAAACGATTCCCAATGCCTCACGTTTGATTTGGTTAGTTTCTGCTTTGCTTAGAGCGCGTAAAGCAAAAGCAATAGGTCTCTCGTCTCCCGAAGGCATAATGTGTGACACAACCACTCCCACTCCATAAGGGGAGGCATTGCAGGCCAACCATAGGGGTAAGGATGGATCAAAGTGCGTCAGAACTTCAGAATTTAGCAGTGCACCCTCAGCTTTGTTAAATGCAACATCACAGCCACACTGCTAAAACCACTTCATGAACTCCTTGTGCAGAACAAGGCCTGGAAGTGGACTGAAGCCTATCTGCGAGATGAACTTTCCATAATAGTTCAATAGTCCTAGAAACGAGCGAAGCTGGCTAACATTTTGAGGAGGGAGAGCCTTCACAATAGCCTTAACTTTTGCAGAGACCTTACGAAGACCTGTAGCATCAATGATGTGTCCCAAATATTCAACAGAGGGCTGGAAGACTTCACACTTGTCTTTGCGGACTTGTAGGCCATACTCTTCCAATCTTTGTAGGGTAGCCTCTAAATTCTTTAGGTGATCCTCCTCATTCCTTTCAGTGACCAGGATGTCATCCAAATAGCACTGAACTCCTGGCAAGCCACACAAGATCTGGTCCATAGCCCTCTGGAACAAGGCAGGAGCCTTATTCCAAAGGGTAGGAGACAGTATCGATAAAGCCCTTTATGCGTCACAATAGTCAACAGCTCTTGGAACTTTTCATGGACGTGCATCTGTAAATACGCTTGACTCAGATCAGTCTTACTGAACTTTTGTCCCCCAGCCAGGCCCGCAGAGGTCATCAATGCACGGAAGTGGGTATTGCTCTGCACACAACACTGGGTTGACAGTGACTTTAAAATCACTGCAAATCCAGAGAGAGCCATCTTTCTTCACTAATGGAATGATAGGAGTTGCCCATGGGCTATGGGTAACTGGTATTAGGACTCCATTTGTGACCAGGTGCTTCAGGTCTCCTTCAACTTTTGGCCTGATGGCATATGGCACAGTTCTGGCTTTCAGATATTTTGGTTGACTATCAGGTTTAATGTTCAATGTCACAGTGATACCCTTCATACTTCCCAGATCCTCTCCAGAAACAGCAGCATGTTTCCTTAGTAAAGCGGTCAGACTGGTTTCTTCTTTAGTCATTCGGTACACTTCTGCCCAGTGTAGCTGCATCTTCCTAAGCCAAGACCTACCCATTAAGGCTGGGTAATTACCTCTCACCACAAACAGTGGAAATTTAGCAGCCTGTCCATTGAGCTCCACCTTAACATCAGTAGTGCCCAACATGGGCACAGCTTCTCTCGTATATGTCTTCAGAACAATTTTTGTTGCCTTAAGCAGAAGATGCTGTAGCTTTTCTTTATACACAGTATCTGAGACCAGTGAGATGGCTACACCGGTGTTCAGTTCCACGCGTATAGGTTTGCCGTCCAACAACGGGGTTACCCAGAATTCATGTGAGCCTACCGCCAAAGACAAAATGTGGAGTGGCACTTCTTCTTGCGATGAGGTGTCTCCTTGGTCATCCTGGGTCTGCTCTAGGATATGCAGATTTCCATTTTTGGTCGGCCAGACCACCAACCTCTTTTTCTTTTGTTTACAGGCACACTCAATGTGTCCCTTTCTGCCACAGTGTCGACACACCAGGTCATTACACCAGCATTCTGATGCATGGTGACCCAGCTTACCACAGCAGTAACATTCCTGACTCCCCACAGTTTGTGGGTAAGTTCTTGTGACACCTTATGCACCCTAGGGGATGCACCAATGTATTGCGCCTCCTTTGTAGCCAGTTCTATGGAGACCGGAATATCAACAGCCTTCTGTAAGGTAAGCTGAGCCTCTGTCAATAGGCACTTCCATATAGCTTCACTATGCAGGCCACACACTAACCTGTCACATAGGGCATCATTTAATATCTCCTTAAATTCACAGTGTTCTGCAAGCTTTTTCAAAGTTGCTACGAATTGTACAACTGTTTTGTCTTCTTTTTGGTCTCTTTTGTGGAACCTATATTTTTCAGCAATTACCAATAGTTTTGGAGAAAAATGGAACCCCAGGATTTCTACAATGTCACTGTAAGATTTGGTCTCAGGCTTAACAGGGTGTAGTAAGCTGTGTAGCAGGGAGTAGGTCTTAGGCCCTACAACACTTAAGAATATTGGCACCTTCTTCTTCTCTGTAATGTCATTTGCAATAACAAAAAGCTCAAAACGCTCAGTATATACGTGCCATTGCACTGTAGTCTCCTCAAAAGGTTCCAGCAGCCCTGTAAGTGTAGCCATGGTTTTAGTTTCAGTTTGCACAGTCCATGCAAACAAGCCAGTTCTCACCCCCTTCCAACAGCAAGCAGGGTTTGTTTTTTGGTGGGGTTTTTTGTACCTTGACTTCTACTTCCTTCTGTTGCTGGGGCAGCACAGGAATCCCATCCTCGTCACCACGTTGTTTTATTCTTGGGGGCAACAGTTTTAGGAAGAAATCCCTTGAGACACGGAGAGCTGTAAACCTTGAAAGCAGCCATTTATTGCCCCACACTGAACTAACCAAAAACCAGCCAAAATCGGCTGGGCTATCCCCTAATAATCTAACTCAGTTGCCATAGCAACAACAAGATTCTATTACGAGGACAACCAAATACACAACAAGCAGAGGTTATGAGTCTTCTCATTATTCCCCCTAAGCAAAAGACCACACCCAGGTCCTGCAAACTATTCTGCTGTAGCTAGTCTTCATGGTTTAGGGTGCCTAGAAGTGACCTGCAGCCCCCCCTCACCCATGATCTGCAGCCAATATTTCCTGATTCAGGCCCTGAAATAATTAAGGGACTGAATGGGAAGAACATATTGAGACCTTAGCCATGGCGTTCCTGGGTTGACAAAATGGCTGAAAACAAGCTCAGGCAGGATGAGCCTTGCAGCACTCCTGATTTCCACAAGGTGGCAGGGTTGAGCAAGCACAGTTTGCCTACTGACTCCAGTAGAGCTATCCCACAACCAAGCTCGGCCAACACATCTTTTATTAGACATTACCGCAACTCACAAATGGCCCATCTGGGCAGGGGATAACATTGTTAGTCAGGCAGGAAGACTGAGATAAAACAATGGGATTATTGGCAATCAATTAATTTCCAGGGTATATCACAAGCTAAGGGGAGAGAGATTGTGGGAGCCTGCTGTTTATAACATTGGCAGCACACCGCTGCTTTGATCTCTGCTTCGGAGGGGTCTTCAGGGCTGCTTCCTGAGGTTCGGAGACTCTGGCTCAGCATAATTCAAATGCTGCCTCGTGAGCAGAGCTTCCCACAACAGAGAAACCCCGGAGGCCAAAGACACAGATGCTGTCGCCAGTTCCGCATAGGAAAGTCCCGACCTGATCTCTGCTAGTCTCACCCACAGCCATTCTGCATCTGCTCCTCCTGCACTCTGCCTATGCATCTGGATGCTGTAGTCCTCTACGTTCCCAGGCCCCCTGGTTCCACAGTGGTCCCTTCTGCTGAGTTCTCATTATACTGCCTTATTGAGGTGCTGATTCTACTTGACCCATTCATTTCCCACCTCCTCCCACTCCTTTCCCCCCGTAGCACTGACTCGCCCTCTCTTCCCATTCATTACCCCTGTAGCTTTACAGAAGCCCTCACCCTTGAAATTCTCCTCCCTGTTCAATTTTGCCCTTGGCTCTTTTGTCTCCCAAGCCCGCGCACCAAAGGCAGCAATTCTTCTGGCACCCCTTGCCCCTCCTCTTTTTAACAACTGTTGTCCCCATAATTTGTGGCAAGAGTCTCACCTCTTTTCGCATTTCTCAGAGCGGGAATTCCCGGGGAGATCTGTACCTCCAAGGGGGGGGGTTGTATAGCTCTATCTAGTTACCTACCTATCTGTGTCATAGGCCTGTCCCCATGGTATCTAGATTCATCAACCTGAAAACTCTTGTAGCTGTGCCCATGCTTTGAAGACCCTGTGGGAAGGCTGCTGTTGATCTCTGCCAGGGTTGAGCCATAGCACCGCTTCTTTGAGAGACACAGAGGGATGGTCCTGAGCACAAGCTGGCCAGGCTGCTATGGACTGACAGGCAGAAGCTGGAGCATTGCCGCCCCACCCCAGTGCAGAGAACCAAGTGCTAGCCCTACCCAAAAGGTCTCCTGCTGTTAATTGATTTATCTCGTTAGACTGACCTCACACTTGGTAAAGCAACCCCCATCCTTTCATGTATTTATACCTGCTCCTGTATTTTTCACTTCATGCATCTGATGAAGTGGGTTCTAGCACACGAAAGCTTATGCCCAAATAAATTTGTTAGTCTCTAAGGTGCCACAAGGACTCCTCGTTGTCAGAGCTTAGTGTAATCACTAAATGCAGCACCAAAGCTCTTCAGCGTGCCAGGTATACCATGACTCTGAGGCAAGCACTGAGGACAATTCTTCTTCTGGGCCCTAAAGGTACCAGTCCTGATGGGTCTCAGTAAGCACTCAGAAACAAGGCTCAAGCAAGGGGATCTTTGCCTAGGGCTGGTAGGGAAGGGAAAGGTTGCAAATATCCCTAAGTGCAGGGGCTTAAGCAGTGACACGTAAAGGTAAATCCCAGTGGTTCCTGGCTTGGCTGCTGGGGTCAGTTCACGTAGGGTTAAGGCCAACCTAGCCTAGAGCCTGGGGTGCCTGCTTCAGTCCTGTCTCTATTAAAGGTTAGTTTGTAACATGCAGGT
Source organism: Caretta caretta (assembly GCF_965140235.1). Classification (NCBI taxonomy): domain Eukaryota; kingdom Metazoa; phylum Chordata; order Testudines; family Cheloniidae; genus Caretta; species Caretta caretta. Next base: position 21,582,375 of record NC_134213.1, on the reverse strand, counting down.
TTCCAGGCCAGGATGAGTCCATGGTGTGTCTCGCTATGGGACTCTGTGTCGGCCTGCTGCCGCTGAAGCAGCTCCTGGTCGTGGGCTGCTTCTGCCACAGTGGTAGCCAGGATACAAGGCCCCCAGAGCTCCTGACTGAACACAATTGTCCTTGTGTTGGCAAGCACACTAGCCCCTTCCCTGGCCTGCTGTCGAGGACACTTTTGCTGTAACAGGCTGCTGTTCTTTGAAAAGCTTGAGCTCCGCCTCCGGGCTAGCTCCGTGCCCCCGAGAGCACCTGGCAGGCCCCTTTCTGTTCAGCCTGGAGAGTAGCAGGTATCAGCATGGAGAGGGTTGGTGAAATGGTAGTTTCCTGCTTAGCCGGTGCTTCATGCTGTGCACTGGCTCCACTCCCTCCTAGTCTAGGATGTATCCCATATCCACTGAGGTGGAACCTGGCAGGCTTCGTTTACCTCTTTGACCCCACTGTCATTCCTCTTGCAGTTGCTGCTGCGCACACACGGACATTGAGCCACTACTTGAAAGAGCTACGTGCTGGCAGCACAACAAAAGCCGGCAGCGGAGGGTGTCGCAATCAGCACATTGTGAAGAGCTGGGTACACACTGTACTGCCTGTGTGTGTGCGTGATCTATATACACCCCTTACTCCAGACTCCCTGCAGTACTTTGTCTTGCTTCATGAGGACTTGGAATCTATTGTGGGAAGGGAGAGGGGAAACGGGGCTTCTCTCACCACTGAAAAGCAAAGCTTGTTTTCTTCTCCCCTTGGGTAAAGACCCTCTAGCCAATTCATTTTGATCCAATGGATTTAGAGCCCCATCCATCCCGCACACAGGCCTAGATCCCATTCTTGTCTATCTGGGATAAAAATTAAAGGGGACATTTTCTGCCACAAGCAATTAGGCCCACAGATTTGATCTGCTGTAAATTTGTTCTTATTCCCTGAGGAAATTTGTCTGAACACTCTAGTGAAAGGTTTAGCTGGGTAAGATGCTCACAGTCTGGCCCAGACTGGCACTACGCTCACTAGGTTTGGGAAAAGTTAGGGTTTGGTTCAAGTGCAAAACTCAGACCAGCTTTATTACAAGGTCTCATGGCCTTTTGGATTCCAACCCTGGGAAATTTATGGTTTGGAGTCAAACTTGGTAACTTAGAAGGAACTTAGGTTTGAATTTGGTCCCACTGACCCAGTTCCTGTCTCCCAGACTGTTTAATGCCAAATAATAAACAACTCCCCCCCCCCCATTTACTTTGAACCCCAACTCTGCAAAATTTTAGGATTTTAACTCAAGATCACATTTGCAAAAATGTTTACACAAAACCGTTATGAATTGAAGCCTCTGGGCTTCGTCCAGGTCTACTGAAAAGCAGAATTAAAATCCATCCCCCTGTGATGGAGAAATGAAAATGGCACCATTTATTGGCCTGCTGTGTATCTCTGCAGCCCACAGAGCAGAGGGAGCAGACATTAGCTAACAAACCTTAAGCCTAGGCTACATTTAAAATGTTATACCAGCAGAGTTATGTTGGTCGGGGGTGTGAAAAAACACACCCCTAGTGACACAGCTCTGCCAACAAAAACCCCAGTGTAGACAAAACCATGGCAATGGAAGATAGTGTCTGTCGGCCTGGTATATGTAAGGGGAAATGGTGTTTCTACACTGGCAGAAAAACTCCTCTTGGCGTGTGCTGCATCTACACGTAGGGGCTATGCCAATGTAGCTACTCTATCATGGGCTCTGTAGCATAGACATCACCATGGTCCCCATGCCATGCTGACAATGATGACATCATTGGCAGAGCTGATGGGTGCGAGGAAGCAGCTAGGACAAAGCGATGCTGGTTGGTGCATCATCGTAACTGGATGAGGGTGGGATTGAATGGGAAAATGACTAAACCTGTTGTGAAAGAAGTGGCATCAAAGAGGGTGTTACAGACTGAAGAGTACACGAAATCAGCTCCCAGTTAAGCTCATCTGATCCAGACCATCTATAGCTTAAGGGATCTGAGTGAATAGAAGGCATGGTAATGAAAGGGCGTTGGTAGAGTAGAGTGTAATGAGCCAGCTCCAAGCTGTTGTATTGCTTGAAATGACAGGGAGAGGAGGCAGGTAACCCGGGATGTGGTTTGCTCCAGGTGTGAATATATAAATATTTAGGATGTTGTATAGCATCCATTATGCAATTTTCTCATTTAATGTGTTAGCCTAGGAGTGAAAAATTGCATAAACACTGGATGAAAGATGAGAATCTCCTGCACATTAATAACTACAAAGTGTGAATCACAGCCCAAATCAAGGACAGAATGGCAAATAATCCAACAACTGAGTACCTTAAGGGGTAACTGCAAAAAAGAAATAGATGAACCCAGGTGACAATAGAGCTGACATTCTCGGACAGAAATGCCATTAAAGATGCTGGCTGTAAAGCACATGTGGAACGCCACTGAGAACCAGGCACTGATAGAATATATATTTGGGCTTAAACATTACATAGGAGTCTGCTTTGCAAAGTGGCTGGACTTTGCAGATTGGGCCCTTACCTCTAGGACCCAAGAGAAATAAGTAACATGTAAGGCCTCCTGTGTCATAGATTCATCAATTTTAAGGCCAAAACAGACGGTTAGAAGTTTGACTTCCTGTATAACGTAGGCCACTAAATTTCATCCAGTTACCCCTGTATTGAGTTCAATAACTTGTGTTTGGCTAAAGCCTGTCAGTTGGGAGGTGAAGTGGACTGAAATTGGATCACATGCCTCAGACCTACAATTATTAAACTCCAACAATCCATGGTAATTTTGCTGTATATTGCGTGAAAAAATGCAAGACAGTCTGCAGTGGCAACCCATCTGGCATGTTCAATATGTCTTTATTCTTCTAACTCTTCTAACTTTATTCTTCTAACTTGACTGGAGAGGAAAGAGCTTGTCTGATACAGGAACGGGCATTACTATCCTGACTAAAGAAAATCTCATGAGTCAAAAAAAGCCTGGCATTTTAAGATGATAAAATTATTTTACCTCAGGGTGACCTGATTTCAGATCCCTTAAACATGTGAAATGAGCTGGCTGGTCCCATCCTAATTGCCTGTGAGCAATTGTCCACCGAATGCAATAATCACAAGACCTAACATAATTTGCCAGGCTGGTCAATCTTTAATACACAAGAGATGACAGAGTGGCGTGGCATGGGGTGCTGCTGAGAAGCATTGTCAGGACGGGACAGCCTAGGGGAAGAAGTTTTCTTTCACAGCTGTTAGCCACCTTACACCTCAGGCCAGCAGGTGATTTTAGTTCTTCAAAACTCATGTGCATTAAACTAAGCCAAAGCTTATTTCCTTAAACCAGTGGTTCCCAAACTTGTTCCACCACTTGTGCAGGGAAAGCCCCTGCCAGGCTGGGCTGGTTTGTTTACCTGCCACGTCCGCAGGTTCAGCCGATCGCAGCTCCCAGTGGCCGCGGTTCACTGCTCCAGGCCAAAGGGAGCTGCTGGAAGTGGTGTGGGCCGAGGGACGTACTGGCCGCCGCTTCCAGCAGCTCTCATTGGCCTGGAGCGGTGAACCGCCAGCCAGTGGGAGCCGCGATCGGCCAAACCTGCGGACGCGGCAGGTAAACAAACTGGCCCGGCCCGGCAGGGGCTTTCCCTGTAAAAGTGGCGGAACAAGTTTGGGAACCACTGCCTTAAACTATCAAGTTAAGAAAAAGCAATTCACATCAATGTATTGATTCAGGAGAATTTTCCTGGGTGCTAGGACTGAAATAGACACACACAGAGCTAATGTTAAGTCACACGAAGGCCACGCAAACTGAAAGCTGCTCCCGCACAGCATAGATAATGCAGAGAAAACCTCCCTAAAGTTTGTTTGGTTTTCTTCCAGCAGTTCCTAATCATGACTCTTTCTCTCTCTGTATCTGCGGACATACTGAATGCACCACATAGGATATCTCCATGTTGAATATAAAACACTTCATAAAACCATTTCATAGTGTGAGATCCATTTAATTTGTCCAAATGATGCAGTAATTTTATGCCTTTTTTATGGGATGTTTTAAAACCCAGAGTCACTTCAGAGTGTGTTTCCAGCCCAGGATGGCTCAGGGATTGGTGCTGAGCTCATTCCACCGCATGAGGTGGGAGCCTTCTGAGATCTGTAAAACTGCATGAAAAATGGACTCCTCGCGAGACAAAGAAGTGCTTGAGAAAGGTCCCCCCTGACCATGAGCACAGTTGAAACAAGGCTTAAAATGTGGATGTGGATTCACACCTTGATTTCATACCCCATCAAGGGCTTGGCTACACTTGCGAGTTACAACACAATAAAGGAGTCCCAGGCACACTAGCTCACTCCCCATCCACACAGGCAAGGCATGTAGAGCGCTCTAACTCCATGGCTACAGAGCTGCTGGTACTCCACCTCGGCGAGTGGAATAACGTTTGCTGTGCTCCCGCTGGAGTGCCACGGCGCCAGTGTGGATGAGGTGTTGCATTACTGAGCTCTGATCAGCCCCCGGAAACGTCCCATAATCCCCTTAAGTCAAGTGGCCACTCTTGTCATTGTTTTTGAATCACTGTAGGAATGCGGATATGCCCTTTGAAAGCTCCATTTCTGACATCCAGCATGTTTATCTGCTCCGAGACAAAGCAACCATTAGTGTGGAATGCTGTGCGTGAGAGAGAGAAGCGGGGGGGGAGAGGGGTCTGCTGCTGTCTGAACTTACAAGACAGCATGCTAACATGCTCTTAGACCCTCAAAAACCCACTCTCTCTCCCCCCACATACACACAACACACTCCCTGTCACACTCCACCCCACCTCTCACCCCCCCATTTGAAAAGCATGTTGCAGTCACTTGCAATCTGGGATAGCTGCCCATAATGCACCATGCCCAATGCCGCTGCAAGTGCCGCAGATGTGGCCACACCAGTGTGTTTGAAGCTGTCAGTGTGGACAGACTGCAGCGCTTTCCCTACTGCACTCTACAAAGGCTGGTTTAACTCAAAGAGCTCTACATCTGCAAGTGTAGCCATGCCCCAAATTCAAGGATCCTCTTTTTGAACTGAGTGCATTATAGAGATAAGGACCATTTGTAAAATCCAGATCTGCACCCAGATTTAAAATCTGGGGGTGTTTCCAACCAGGGCTTTGGTTCAGTCCCATTTTTCACCAAGCGGGTCAAAGAGTTGTCCAGCAGTGATAGATATATTAACAAGAGGAAACTTGCTCTGCATTGGTGTATTTTGTTTCCTTCTACTGATTTGGAAATGCCATGTAGTTCTTTATGTTTCAGATTTTCAGTGGGCCTTCAACTTGTACATATCGCACCTAGCACAATGGGGCACCTTTCTCAGTTGGGGTCTCTAGATGCACTGCAATGTAAATTATAAATAATAATAATTCTGAGCCAGTCATTTGTTGCCTGCAAACCAGATTTGTGCATTCAGATGGGATAGTCAGACATCTCATTGCTGAAAGTGAATGCACAAAAGATTGCAAAAGTGCAGATTTACAGTTTGTTTTAGGAAGTGTAGCCCTGTGCTTAGCAATTTTGCCCTCATAAGCAGCCCTATAATAACAAACCGTGTACAGCCCAGAACTCATAAGCAATATTCTAATCACAAGCCAGACCTAACAGATGTTGCTGAGCAGGATAAACCAAAGGAAACGAAGAGAGAGAGTCTTAAACCAAGTTCAAGTCCTAACAATGAGTGAGGACCTGCCAACACAAGCCTTCTGGGTGTCATAGATAAGGAAATTTCCATTTATAGCCACAGGTGCAAAAAGACACAGGAAGAGTTCATGGTATCATAAATTTTAAAGCCAATTACAAAATATTGCTAATTCCTGGCTCCCGGTGGCTGCAGTTTGTGTGATGCACTGTGGTTGTTTTTAATGAAATGACACAGCCAAAGATAGTTACATAATCCGCCATTCAGACACTGCATGGAAATGGAGATTAAGGACAATGGCCCTTTCTTCATATCTGCATTGGGTATTATTGGCCATACAGAGCCCAACCTTTAGAATCAACTCAGGTAATTATGTTCTGGATGGTTTACTCCGGAGGTGTTTTAACTCTACATCATGTATTAGATCTAGTTTATAACCTTTGAGGAGTTTTGCTCATAACCTAGTGTTTGTCTAGGCAGTTTAGCATGCTCGTTCTCCCTTCTCATAGTGCTGTTGGTTTCCTGACCTTGCTGCATCACTGGTGCAAGAGAGGTGTTAGAAAAAAATGTTGTGTTGGTATTGTTTAAATGAGTTTAATTAGTTGTTTTAACAATGTATATAAGATAAAGATTACGTAAATCACTGGCGCTAATGAAATCCAATATGGAGTATATCATCTGTGACCCTTGGCCCCATCTTTGTAAGCAAATTTGTTTACAACTTAGACACTGGAGTCCCCTGGCTCAAACTGGACAGAATCAGTTTTTCCCGCCAAAACCAACCCCCAACACTCGACTCCATCAGAACTTTTCCCGCCTTAAAGATGGTATAAGATCTTGCTCAGCGCCTGCACGGGGCTGTCCATTCCAGCAGCAGCGTGTGCACGGTTGGGTCTTCCCAACGTTCCAGAGCTAGCGAGAAGAACAGCGTCTATCCCGAAGCGAGACAGAGGAAGGAGAGGCCTGTCATCATCAACATTCCTGCCACAGCGAAACCATCTTACCTGTGAGGGAATCTTGCAGCTTTCCTGGTGTCCATCATCCCAGAGGGTCTCCCCACCTGCGACAAAGTCCACCAGTTGTCAGGACTCCCCAGTGGTCCTCCTCGAAGGCTCCCAATCAGCCAGAGAGTTGAAGGTCCTGGGCCTTGCGTCTGTCCATAGCATCCACTGTGCCTGAATATAGTAGGAGAGGTTTCTGTATTGGGGTTTCATTTATTATTTTTCTGAACACCAAGGGAGGTTTTGTGGGTCTGAGCTTCAAGCTCCTAAAGCCAGTCACTGTTTCATTGTATTGGTTAGGTTTGTGTTTCTTCTTCCCCCCCCCCCCCCATTTCTCCCAGTTTTCTGTACCTTTACCCTGAATACACTTACCTTTGTTTGCACCATATCACCTTGTCTTCTCTTTATTTTATTTACGTTACACAAGGAGGGAGAGACACCCTTATTGTCAGCTAAATCGACTGGTGACAGATACACGAGGGAGTCGAGTCTGCGCCTTCTGAGAAAAGGGGCTTTCCTTTTATCTCCCCTTTACCATTTCTAAAGTTTTCCTTTCTGAAGCGTTGCCTTATTCCCCTTGAGGTAACAGAGGAATGAGGACAGAAGTTTAGGAAAATGGCATGAAGCTCTTGACAGTTCCCACCAGTCCCTGGGAAAGAAGAAACGAGAAAACTCAGATCCTAGTTGTAGACCATAGCCATGTCATTGCATAACAGCCTCAGATACCACACTGTGCTGTAAACGCATTAACAGCCAGATGGATAGATACATTGTAGTGACAGGAATCCGCTCAAGGGAAACACTCCACTTCTTCATCACGCTGGTGCTAAACTGTAATTTAACCAAAAGTAAATATAGCCCCAATCCTTCAAATCCACCCACACATTCAACTTTGACATTTATGTCAGGGTTTGTAGGATGAGCTCTATATTTGTAATTATATTTACATGATAATCACTATTACTATTTTATAAATAAAATGGATATTCTGAACAGGAACTGGTTGGTTAAAGCAACTGGCAGTGAGTCTCCCACTTCAAGGTCCCTGGCTTGAATCTCACTAGATTCAGTAGTAAGTGGAACATAATGGACAATTATATATATCAAGACATGTATCATCATCCCACTGTGCGCTAACTAGGGTTAACTGGTTGCCATACTCGGCTTTCAGCTGGCCACCAGGTACAGGCCAGTGGCTGTTCTGAGTCATATGCTCTGCCCTGGATTCTGGGAATGGGATCTTGAACTTCTGTGTGATAATCAGAGTGGCAGACTTCAGTCCCTTTCAGGACAACAGGCTAATCAGCAAAGTACCACACAAAGCTTTGCTCCTCCACGAAATGTTCCGATTTGCTGACCAAGCTATAAAAGTCAGGTCAGCTTCACACCCGTTCTCATTTGAATGGAACAAAAAGCTCCCAGGAGGAAGCATTCAGACCAACATTGGAGTGATGCCAGCCCTGAACCCTGCCTGGCACTCGAACAAGGAGCCCTGCTACTTCCTGTGATGGATGGGGCAGGGAGGAGGTTCATACTGAATGAAAATGTTTCCCACCTACTATCTTTAGTGGCTAAACTGCAGCCCTGCTACAGTGAATGATTTGTTAGCTGTCCCTTTATAGAAGATTGATAGAAAGTAACCACCTGGCTAACCATTTCTCTGCTTCTTTGACTCTCAGCAAAACTTCTTTAGAACATCACAATGCCCACCATAGCCCTGGCAATCAATATTGGGCAGTAAATGGTTCCACTTGCTCTGGACATTCACACCCCAGCCTAAGTCACTAGACAGGGCACTAACCAGAAGAGGGATTCATCCTGCTATGGACTTTATGTAATGATTTGATTTATTGTTAATGGAGGGCAGGGAGGATGGAACGGAGACTCTGGTATGGGTTGTTCTGTTGTGACGGTTTTGACATGCAGCATAGAGTCAGTATGACAAGACTCTGTGACTTAAGCATCTCTCTGAAAAATAGCAGGACTGTTAACTTTCCCTGTAATGAAAGAACCTTGCTAAGCTAGATCTAGGGATCAGCTGTGAAAAGCTCGTGAACTGAGAGACCCTTTTATTTCCCTTCCAGGTGCTGTAACAAATGAATAATGGCAAAGCATATAATACTGCACTGTGTTGTGTCTGCCCTGCAAGATCTGCACCTCCAGCACACTGCTTACATTGACTACAGGATCTGACAAGCAGCTCACAACCTGTAAAGATGAAACAGAGCCTAGATCCATTCCACATTTGCAGGGTGGTTAGAGTCCTGGGCCCCAGCTTCAACCTTCCATAATCTGTGACTGTAACATTTCTGACCCTCCCCATCCAAGAACACAGCCTTGTCAATGAAAAGCTTGGGGACAGAAGACAGTTAGGTATTGTACCACATCTGTACCCTAAATCCTGCTAATATGGGAGCAATTCTGTATGACCCTCTACAGAATTATACAGAAGGGTTTTAATTTCCCCCCATGGGTTTTGACATAAAAAAATCCATCCCAGCTCTTCCACACTTCCCAGCTCCCCTGCAATAACAAACCCGTGTCCATATCCCTACACCCACACACTGGGGTTGTGTTTTATTACCTACCCCGTACACAGAAGTTCATGGTGAAAGCACTTGACAAACATTAATCTCTCCTAACAGCCCCACTGCGGGGCCATCTGAGGCACACAGAGGTCATGTGACTTGCCCAAAGTCAAAAGAATGACTGTGAGAACCCAAACTGGGACTCGGGCTTCCCTAGCTGCCAGGCCTAGGTTCATCTGCTGAATCCCACAACTCTATTATTAAAAAAAAGAGTGAATAAAATGACTGACTGCATAATGCTTCACATACCTTGACACTGTCCTTTTAATGGCTGTTCTGAGTGCTGTGTGCATGGACTGTAATTCTACCCACTGGCACAGGAAAGGATCTGTCTGTTACAGACAGTATAATACATCTCAGGTGGCCTGGCCCAGAGAACAAGCCTGGATGCTGCTTTTCCATTTTCCTTTTAAAGGATGACTGGCTTCCTAATGACAGATTTCAGAGTAACAGCCATGTTAGTCTGTATTTGCAAAAAGAAAAGGAGTACTTGTGGCACCTTAGAGACTAACCAATTTATTTGAGCATAAGCTTTTTTGTGAGCTCACGAAAGCTTATGCTCAAATAAATTGGTTAGTCTCTAAGGTGCCACAAGTACTCCTTTTCTTTTGGCTTCCTAATGTCTCCCTAATTGCACATGCCCTGTGCTTCCCATTGTTCAGCTGTTGAGTGCTGCAGTCGGTCCCCCGGGTATAATGACCCAGGGCTTTATAGCACAGTGCAGTGGATAGGAAAACTGAAAGCAGAAAATTAACCTCTGGGCTTGGTTGCACATACAGTGTAAACTCAGCCATTCTGCAACAGTATGGGAAAAGCTTTGCTGCACCACAGATCCATCATCCAATCCCATTGTCTGCAGATAACAAACACTTTGCTACCAAGCCAGCAAGGCATTTCATGGGTTAGCAGGTGGAAAGGAAAGTTCACGAGGAGGCACAACTAGCATCATCTTTACAAGAGCATTGCAGGGCACATACATATTTTTACTCTGAGCCATACTTTGATTATTGTTATGAAGTGCTCTGAGATGCCTGCCTGCAATATAAGTTAGGAAGATTGATTGATTGTCATCTTTAAAGGTCAGACAGCATCTTGTGATGCCTGCATGATCACCTGCTTTGCAAATGAGATTGTAGCCAGATTTTTTAGAACCATGTGTATAAAAATACACATGCATTTTTTTTTGCATGCTCAGTTACTGTGATTGCAAACTCCAGGTGAGATATCTGTTTCATGCATATATATATATTAGGGCTGTCAATTAATCGCAGTTAACTCACGCGATTAACTAAAAAAATTAATCGTGATTAAAAAAATTCATCGCGATTAATTGCACTCATAACAATAGAATACCAATTGAAATGTATTAAATATTTTTGGATGTTTTTCTACATTTTCAATATTGATTTCAATTACAACCAGAATACAAAGTGCACAGTGCTCACTTTATATTATTATTTTTTATTACAAATATATGCACTGTAAAAATGATAAACAAAAGAAATAGTATTTTTCTATTCACCTCAGACAAGTACTGAAGTGTAATCTCTTTATCATGAAAGTGTAACTTACAAATGCAGATTTTTTTGTTTACATAACTGCACTCAAAACCAAAACAGTGTAAAACTTTAGAGCCTACAAGTCTACTAAGCCCTACTTCTTATTCTGCCAATCACTAAGACAAACAAGTTTGTTTACATTGACAGAAGATACTGCTGCCCGCTTCTTATTTACAATGTCACCTGAAAGTGAGAACAGACATTCACATCCCTCGGCCCACGCAGCTTCCCGCAGCCCCCATTGGAGTGGAATGGCAAACCGCAGCCAGTGGGAGCTGTTATTGGCTGAACCTGCAGACGCTGCAGGTAAACAAACCGTCCTGGCCCGCCAGCGGATTTCCCTGACAGGCCGCATACCAAAGGTTGCCGATCCCTGTGCTAAACATTTGTATGCCCCTTCATGCTTTGGCCACCATTCCAGAGGACATGCTTTCCATGCTGATGATGCTCGTTAAAAAAATAATGCATCAATGTGACTGTACTCCTTGGACGGAGAATTGTATGTCTCCTGCTCTGTTTTACCTGCATTCTGCACATATTTCATGTTATAGCAGTCTCAGATGATGACCCAGCACATGTTCATTTTAAGAACTTTCACAGCAGATTTGACAAAATGCAAAAAGGGTACCGATGTGAGATTTCTAAAAATAGCTATAGCACTCAACCCAAGGTTTAAGAATCTGAAGTGCCGTCCAAAATCTGAGAGGGACAGGTGTGGAGCATGCTTTTAGAAGTCTTAAAAGAGCAACACTCTGATGCAGAAACTACAGAACCCAAAGCACCAAAAAGGAAAATCAACCTTCTGGTGGTGGCATCTGGCTCAGATGATGAAAATGAACATGTGTCAGTCTGCATTGCTTTGGATCGTTACCAAGCAGATCCTATCATCAGCATGGAAGCATGTCCTCTGGAATGGTGGCTGAAGCATGAAGGGACATATGAATCTTTAGCACATCTGACACATAAATATCTTCCAACGCCAGCTACAATAGTGCCATGCGAACGCCTGTTCTCACTTTCAGGTGACAAGAAGCTGGCAGCATTATCTCCTGCAAATTGTAACCAACCTTGTTTGTCTGAGTGATTGGCTGAACAAGAAGTAGGGCTGAATGGACTTGCAGGCTCTAAAGTTTTACATTGTTTTATTTTTGAATGCAGTTTTTTTGTACATTATTCTACATTTGTAAGTTCAAATTTCGTGATAAAGAGATTGCATTACAGTACTTGTATGAGGTGAACTGAAAAATACAGTTTTTTTGTTTTTTACAGTACAAATATTTGTAATAAAAATAAATATAAAGTGAGCATTGTACACTTTATTCTGCATTGTAATTGAAATTGATATATTTGAAAATGTAGTAAACATCCAAAAATATTTAAAATAATGGTATTCTATTGTTGTTTAACAGCGCGATTAATCGTGATTAATTTTTTTAATCGCATGATTAATTTTTTTTAATCACTTGACAGCCCTTATATATATGTGCCTTGTATAAATGCACAGATATCTAAGTAGCTTTTTGCCTTGCCTATGCAATTACCACACTTGTGCACACAATCTTGCCCTGTATGACTGAATAGCTTTGAATTTGGATGTGTCATACTAGATATTATTGTACTATATACAACTACACTGTGCTCTATTGTTCTGTACAGTAATTCATTGTATTGTACTGCATTGCATGGTGGGGCACTCTGAGGAATGAATAAACTCCATTCATGTACAACACTGCTGCCAAGCTAAAGTAAAAGCATTTGCCAGCTGCTACATAGAAACAGTGTACCTAGACAGGTAAAAATAAATATACTTATTTCAGATATACAATGTTGTAGAACTGACCACTTTTAATTAAATATTGAATTAAATGGCAAAACAAAAATTTCAAATATGGTTTAGATACAATACAGCGTACATGCTCCTGTGTGTGTTCTGTCTTACAAATTAACTGGCTTTGTGGTATGTCTAGTAGGGCCAGTAAATACTGGACAGAGTTCTAGATGATTGTATCTAGGCAGTGGCGGGTGATGGCCTGGATAGACCTTTTCCATCTCTTGTATCTAGGATTCGGCCACATTCAGGACTCCAGCCACTTTTCAAGCATTAAAAGTAACTGCAACTTTTTTTAGGGGTTCTCAGTCCAAACACACCCCTCAGCCTCAGTACGGGGGGAAAGTAATCAAAGCGGCCTCTCCCTACTGAAATCGTTCCTGCTGAGTAATGGCAAAACTCCAGTTGAATTCGTTCCCTCCTTCCATAGCCTGTGGGAATACTCTTTCACCCAGGGGAATGATTCCAGGACTCCAAAGGTATAAAACTGACAAAAGTTTCCTCAGCTGAGATCTGTTAGACCATGTCCCTGGGGCTATGCGCTTGCTCCACTAATGAGTGGAATGGATTCAGTCCGGAAAAGCCAAGCCCACCAGGGTTGCAATTGGTTCAAATGAGTTTGCACTGGCATGATGAAGAGAATTTGATGTGAACTAATGAGGGGGGCCTGCCTCTTTGAGGAGACACAAATCTACGGTGGGGTGGCCCCAGGTGTTCTGCTATTGCTGACAGGTAGGCTGAGGAGGAGGAGGCATTCTACAGTTCTTTGGCACCATTTTGCATAAGAGGAAGAATTTCCCACTGGAATGTTTCTCTCCAGAGTGTGGAGAGATCTTAACCAATACAGACCTGTGCAACATTTGTCTTCACTTTAGTCTGAAATGACGCTAAATGTTGTTGTCACAGGAAATAGAGGTCTCCCACCACTCTGCATCTGCTCTATTACACTGAGTGATTCCCAGTTATTGGCACCACCCAAACAGAACTATGCATCAACCATCTTGCTGCCCTTATTTGTGTCTGAGTGAAGCAATGGGCTTTCCTCTCTCTCTCTCATGCCAAACATCTCCTTGTTAAGGTGCCATTGCAGTCACCCAAAATATCCCCTCCTTGTTCAGCTTACCTGCTCCTTAGGTCTCTCTGAGTCACATCTGCATACCCAGCTTTCAAAACCAAGTCTTCATTCCGCTTAAAACTGCACAGCCAGCAAAGCCACAAGAGAGCAAGCTGGGGCTGGTCTGCCTCATGCCTCATCAACCAGTGTTGCCAGACCAAGTCCTGACTGCGGAATCTTTATTACTGGGGAGGACCCCAAGAGGCAGGAGTAGCCCAGCTATGTTGATCCCAGATCCCAGGCTGAATCTGTGGCAACAGTGAATAGAAAGTCAGCTTTTCACTTGTAAATAGAGAAAAAATCATCTGGCATCCCTGAAAGAATAAGTATGAAAGCTCCACGGTGACAATTTGTACAGTCACTCTTCCACTGTCACTATTCTATGATGCTAGAAGCTTAGTGGTCCTGTCATGGGCTCTATCCACCCCATGCTGGTTCGGCAGCCAAAGGGCTAACAAGGCAACTGCTTGTTCAGCCAGAACTGATTGGCAGCCCCACAGTGACTGTGAGGATAAAAGGTTGTAAGGCAGGAGGGTAGGGTGGGGTGACTGCCAGGGAGAGGATCTCCCCCTCTGGCTGGTGAGAGGCTTCCAGGCAAACCAACTCTCCAACGAGGGAGAAGCAGGACAAGAGGCTTGGGAAGCCTACAGAGCAGGAGCAGTAGGGAGTAGCTAGGGTGCCCCAAAGGAACTGAGAAGGACTGGCTCTGGCTGTTCCAAACAAGGACCCTGAGCTGAAACCCAGTGCAGTGGGCAGGCCTGGGTTCCTCTACCTACTCCAGCCAGGGGCTTTTTGAGAAGGAGGTCTTAAACCCAGGAGATCTAAGGTTGACTAGCCACTGCTAGAACCATGGAACTTTGACCCCATCCGCTGAAGGGGACAGAGACTGTTGAGGACCTGGCCAGGAGGGCTCAGATCACAACAAGGATTTGATAAATGCAGAATTGGGTGTGGTGACATAAAAGGATGGCGTCAGGTTGTTGTAGCTCCATATCTCACCACAAAGGGAGGCTGAAGGACACAGGCCTCTAGATTACAGGCCCCTTTCAAAGCATAAGAATTTATTTTGCATGGTCCCTGGAGTCCCTCCATAGCAGAGGGCATACACAGTGGAGTCTGGAAAGGAGCTCATTGAATTCAGAAACTGATCAGTCAGGAGCAGCCCTTCCAAGTTTTTGCATTATTATATTATTTAGAAAGAGACGATGTCATAAATTTGGGGAAGCTCTCAGCCAGACCTGTCAACAAGTCTCTCCCTCTGCACTCTCGAAGGTCTTAAGTGAGCAGACTAGCAACCACAAATCATGTATGGTAAGAAATGGATGATGGATTAGAAATGATGATCCACAAGGCCCCAGCTGTTTTCTTTTAATGTAATCCCATTTTTGCATGGCACACATAAAGTGCACAGCCCATTTCTGTGTCAAAAAGAGCTGAGCACACCTCCTGTTCCCCCTCTCCCACACAGATTTCCCCCAACATGTCATACACTTCATTAAAAATAGGACACCAGAGAGAAAAAATAGTCACTGTTAATTTTCTCATTCTGACACTTCAGTGACAGCTCTATCATTTCCACAGAACCATCCTCCGCACCAGGTGAAAATGAAATGTTACGTTCTCGACTTCATAGATTCCATGTCCTTGGCAGCTGTCAGTTAAGCCTCTGGCATCCACTCTCTGGTGCTGTAGGTGGGCAGACGGTATTCATAAGCATACGGGGGATTGAGGGAGAGGTGCTCATTGTTTTCATTTATCTCTATCTGCTTAAGGCTGGTTAGGGCACCCATCAGCAAAGAATCTCAGTGCACCTACAGCAGCACAGTTATCTACCACCAGACCGCCTCTGTCTTCTCAAATTGTCATTGACATAAAAGAAAGTTAAGTTGAGTTCCAAAGTTAAATGCAGGGGAAGGGAATATTTAACAATGTTTAAGAAGTTTAGATACTGATGGGAAAACAATGATGTTAAGCAATGTTGTCTCATGGTTCGAGTCAGATGCTGGGATCAAGGCTCTTGGGTTTTATTCTTAGCTCTGTCACTAATCTGATGAGTGACCTTGGCCAAGTCACTAGACTGCTCTCTGCCTCGGTTTCCCCAAGCTAAAATGATAAATGGTAAAATGAGCATAATGGGCAGAGAGCAGCTGAGAGGTTTAATTTGTTAATTCCTGTAGATCTCTTTGAGAGCTATCTTTAGCTATTCCTTCCGGGACTGAGAGATCCAGCTATGATTTCACAGCAGGCGGTTCTGGATTTCAGGTGCCTCATGAGTAGCAGTTTATGGGTGGGTTGTTCGTATGTTTTTATTTTGTTCTGGGCAGTTCTTGTGTGTTAAACAAAGCATGTTAGAAAGAGCAAATGAAAAGGGAGACATTGTTCTCCGCCAGGGTCTATTCGTACTCCATAGAACACAGCGACATGGAAGGAAAGCACCGCAACACTACAATAGGCAGTGGGCCCAAATAACTGGGGAAAGGGTAGCATGAGAATGAGTGGGTTGAGAAGATCTCATGCTGCTGTAACCCTCCTTGTTCCCCTTTGTTTGTTTGTCATTCTTTGACATGTTATTTCTAATCTACTGTGAAAGCTCCTTGGGGAAAGACCTGGCCAATTTTATTCCTATGTGACGTGTCATGCAAACAATAGCTAACAAGTATCAGTTGTACTCCACAAAGGTAACAGATGAGCGATACTAATGCACCAAATTCTCAGCTACAAGTTCTTTCCCTAGCCAATCTGGCCTCGGCCTGCCTTTCAAGAGCTGTGTGACATGGCACAGCTCAGATTGTTAGCTCTTTGGAGCAGGGACTGTCTTTTAGTTACGTTTGCACAGCAATTAGCGCAGTGGTCCATAATTAGGGCTTCTAGGCTCTAGATCAATGAGTGTAATTTCTCCGGTATAGCGTAGGTGTTGATGAGGTAACAGAGCATTAAAGGGGAAATTCACTCCTGGTAATAAGTTTCCCAATAGGCTGTAGGGGGCGCTGCTCAGTCCAGTGTGCCTCAGCACCCTTTAGGTAACCATGGGAACTCAACCTCAGGGAAAGAGCTCTTTGTGCATCAGGGGTGGAAGAACAGAAGACAAGGAGAGTCTGAGTCAGCAGGGGCTGTAGCATGCTGCAGAGGGAGTGCTCTGGAGACAGAAGAGAGGTTAATGTGCTGATCACTGCAGCTCCCTTACACCATAATGGCTTTTGTGAGTGCTCAGCATGCCTGGAGGTGTATTTTGCCCATGGTTGGGGCCCAGTTGCTTGCCGGAGCTGTGATTTTGAATTAATCTCGAGCCCATCTATAAGAGTAACAGGCACAAACTGAGACAGGTGACAACCCTACTCGTTCAACCACTCCTATTCCCTTTTCGGGACTGATCCAGTTCCCCTTGGAACCAGCGGGACATGTTCCATTGACTTCAATGGGAGCAGGATTGAGCCAGCAGGGTCTGAAACAACAACAATGTCCTGGGCTTTGTCTATTTGTTATCTAATGGCAGCATCCCTTCAGTTCACAACTGATTTAGCCAGACAGCATTAACTATGGCAATACTGTTAGTTTTAAATCTGAAGAGTTCCTATGCAGAGGTGAAACAATAACAGCGCAGATTCTTGGCAGTGTCCTTGAGAAAAGGAATGTTAGCAACTCCCCCTCTTGTTTATGTTCCTGTGCACGGCCCCTCCAATATGGTTTATCAAGCATAAGCAGATATTTCTGGGGCATCCTGAAGCACCGATAATGACCTCTAGAAGTGCTTATATGACTGTGTATTGCATTCACACTCACATCCTGTAACAGCTGGCCAAACATAGTGTTCTGACTTATTCTTCAATCGCTTTAGGTGACAAAAACATAAATGGCGTCAGGAAAACTGCCAGATACTAATAGGCACCTGGAGGAAATGGGATCATTTATATCACAAAACAGCTTCTCGGCAACTTTGCGGCTGCTGTGCATTCTAGGTATGTCTAGTACTTCTTCGGTTTGGTTTTGTTTATCAGCGTGCCCACCCTGGGCTAAGGGTCCTAAGGAAAGCAGCCTTTGCACCCTAACACTTCATTGGCCGTAATAATATTGGTAACAAAGCAAATAGAGAACCACCCACAAAACAGTCACTGCTCAATTTACCTGCAAATAGGGACCCAAAGCTGACCTGTCCTTGGGAAGGGGACTCCTATAGAGGGTGGGGTTCTGCTTATCACTGGCTTATCTAAACACTGCCCAGTCATCAGTGACTTCATCCTCACTTCATCCTCACATGCCCCTATATAGTACAGGAGTGTCATTAGCCCCATTCTATAGATGGGGAATTGAGATGTAGAGAAATTAGGGCCAACATTTTCAATAATGGCCAGTGATTCTGAGCGCCTCAAATCTCAAGAGTTCAACTTGAGACAGACCAGGCCTGATTTTCCAAGTGCTGAGTACTCACAACTTCTATTAAGTCAGTGGGAACCCTGGGGTTCAGCACTTCTGAAAATCACTCCCATAATACCTCAGCATGAACTCCCCGCATTAGCAGCCACTCACATTGGTCACCATTGTTTGAAAATTTGTAATTTCAATGACAAACTTGAGGGTTTTTGTTTAATTTCCATCATTTTTTTTGACCAGCCCTGCGGGCCACCTGTGACCTAAGCAACTCATCCTGGTCACATGGGGAATATGCGGCAGAGCCAGGAATAGAACCTAGATCTCCTGAGTCCCAGTTCAGAGCCATAACCATAATAAAACCATTTGGTGTGATAGTTAGTGGAAGGCTCACAATGCTTCGCTAGTCACCACACTTCCATTATGCTTGAGATGGACCTAACCGTGGACAGCGTGAGTCATAGCTAATGATAATAATATCTCAATGTATGCAGCCCAAAACAGTCTTTGTTTTTCTTTGCTACTATATCATTATGGTATATGCATTGTGAGTCCTTGCTTTGCAAACTCTCAGATATGGACAGGCAAATAATGCATGACCGTGAAAATCAGGCAAGCCTTTCAAAATGATGAGAAACCCCCTCCACCCAAAAAAGCCACATTGCTGCAGGGTGAGAGATGCCATCTCTGTAGCATCTAGAAGACTCCTTCTATTTCCTGCTTTCATAAAGGCATTTTCCCCTCATTAAACTGAACAGAGTCTGACATATAGCAGAAGGCAGAAATTGAAAGCGTTCCAGCTGAAAGGAGATGTGTTTTGCAAATGACACTTCAATAGTGCTCCGGTCACCTTGCGATCTGATTGCCTTTTTAAAATGAAACCTTGAAATGATCAAACCGTGAGGATACAACAACAATATTCCCTCCAACAGGGTGTAAGGAGACAATCTGTAGTAACAGAGTGTGAGCTACACGGAAACTCCAAACCTCGTACTGCGATCAAAGCAGATGGGGAAAGAAGGGCTCTTGTCCCATTCCCTTGTTAAAGGGCCTGCATGTCCTGTTTCTCTAGGAGGGGCTTTCAGTCTTTGAAATGTTGCGCAAGGGCAGAATGCATAGCAGAGGGAAATGCAGGGAGAGAAAAGCCTACAGGGGGAGAATATTGACTTGATAAATAATATCCTATTAAGTAGATCTCACAAGGCAGAACTGCCCATGCCCCGTTAACCAAAATGGATAATTACAGATGAGGTTAGGGCATGCAAGCCCTTCTCCTGTCTGGAATAATGGAGGGGATAATAAACTTAGCATACTCACAAAGGCAGCTGAGGAAATCTGACCCCTTCTCACACAGTTATCTGGGGTGAAGTGAATGTGATTAGGCCCATAATGCAATCAGTGCCACCTGAAGCTTAACGTTTCTGACATAGTGAGGAGGGTATTGACACCAGTCCTTGGTAATTCATCCAATTTCTGCATTAAAATGCCTCCTGTACTGAAACTAACAGGGAGTAACCGAATAAACCTCTTGAGTAAAAGGGGATTCATTGCCTGCGGAGGATTTACAGGGTACCATCGTTACTGAGTTAGCCGCTTTGGAAGCAGCCAGCTGCTCTTACAGAGCTTGAGCTGAATAATGATACCGGGCCCTCATGTTGTGCTTTTCAGCTAAGGAACGCGTTGCACTTCACAATGGAGAGTTTCCATTTCAGTGATGGGGAGAGTGAAGCACAACGAGGGGAAGTGACTTGCCCAAGGTCACCTAGCAAGGGGAAGGACAGCAGTCAAGGGTCAAATTTATCCCTACACCAGCACTAAGGCAGGATGTGGGAACAGAGGCGAGGTGCTTGCACCTTCTCTATACTGCTGGGGGCCAAAATGCAGGCTAGGGCTGCCCTGATTTGCACCTCCCATCTCTCCATATCCTGTATGTTGCTTGCTGCACAGGAGAGTCTTTGGGACACATCTGCCTCGGCCTTGCCTTTTCCTGCCCCCTTCTTCCTCTGGTCCATATGTGCACCCCCAGACACTCCCTGCACTGGGGCATCTGTGGACAGAGTTGTCAGAGATGGCTCTCTGCTAGGTGGGGGCATGCTCTTGCGCTGTGAAGAATTGACTAAGAGGGCTGTGTAACGCAGAGATGGATTCCCCTCAGGTCTTCTGTACCTCAGTCCCTGCTGTAATGATGAGACTTTACTGTGTCTCCTCTTTAATGGACTTCTTCTCTTTGCTCCTTGGGAGGAAGAAAAGGTGCTTTTTATAAGCCAACTGTTTTAAAGGGATAAGTACAGCTCTTTCATTAATGCGCTAGGAACAGAGATGTATGTTAGACTGGATAATCCATATTCAAAGACTGGAGAGAAACAGGAAAGCTTTGCTGACGGCTAAGTCTTCTGCATCCAGGTAAGAAAAGGGATGCCCAGATGCAGGACCCAGGTGTTAGGACACCCAGGGTCTATTCCTGACTCTGCCACTATTACATTCTGTCGCCTCAGTCACATCATTTATGACTTGATTTTTTTCAAATGTAGGCACACACTTTTATGCTTACAAAAATAGGTACACAAGCATATGAATAAATTATATATGCAGATCGAGTAACTGTGAATAGTAAGAAGAGTTACACATTTAACTGGCCACATACATGCACAATTACCCAATGTACATGCACAACCTACGCCATTTTGCATGCCTTCACCAGTCTGTACCTCAGTTTCCCCATCTGTAAAATCAGGGTAGTTACACCTGTCTACTTCACAGCTGGGAGGATATGAGGCTCTTTTAATTAATTTTTGTAAATTGCTTTGGGATCCTCAGAATGATGGCTCCATTGAAGTGGAAAACACTGCAATTGTAGTCACCTAAGATCATCGCTAACATTTGATAAAAGCTTATTTTTACAAAACAGGTTAAATCTAAGCAGAGTTTATCCCATTAATGCTTTCACAGTGAATGTGAATCAGAGTGATCATAGCTAGCAGGAAAATAAAGATCTTTCTAAATCTGAGCAACTTTCCTGAAGAGCATTTCAATTCTCCTGATAAACAGGAGTAATGCAAGCTGACGGTTGTCAGTCATTGTGCAGCCTGTGTTGGATTCTTTAGCATGATAGTGATTTGCAGGACTTCCCTTTTATTCTTTATTGTTTCTGAGCACTGGATTCTGAAGCAAACAGGTTCTGTTCTGTCTGTTTGTCTTTGACCTTCACCTGGGAGGATTGTGAAATGAAGCATCAAAAAAGAAAGAAAGGAAACCAAGGGAATTTAAAAAAAAAACACAAAACACCCTGCAGCACTAAATAAGTTTAAAAATAGCCTTAACCAGAGAGAATATAAATGCTGGCTGCTGATTTTCCTGCTCTGAGTTAAATTGCTGTAAAATGAAAAACTGAGAGGCATGAAAAGCTAAAAGCTTCCAAACTTTAGAGAACAGCTTCTCCTCCATAAGGGCATAAGAGCATGAGACAATCATCCTCAGACTTTGACCCATCATCCTACACCTAGAAGTAGTTGGGGTGCCACCTTTCTAAGTTTAATCAGTGTCACTATGATGGATTATGTTGATACTGTACTTAAGCCAACCCACATACCACGTGATATGTAGTTTGAGTCCTACCTGTGGTTCATGGACCTGGAAAAGATGATCTTGTGACTAAAGCATAGGACTTAGGAGGCAGGACATCTGCATGATCTTCTGCTCTGCTGCAGACTTCTATGTGATGTTGGGCAAGCCACTTTGATTCTCTGAGCCTGACTTTCTCCATCCTTGCTGCATGGATATTCATATTTAACTGCATCAGGGAGGGGCGTCATTCACTAATTTTAGTGAAGGGCTTTGAGATCCTTGGGTGGCAGGCACTAGAGAATGGCAGAGTATGAATCACAGTCCCCTGTCTATTCATCAGGCTCCTCTTTCCATCTCCTAGGTGTCTCTGGAACTCCTGTAGTCTCTTTGCCCTAATCACCTTCCTGGATAACTTACTCCATGTGTTTCTCATCCTGTGTGCAGAGAGTGCCAGAGGGCAGGATTCTTGGGTGTGCTTAGTTCATAGCATATAAGTACCACACCTCTTGGCGAATTCACCTTTGTAGGGGAACCTCTAGCTCAGTGTGGAATAGACTGAAACGATACTGCCACCTGCCACTGTGCTGCCCACTCAAAGGGGGAGAGAGGCTATGGCATGGGCAGGGTGGAAAGGTATGGAACAACACTTCACTGGAGAGATGGGCTGGTTTATCTAACAGGCCCTCTCCAGCTCTGGGCTTCACTCCACATTGTCCTGCACGTCGTATGGTCATTGACACCAGTGCAAAGTGAGCATAAGACACTACTGTTTGATTGGGTAGTTTATACACCCGCTTGCATTCATGGTATAAAGGCAATGGAGAATCAAGCCTTCCACTTCAATGGTTCTGTGATCCAGGCCTGAAAGAGGAAACACAGTACCACAGAAACATTTCTAATCTACCTGGAAGTATGTAGTCTTCCAGGAGAGCCTGTTCTATGCATCCTGATAGCTAGACCAAAGAGGGCAGAATACTCTCTTAGGTACTTTCTGAACTTAACCTCCAAACTTTGAGATTTGTCCATCAGTGACACTGGAGGAGGAGACTCATCAGTCTGGTGTTTAATGTACTTTATAGGACTTTCTGACGTGTTACTATTTTGCACATGGCTGACTTTTTCCTCCCCCTCCTTGTGTGTGTCTTGTCTGTTCACATGGGCACCCACTCCCAGATGCATTAGTATCCTGGGAACCCAGGACTGCTACTGACAGAATGTGAGTGTTTTATCAGTAGCTACTGATAAAGCACAGCTACAGTCGGGGAAGGGGGGTATTTAAAGGACACAATTACATTTCCAAACCCACTTAAGGTGGCTCTTTCAGCATGATTCAAGAGCACTCGTGGCTGGCTGCAGATGAAGGACAAGGATGTAGGGCAGAGGGCTGGAGGGTTCAGTGCAGTGGAGAACTAGCTTTTCATTTATGCTTCATAATGTCACATTGGGACTAATTTTTGCAGTTAACAAAACCAGTGTATAATTATTGGACACAACTGGCAATTGCTGCTCAGAGGAAACCCTGGAACTGAATAACAGATGTTCAGGTCAGGAGTGAGGTGCCTTGGCAGAGCTGTCTGGGAAGGTCAGGACTGGAATAGGAGAGGAGGCTGCTGGTCAGAATCAAGACACATTGAAGATGAGGGACCTATAACTGGAACACCAGGAGATGTTGCAGGTCAGGTTTGAGGTGCCTTATCAGAACGGGGTAGGGAAGAAGTATTCAGTACTGAAATACAGGGAAAGACTTTTCCCCCCGTGCTTATTTTTAACTCCTAATGCTTCTCGGATACTCTTACTTTCACGTCTGTAACCCTCAAGCCTAATACTGAAAAAAGCCAGAAAGACAGTTATAAACAAACCCTACATGGTGCCTGTTAACAGGGTCAGCTGCACCCTGAGGGCCTCTTCTATTCCTCCCCATGGCCTGGGGTGGCTCAGCAGCACCTGGCCTCAGTGTCCCCTCTCAAGTAACCCACTAACTTAATGCAAGCTCTGCTCTCTCAGTAATACCCCTCACTGGAGCTGGTTTCTTATTAAAGCCTCATGCAAAATAGTTCATAACAAAAGTCACGACATAAAACTCATTTATCATCCCCCGTGCAAACAGTCATTAAGATCACCTGACTTCTCATCCCTCCTTGCCCTACATATCACATCTTCTGGCCCTGACCAACTATCCAAGCCCTTCCTTCTGGAATGCAAGCCCACTCTTGCCCTTTGTAATGCCCACAGCCCCTCTGCTGGGACCATCCTTGCCAGGGGAACATTCCTCACATCCTGGCCCTCACTGTTCCTCTGGTCCAGCTCTCCAGCCTGGGAGATGTCAACAGGTAAGCTCCTCCACTGCTGCCCTGCCTCTTCAGCCCTTGGCTCTCTGGCTTGGGGACACCAGCCAGCAAACCCATCTTGCTACTCTCCTCCTTTCAGCTGTCTTCCAGGAACCACATAGGCTCTCTGCCAGCTGTCATCTCCCACTCATTCTCCTCCTCTCAGGAAGCCCTGACTCACCAGGTCTTTCCTCCTCTAGCACTCAGGTCCCTTCTTTGAACACCAATTAATTGGCCAAATTGGAGCGTGCGGATAGGTCACAGGAGTACTGGCCCCTTTCCTTCTTAAAGAGCCAGTTTCACCCTGTAACAAAACCCAAATGAGAAGTGCTTCATTCCTCATGGAGGTTGTCCTTATCCGTGTTGTAAAAGTAAACGAATACAATAGCCTTTCCTACAGAGGGAGACTCTTTCTACCACTGACTTCAATGGCACCAGGATTTCACCCCCGATCTCGGCCTTTCAGCAAAAGACCACTTCATGCTGTTAGAGTGAAACTTGTGTTAAAGGCCCTGGGCTTGATTCTGCCCTCATAGCAGGGCATATCAGGAGTAACTCCACTGAAGTCAATGGATATACCCCAGTATAAAGCTGGTGTGAGGAGGAGCAGAACCAAACCCAGAGGGAGAGAGGAGACAGGCCAAATCAAAGTATTTAGACAAGCAGCAAATCCAGATAGGAGTAGGTACTGTATGGAGTGAAACTTGTATTAAGCAACTGTCACAGTTCAGGGCGACTGCACTTGTATTCCCCCATCTGTGGTTCAGCACAGGCACCCACTCTAGACTCCCAGCTCCTCAGCTGTCATCACTCCTGGTAGAGATCCATATCTTTCTCCTTCCAGACTGCACGGCTCTCAGCCTACACTGTGAATTCCCCAGCGGGTCAGACTGCCTAAGCAGGCCTGCTTTGCTTTCTCTTCAGTGACTATAAACCCACAATTATAAAGTACCACACAGCTTTTCCTAAGGAAGCACATTTATTTTTAAGGTGAAAGCATTACCGAGAACTTATTAATAAAAATACCTACACGTATGCTAATAAGATTATCAAAGATCACCTCAGCTCCCACAAGGGCTCTGGTAAGAGTCAGTCCTTCAAACCTCACACAGGGATATTTCTGTGCTCACAAGTTCATAACACCTTTTGCTCAGAACATGAACACCCATGCCTTTATACCAGTTGGGCCTCAGACTTTGTCATTGTGTAACAGGTGAGCAGCAGACACAGGTCCCCTTCTCAAAGCGAAGCTTCAAAAGGCTGCCTTCTTGCTTAACCAGAGGTGGTATATTTGCATGCCCCTCCCCCTAGAGATATCCTGGGAACCCCACTTAACTTTAGAAGTCCATTCGTGTCTGGCATATTGTTTCAAATTGTTCTTTTATGCGGATAACACTTCCCAGGGTTTACATTAGTCTTGTCTTCCCCAGAGACATTACATACAATCCTACAACAACACATAAACATTTGCATTTTAATATAATGAACTCCTCAAATACTTAAATTTAATGCCTTAAGGTTTAACTTAATTCAGTAAGGGTTGTCCAGGATACTGCACAAAATTGCCATACTTGTTACAGCAACCACTCAAGAGACTGAGGAAAAATGGTCTCTTAAGAGTGTTGAAACCTCTACATGAACAGCTCAGAGCAGACAATTGCATAGAACAGTAAATCATCATCTCTGACACCAGCTGTTATAAAGCCCTTACCATAGACAGTCTTGAATTATGTGATTTGCATAAACCTCAAAATACAAATATTTAATAAAAGGAGATTTTCAGTGTATAAAAGGTCCCTTACCGCAACATGCTGCTTTGATTCTGACAGTTCCCTTTTGAAGAGGGAAATAAGCACATTGTGTTTATTACCTGTGATGGCTGGCTGATGTTTCAGAATAAAAACTAAAGGTAGCACACAGGTGTGGGGCAAGGGCGCAGTCTCCTGTGTATGAACAGTAGGGCTGCTTCTCTAGTGCCCCGCACTTTGTGTCAGCATTTACACCTTGCAGAGTGAGCGTAAAAGTCTACCACTCTGATCTGGTGGCTTCTTGTACCCACTCTGTACAGGTGTAAATGATGAGAATCAGCCCCCCATACAATCTTGTCTGCCTCCTCTTTGGTCCTTTAATTGGAAAGTATATTTGCTTGCTCCTGCTTCATGACGCATTCCCAGTATCATGTTCCATCCTGATGATTTCCACTCTGTTTGCATATGTATTAATTCTTACAGATCACTGCTTGTTTCCACAAAGGCAGCCCATGCCTCCTGAAGACAGCCAGCATGCCAACCACACACACCACATTGTACACAGGGCCATTTGACTTTCCTGCTGCACAGCGAAAGAACACATTGTCTGGAATGGCAGGTGGAATTTTCACTCTCCATGAGAGCGCAGCTGACGTGGGGCTTTGGCAGAGGATAGGTGGCAAAGGGCTCATACCAGGATGTCTATTATTATTGCATGGTAATGAAGTACAGCATCACAGGACCTGAGAAATGAGACCTCTAGAACTAGGTCATCTTGTACATACCACTGAGCAGTGCATGCTTGCACCCTCAGGTATGTCTCTCCAGCGCTTTGTCCATGGAGTGTGCAGGAGAACTGTTTGGTCCCTGGTAAACAAGGAGTTAACCTCAGCTCAGCCTTACCCTCCCCTTGCACAGGTGCTTACGGAAGGTCTCTTCATTTGTTACTTGGAAAGCAAACTGGGGAAGACGCCTTTGGAAAGAGAGAATTCCATACCCAGGGTCCTCAAGCTCATTGAACCCCAAGCTGGGGAGCTTTCTGTTTCCTTTTCTGCATTTGCTTTCTTGTTATAAACACAATCCCTTCGTAGCTGCCTCCATATCCTATTCTGAGCCACTGCCCACAGTCCCCCAGTGCTGCAGCGAGCCCAGGCACAGTGACACCATGCTGGTCCTTCCGACAGGCAGTACAATGCCACTCTCATTTTATGGATCCCTGTTCTTTCTGGGGAAGTGTCTAGTTGGAGGGAGCCCACCAACATACTCTAGGCCAAATTCTTCTTTCCTTAACACCACTGTGGCGCTAGACCAGTGGTTCTCAACCTATTTACCATTGTGGGCCACATCCACTACTACCCATATGGCCCTGAGGATATTACACGGGCTGTAGCTCTGTGCTGATTGGGCCACAAGCAGCCCACGGGCTTCAGGTTGGGAACCACTGCACAAGACCATCTCCCAAGGCCTTTGACGCTTCTCAAAACCCAGGGCTGACTTACGTGTAACTGTTGCTATTAGAGGCACTCAGTCTCACTGGAGTGCACAAGACCAAGGCAGAGTTGCACTGATTAATCGCTTTGTGTAGAGTCGTTGGATCCTTTGGCCCATCAGGAAGAAACTTCAAGGGGTTCTTCCTCCCTGCAACGATGAGCACTTTGCTTTCATCTCATTTATCATCAGCCTCGCTGTGCTTGGCAAGCCTTCCCACTCTTTTCTTCCTTTAGCTTGGATACATTTTGTCTTATGACTTTGGCATCCTCATTATCTAA
This sequence comes from Caretta caretta, assembly GCF_965140235.1. Lineage (NCBI taxonomy): Eukaryota > Metazoa > Chordata > Testudines > Cheloniidae > Caretta > Caretta caretta. The sequence goes on along the minus strand of NC_134213.1, from coordinate 21,554,848 downwards.
CTTACCACAGCACAGAGCTTTGTTCATGCAATCGGCAGTAATCACACCGCTCGCTTCCCAGCAGGTACACACAGCATAATGGCACAGGAGACATCTGGCCCGGTTTCCTGTTGTCTTCCCCTTTTCTACTTGGTCACTGGATATTTACTGGTATAACAACATACTTTCTTTCGAAGGATTCTCCCATCTCTGTGGCTTTGTTAGGGATTTTGCTTTGATGCCTGGAAGGAAAAGACAAGATAAAGCAATGCATTTTTCCTCTGGCAGGGCAAGGATATAACATTTGAAGAAGACACAAGTGCCATTTCCTGTATCACAGGATACTCCTGGAGCAGAGAAGGGCTCATGTACTCTTCAAATCTTATTTCCTGCTCTCTGCCACAATCGGGAACAAAATTAGCAAATTAGCATTTGCTTCCATTCTCTGATAAACAGAGGCATGGGACCAGCTTTCTCATACACACCCACACACCACTTCAATGGGTTTTAATTATGCCCTTGAGTTTGGAATTCATCATGCTACAGTCATGGTCACCTGACACACTTGGCTTGTGACATTGCACAAACCATCACTGGGTGTGGTTTGGCCACTACCGCCTCAAGTATCCATTGCAAGCTCAGCAAAAGGGCACAAAACATGCAAGTGATCACGTACGAAAGGTGGGCCAGAGCCAGACAGTCTTCAGCCGATTTCTAGCTCCTGCTACAAACCAGCGACACACTTCAGTGACTTCATGTTAGCCTCACTTCTAGGAATTTCTTCTCCACAGGCCAGAGCAATGCTGTCTTTCTCCAAAGGAAGGGTAATCATATGCACTACTCTGTCCCGTATAGAGGAGTTAAAATGATATGTGACTAATTATGTATTGTCAGTGGGGCCATGCTTTGGAGGAGACATGAAAATGAGGTCTCTTTGGCCCAGCTCACAATCTCTGTCCAGATGAACGTCAAGGACTGGGAATGGATGGGTCATTGCACTGTTTGAAATGGGCCATCCTGATTATCACTACAAAAGTTTTTTTCTCCTGCTGATAATAGCCCACCTTAATTGATTAGTCTCGTTACAGTTGGTATGGCAACACCCATTTTTTCATGTTCTCTGTGTATATATATCTTCCTACTGTATTTTCCACTGCATGCATCCTATGAAGTGGGTTTTAGCTCACGAAAGCTTATGCCCAAATAAATTTGTTCGTCTCTAAGGTGTCACAAGTACTTCTCGGTTTTTTTGCTGATACAGACTAACACGGCTACACCTCTGAAAAAAAGGATCCTTCTGCATCTCTCCAAGAGCTGGGTAGTGAGCTTAGCTGCATTATCCCCTCTCTCAGGAGTACTGCAATATCCAGCACTATGAGAGCTAATCCAGATGCAGAATGGCAACTAGCCTGCCCCATCTATGAGTTACTAATACCTAACTGATTGCTCTGGGATGCACTGAGCACAAATTGGTGCATTAGAAAACCCAGTCGTAGTCTCTTGTTTCATAGCATTGCTACAAAAAGAAAGCCCTTTCCCCACTCTGCCCCAGCTCAGGTTTTCCTCCTGGGGTGCTTTTTGTTAATAACATTTACATTTATAGAATAAGACTTGGCACATGCAGGGCCTGATCCACACCGCTGGAAGGCAATGAAGCCTCCCATTGACTTCAGTGCGCTTTGAGTCAGGTCCACACAGCAGCAAGGACCTCGAAGCACTATCCAGACATGAATGAACTGAGCCGTGGGGTAGAGGAGGTGACTACTGTTATTATTCCCATTTTACAGAGAAGGAGAATCAAGCACAGAGAGTGGCAGTCAATCAGTCTGGGGTTTCCATACCCCCAAGCCCAACCTTCCTCCATTAGGTGAAGACTATAAACAAACAGAAACATCAAGTGGCTCCTGGGACAAAAAGTTTCTCTTTCCCCCCCCTCTCCGCCCTCTGCACTTTGGACTTGAGGAAACTACTCTGCCGCAGCTAGTCAGAGCAAAACGGTTTTGTCAAATCGTCCCTGCTGGGTTGAGCGGAAGCAGGAGGATAAATGACGTGGCCCCCTCACGTGAGGGCCTTGAGTAGTCCTCTTGGCCATTGTTCCATTTGTCTCAGGACGTTCCAACCAGGCTGTGAACAATTGCCTGGATAGAGCAATTTGCCTACTTGCAGTTTCAATGATTTTGGGAGCTTTCCTGCACTGCTGCTGGGAAAGGAACAGAGTGGCCTGATTGATCTTCATATTCTCCTTCGTTTGAAGAAAAACACAGGGCATTATTTTAAAATGCCTGAAATTATCCTTTTGGTATTTAAGACCATGATTTGCCCCCCAGCTGGGGAAGGCAAATGACAGGAACCTGCTGTCTAACTACAAAAGAACAGGAAAACTGCTGTTCCTAATAGCTCCTGCTACTCATTGATTACCATTATCTGGGTCCCTGGAGTGTGTACTGTAATATCAGCTAATCTCCCCTAATTACTGGAGCCGCTAGGAGACTCACACAGCTCTGCCAATGCCCCTTATTTCTGCCCACCTGTACCTCCTTCTTATTCCAGTCCTGCCCCTTCCCCCCATACAACTCTGCTCGTGCATGTCAGTAACAACCTGCAGCAACCCCTGAAGTCCCAGTTCTGGATTCCCATGCAGCTCTGCTGATGTCCCTCAGTCCTGACTGGCAACATCCTCTGCTCGCTCACTCCTGAGCCTATTTTAAGGGGAGATTTTCCTTTCATACTCAACTCTGTGATGTGAGTGTAAGGGGACTGCTGCCCCCTTACTAACATTCAGTGGGGGGTTTTGATTGGCTAGCTCCCAGTACTAGAAGGGGAAGGGTTGATGGGAATAAGGACCCTGAGACGGACAGTCCCCAGGAGCAATGGGGAGAGGCCAATGCTCCAGGTCAGCCTGCATGACAGGGCGGGCAGGTTAATCAGGGAGTCAGGAGGCCAGGCGGGTCCTGTCCTCCATGTGAGCTGGAATTGCCTGGGTCAGACAGAGTGAGGCTGAGCTAAGGAGAAAGCAGGGGCCCGAGCTGAGCTGGGGAGCAGAGCTGTGCCAGATCCAGAGGGGCCAGAAAAGCAGCCCAGGAAGCAGGTCAGAGTTGGGAGCAGTCACAGAAGCAGCCCATGGAGAACAGATCCTGTGCTGGGAGCAGGGCTGCAGCCACAGAGCTAGGTGTGGTGAGCAGCTAGGGCCAGCCAAGGGGGGACCCTGGGCAAAGGGCCCGATGCAGAAAGACGCCCCCAGCCAAGGGTACTTGCCGGCCAGACTGGGAGGGGGATCTTAACCCAACAGGGGGCTGATGCTGGGAAGAAGGGTCCCACCACCCAAAGCCCGGAGGTGTGTGGCCACCACCAGAGCGAGTGTCCAACCCACAGCATCCCTGCAGCACAGCCAGGGCCTGAGAAGAAGGCCTGGGACCTACATGGAACAGCCTGTGAACTGCCCTGATGTTCCAGAGACACTGTTTGTGATGTTCCCTGCCACAGAGTGGGGTGATGTGTTTCCCTTTAACCTTTCCCATTTTTCCTTATTCTTTTTTAAATTAATTGTTGATTAAACAACTTGTATTTGCTTTAAATTGTATGTAATGATCAGTGGGTCAGGGAAGTGCCCAGTGCAGAGAGAGCCCCTGTCCTAGGTGACCACAGCAGGGTTGGGGGTCGAGCCCCCCAGGAATCCTGGGCCCAGCCTTGTCAGGGTTATGAGGACTCTGCCAGACAGGAGAGTGGAAGGGGAGTCCTCGAGGGCAGGGAGGTCTCTGGGTAAAGGAAATGGGAACGAGGACTCAGATCCTTTTGCTAGCCCACTTCACCAGGGTAGTGCAGAAGCCAGGAAAGTTCCCCACAATAGCGGGACCATTCCCCCTCTTACATGGGCATGGGCCCACTTAGGACTGTGAAGAGCTCCAACAAACTCATTTGTCTTGTGATCCAAGCCAGGTTTTGCATTCACATCTCCAGAGCTGGAGCATTATCTCCAAGCATCCAGACAGCGTGTTCCAGTTGGCAATCCAGTTGGGTCAATGGTGGCATTTACTGCACTTAACTGTGTGCAGACATACAGGAGCCCTAGGGCTTTTAAGATAGCACGTACTCACTGTTCAGAAAATCAACTGACTGAAGGAGCAGAAAAGAGAGAAAGCAGCAGGGAGAGGTTCCCGCCTCTGAGGCTTTGTCTACACTGGAGGTGAAGCACAGAAGGCACGACCCAGAGAGGCAGGTGGCTCTAGGCCATTTTTGCAGCACCCAGGCTCTGGACTGCTACAGGAGTTAGTGAAGTCCCCAGGATAAACAGCAGGCCTGACATCACACTACAGCAGCCTATCCAGGGCTTCCTATGGGCTGCTCCATAGTCCAGAATCTCCACAGCAGTGTGTAGTGCTGAGACATCCTATTCTGCCCCTGGCATACCCCTGCATCCTATACCGGGGATTTAGGGCTGATTATGGCAGCCCTACTCTGTTCCTGTACCAGGGGAATTATCCCCTAGCCCCTTGCAATGTCCATACATGCCCTGTTCACTGCTGGGTGGGGAACAGGATTTCTCCCTGGGATTTTAACAACCCATGTACCTGTCCTGGTGCAACATCCTAGTGTAGACATGACTTCAAGGGCAGTGCAGCTAAATTTGTACTGATATGATGGAGTAAAATGTATAGCATTCCAGTGTGATCTGAAACTAGGGTGAGCTGCACAGTATGAATCATGCAGACCTGGTGTAAATCAGTTCTGTGCAAAGGCTACATCTACACTTGGAGCTGGAGGTGTGAGAGGCATACTCAGGCTAGGTCTCATTGAGTTAGCATTATAAAAATAGACGGTAGCTGCAGTGGCATGGGCAGTGGTGAGCAGAGGCCAGGGATGGGCACCCTGAGTACAAACCCACCCAAAGCCTGTGAGAATGTACTCAGGGCAGCTAGCCCATGCCACTGGTGCTTCCTATGCTACCACAGCTACACTACTATTTTTAGCACAAGCTTGATGAGTATGTCTGTTGGAGGTGGGAATCACACCCCTAGCTCCACGTGTAGACGTAGCCTACGGGGCTGCACTGGTGCAGCTGTACCAGTGGCTATAACCCCAAAGCAGACAAGGCCTGAGACTTGAGAGCAGAGTGAAGAAGGGACGATGTTGCGTTGATATGGCCTGGGCAACAGTACATCAGTGCACGTGGAGATGCTGAATCTGAGTGGGGTGACATCCTCACACCCCATTCTGTCTCATGTCATATTTTCCTTATGTGCTCTGAGGTGGCACCGAGCAGTCTCTCTCTCGGGTGTTTGGCTGGCTGGTTCTGGCTCACATGCTGAAGGCAAGGTCAGGAAGGAATTTTCCCCCTGGCCAGACTGCCAGTGGCCTTGAGGTTTTTTTGCCTTCCTCAGCTGCATGAGTGATGTTTACTTCCCAGGATTATATGGTTATATCTCAGTCATTTCTCTGCCATTGCAGGGGCCCAAGGCATTGGTGCATCTTGGTCTTTCCTGTTTTCTGCCTGTGGCACAGAATAGTTTCATCTCAGGAGGGCTGTAGCACTTTGGTCTCATGCTGGTTGTTGGGTTTGGTGCAGGGGTGTCTTGGTGGTGTTGGTGGTCTGTGATCTACAGGAAGTCAGACGAGAAGATCTGGTGGTCCATTCTGGCCTAAAACTCAGTGATTCAGTATGATTCTATGTACTCCATGCACACACACACCATACAATGCCAGGACGTTTCTATGAGATAACTCCATAAGGATCTCTGCAGCTCCACTCAATTTACAGAGCACCCCCTCAGCTCATAGGAGAGCAGTGCTGCTGTGAATGGATTGTCTTTCCTCTCTGTGTCTGAGGGAGTGAATACAGGTTCCTGGGCTATTTTACGGTAACCCCTTTACTGTAATTCCTTGAACTCCAGGGCATTGTAGAGCTGCTGTTGCACAGAGAGACAGCTGAATATCCAGTGGTATTTAACCCCAGCTAAGTCTTTCAATGAGCCCTGTACTTCAGCCACTGGAAGCCAGGGCAGGCAGTTTGGAAAAGTACCTAAAGCTTCAGTGATTCTTTCCCTTTCAGCCTCTCCAAAGAACAGCATAGCTTTTAGGCCAAAGTAAACTCTTTGGTTCTGATGCAAGGAAAGGAGGGGAGGGTCTGGATGGATAAAATTGCCCTTCCCGGGCTCTGGAATCAAGCCGTATCAGGAGATATAAATGAGCCAGATTTGTTGGCCCCAATTCAGACTCCTCTGGGCAAAAATCCACAGCGAACAGTGCAGATCTCAAGTACACTCAGATTAGTGCCACGCTGCCTTTAATCTGAAGTAGACTGGGACAGAGGAGAACATATAGGCACCGAGTGGCATTCCATTACCTCTCCCCTCTGCCCAGCAGGAGCTGCCAGCACTTCTGGATTGAAAGAACAGGAAAACAAGATCAAGAGCCACTGAGGCAAAATGTAGGGGGGGCCACAGCCCCCAGAAATGCTGCTGTGTGCATGGCAGATCACTGAGGATCTCCCCATGTGGCCTAGTGCAAACTCAAGACAGGTGGGTTCTGGGCTCATCTAAGGTCCTTTCACATCACTCTGATGGTGCAAAGAGCCCTTAGTGGGGATTTGAATCTGTCCCAATTATTGTTCCACTCCCAAATCCTTGACCTCTCAATTGGCAATTTGGAATGTAAAGCTCTTCAGGACAGGGACCCTCTCTTCATATGCTTCTGAACCACCTCGTACATCCGTTGTGTTATATGAACAGAGAAATAAATAACAATCATGCCAGCACACAAATGACTCAGATCCAATGCCCATATCTGGTCTGTTGCTCCCCAACTGGGGAGTACTCCATGGTACCACATGAAAGTCCTAAGTTTGATGCCCATATCTGGTCTCATTCCCCAGGCTAGCCTGGGCCAAGTTCACTCCATGATTCCAGTTGAGACATAACTGGTCTTAAACACTTGCAATGTGTACACATCCCATTCTGTGTTCTTACCATACATCAATTGATTTATTGGTTGCTGCACCAAAAACATAGCTGCACCAAAACTCCACCCCATGTGCACACAAAAAACACCATCTCCCCCTTCCTGGCATTGCTTGCATATATGCGGAGAAGCTGTAAAAAACATCCCTCTCAGAGAAGGAGAGTAGGGAGGGAGCCATGTTTCCCAAACAGTGGGTTCTGACACACCAGTGGGTCCCAGGAACGTTCCTCATGGGTCACCACATCCAGCGCTGTATTAACCCATCACTGGACCCTGGCCTAGGAAAACATAAATTTCTCCCAGCATGCTGCACAGAGGAGGCCGCGGGAGGTGAGAGGGAGGTTGGGGAGTGAGCCAGTCCCACACTCGACTCACAGCGGTGGCTGTTGTCCCATGGGGCTGGGCCTGGCTCCCCATTCTGGGCATTGTGACCTGGCATGCTGGGTTGCAGTACCACTCAGGTTTTTGCCTGCCTGCCTGTCATCATAATGGAAGTGTGGCTGGGCCAAACCTGAGTGGCGCCGTGACCCTGTGTGTCAAGTCGCAACACCACTCACTCAAATATGCTCCGGCCACCCCCGTTATCCCCAGAAGCAGGGTAAGAGCAGCTTGGGCTCCCTCTCTCACAGCCACCCACAGCCCTAGGCCTCCCCTCTGTCTCTGTACTGGGGTGGGTGTAGGGTCGCAGTGCCGGTGCAGAGGGTGCGTGCATTTAATGGTGGATCTCAAAAAGCACAACATGCAATTGATCGGTCACCTTAATCAAAAGCTTGGGAACCCCTGCTTTGTAGGGACCCTTGCAGGCAATCCAGGAGTGGTGCTGAGGGGCCTTGAAGATGATTCTCTCCATGCTTCCTTTAACTCCACACAGACAGTAACTGCTCTTTGCCATGCCAATCCTGCTGAAATACATCCAAAAAAGTTTAAAAAGAAGTGAGAGTCTACAGCACTCCCAAGCAGCAGGATAAGAATGGCTTCTCTCTGCTTCCTTATACTTCATGTAGGGGAAGGCTATAAAGTTTGTAAACACTCTCATTTGGCAACTTAATATTTACTTGGACTGTGAGTTATAACCCTGGCACTCTCTCTCCAAGAATAAGCTGTTTGTTATCTCAGTAAGGAAGTGTTAGAGGATCACACAGGGATGTGCTGTTTATAGCACATTTCTGTTAGGTGTGATATAAAGAGGTCAATGTTATTTCTCACTGTTTTGCATATTTATTACTTCATGCATTCTCCCCTTTTCCATCCCCCCTCCCCACATATGTATCACAGCTGGCTGTTGGCTTTTCTCAGCTGCTTTTGAATCATGATCTACTTTAATTCAAAGTACATTTTTTAAAAGTCTCAGTGTAAGAAATTGGCCATTGTGCATTCTCAGCACTGTCCTTTGCAGGATAAAATTAGAACTGCTCAGATGTGGGTCATAAGATCCTACATAGCTAGCAGAGGTTTTCTTGCACCTCAGGTGATAGGGGCCAGCAGTTTTGGAACAGACAAGTCTGAGTTCTTTCCCTGCCATCACTAGGAATTGCCCAGTGTCCATTTTGTGCTGCAGTAGTGACGGCCCCAAATTTATTGCTAAATGTTCACAACCATATCTATTTCCTGGGAGTCTGATTTGTTGGAAGTGAACAGCCCAGATTACCGAGTGAGGGCCATGCAATGACTAATGATCCCTTAGACATGCAAACCCAGCACCTATGTTTCAGGGCAATATTTTCACCCACACTGTGCTAGAATCACCTTGGTGGGGTTACCTACTTGGCCAGGCCCCAGATATGCCCAGGTATTGTGACACATTTAAAAAATATTTGAGTGTAGCCATGTTCATAGGGGCTCTCCACTGGATGTGCCACAATCTCAGCCATTCATGGGCCTCTTTTGAAGTGTGGAGTCTGGGATATTGATGTTTGCTCTGGACAAGGAATGGGCTGTTTGGCAAGAGATACCATGGCCATAAGTAGTCCCTCCCAGGCACTGGGAGCTGATCAGATTGTATGTGAGGTGCAGGGGCAGCAGCTGACCCTCCATTTTGTCTGAGAGCCACGGGGGTTGGTGCCATACCTTACTCTTCTGCTGACCCTGAGCACTCAGATGCTCATGCCTCAAGAACGGCTGCAAAATGCCCTCCAGACAAGAAGTGAATGCCGTTGAATTTCAATTGCACCAGTTAGTGCTGGGCATGTTCTGTGAAGGGCAGGACGCCCAGAAGTGAGGGACAACAAAAACGGAGCAGCTGCTGCAGTGATTAAAATCATCTAAGGGAAGTCACTGCCCATTCTGAGAAGGAAGAACTGTTTCTGGGCAGCAGTCCCAGGAATTCATTTATCTTTCAATATGGCGCATAGATTTATTTATTAAGCCTCTTTCCAGCTGTGATGTCGGACAGACACGGGTGGTATCTAGGGGCCAGCTGAGAACAGAGTGCCCATTGTGCTAGGTGCTTTTCAAGCAGAGTAATAGACATCCCCCTCTCCAAGGAGCTTACCATCTAAATAAGACATGGCTGGGTAGCATATATTGAATATACCTCAGTACAGGCCCATATAGGTACTGTCACAGGGTGGCAGGCCCCTCAACAAAAAAGAGGCTTCAATCCCACCAGTTACACTGTTAACTCACCTCCCCAGGTGGGAAAAATTAAGATGGGTCATGTGATTCAATCAGGCCTTGGGAATAAATAAGGGACAGGCCTGGGCAGAGGAAGAGAGATGCTTTGATAAAGGCCTGGAGAAGACTGCTGAGAGCAGCAAGGCTCCTCCAGGACACTGTGAGTTTTGAACTTTGTTATTTAAACCAACCCCAAGCAGTGGAGTTATTAGTCACCAGAAAGCCTTTGTGGATTATTTCCCAGAACCTCAGAGGGAAACTGAGGCAGGGCTTTTAAAGAGCCACCCCTAGCTGGGGGGGGGGCACTCTGGAGACAGTGACTCTGTAACAAGCACCTACATCGACTTAACTTCCCCATCCCACCAAACCAACCACGCTATTTCAGAATTTTCCTTGCTTTCTGCTCCTTCTCTAATGGATCAGGGTGCTGAACAGTCATATATGTGGTGGTAAGTGACTTCAGACCAGGGGACAAGAATAGGTAGATGGAAAAATAGACCACCAGACAGACTGTGATAAGGCCCTGGAGGACTAGAGGCCATTGGTAGTTGTTTTGTGGCACTAAACTATATCCACAATCCCTCTAGTGAGCCACACTCTGGAGAAGTTCACTGGAGGTCTGCCCTCGAGTGATTCCTCCAGGGCCACATGATTTCAAGGGCTGTTCCTTTTTGAATTAACCTAGGAAACCATTGGGAGCTTGGAAACACCCTTTGGGTATAAAAATAGCACCTGGGAAGCCTGAAGTCAACCCTTGCTTTTGTATGAGTGGTTTATTATTATTATTATTATTGTATCTTCTAATCTGTTCCAAACCCACTATTTCTGAGGTTATCTGTTTCAAGGAAATAAGGAGTCACCACAGGAGCTCTGACACTACAAGGACCCAACAAAGGAAATAATATTCCATCTGAACTTGGCCTCAGGGCTGGGGGAGGAAGCAACAAAAATAGGTTTGATCTGACAGAAGAGAACATAAAAACAGCCATACTGGGTCAGATCAAAGATCCATCTAGCCCAGTGTCCTGTCTTCCAACAGTGGCCAATGCCAGGTGCCCCAGAGGGAATGAACAGAATAGGTAATTATCAAGTGATCCATCCCCTGTCGCCCATTCCCAGCTTCTGGCAAACAGAGGCTAGGGACACCATCCCTGCCCATCCTGGCTAATAGCCATTGATGGACCTATCCTCTATGAATTTATCTAGCTCTTTTTTGAACCCTGTTATAGTTAAAACAGTTTGGTATGTTGCTATAATGCCACCTAGTGGTGGTGATGCAAAAGAACTATTTGCATAAAGATGGCTGATGGATCCATCATCAATGACTCCTGGGGGAAGTCTGCACCATTGTGTGCAAACATAATTAATGAGCCATGCATATTTTTAATTTTTTGCGCCAAAAAAAGCTGCTGTTGGAACACTACTGCAGTTCCAACTTTTGCTAACCAGAGGGCACTGTGGTGATAGAACAGAGCAGCAGCTCCTGACCAGCTAGGGAAGAGAAAGAGCTGGCCTTCCTCACAGCCCCTGTTCGGCCAGGTCAGGAGATAGGGACTATGGGGAGACAGACAGTGTGGGGCTGCTGGGGGGTCAGACAGGCTCTTAAAGGCTAGTGGGGGAGGACAGACTGGAGCAGGGGCATGGAGATGCAGGGCCACATAGGGGCAGGGGTTGGCTGAGTGGGGGTACAGAGGCACACAGGGACAGGGGTAGAGGGTGCAGGGCCACATGAGGATGGGGCAGTGGGCATCTGAATTGGGGTGGAGGGACACATGTGGACAGGGGCAGATGTGCCTGACAGAATGGGAGAGGTTAGGGGTCAGCCAGTGTCTGCATGGGGGAAGCTCCTTAACAATCCCTCCCTGACCCCCAAAAGATTCTGTTCCATACTTTCTCACCCATACCCAACAACCCTCCAAGTTCACAACCAGGCTCCTTCCCAGCATTTACTTCCCACTCCCTCAGCTCCTCCATTACCCCGACTTCCCCCAAGCCTTTGCACTGCTTCTGAGAGGTATGGGAAATATGGTTCTGTATTGTATTTTAAATGAATTATTACTCAGAGTTCTGTATTAATATGCCTAGTAAGGAATCTATTTGTCAAAGATTTCATGAATCTTTTCTGTTGTCTGTATTGTTACAAACATACTTGCTGATGGGTATTTTGAAATAAATAACCAAAAATAATTGAAACTGGTGTGATTATATTGTATGTTGACAAATAAGATATGCAGAATTTGAAAATATTGTGCACAGAATTTTAAATTTTTTGGAACAGAATTCCCCCAGGAGTAGCATCAACTCACCTACTGCAGAAATTCTATCATGGGATGGCAGTCTACCTAGAAAGTCCACCTGGGCTCTCCCTGCAACCCCCTTATTGTCTCCATTGTTCTTTCTTGGCTGACTTAAGGTTAAGATTGGTTGGCTGTGAATATTTTGTTAATATCACAATGCCAATGGGAAGCCCTTGAGAGCAAAAAGACAACTCGCTTTGCTATGTTCCTGGATTTTCTTTAAATGTAGCCTGTGAATTTACATTCACCTTCCAGTACATTTTAGAAGAACAGTTGGCTCTGCAACTGATGGAATCCTGACCAGCATGATCCCTCTCTGCTGTAGGCCCAGGAAAAAATATAGTAGAAGGTGTCCTCTTCCAGCACTCCAAGGCTACTCTACCAGTAGATAATGAAGAGAGAATTATTTTTCCTGGGTAGCGCAGACACAGAGCTAAACAACTGGTGAATAAATAAACCCAGACATTAAAGGATAAAGAATTTATTGATTTGTACAGTTAATCTGCAACCCCCATAAAAGGGAGAAAGTAATCACTAACAGATATAAAATTTATTGCAAAGAGGGTTTCATTTAACAGTTTATTGCATATTTCATTGGGTTTTATCAGTTGTTTCACTTTCTGACAGTGTGACTTGATCAATTTTAGCACTTGCAATGCAGCCCCATATTTTTTATAATTTGTTTTAAATCATGCAGATGCCACTTGGCAACGCTAAAATAAAGTGAGAAAAGAAGCATTTAGATGTAGATGTAATGAATCATTATGTTGGCTTCATCTGAGACCAAATAATTGTTCCCTCCAGCCATCAGATAAATGAGCAGGATTGTTGGATATACAATGAGCTCACAATGCTGTCTCACTTTTCAAACCACAGCAGTGCAGGGATAACAAGACCTGATATTCCAGATAAATGCAGATGTCAAAGCGCAGCAGAATGCACCATCAACCAAAGACCTGTAGGGCCCAGGGCTAATTAAATATTGATTTCAAATTTTATTTGGGTTTTATTAAAGTCATTTAAGTTGTCTTGTTGTTGTAGTCAGGGCTTTAAAATAAGAACGGAGAGATAATTTGTGAATATTCAAATGTTTTAAATAATTTCTCAAGATTAATTACTGTGTTTTCATAGACAAATTAGGAATCAGGTGGCTAGGTACTATTGCAAACAAGCATGCAAATAACTGCATGAACAGTTTCGGTAACTGCATGTGCAGATGTCAGAGTGCACTTGAGACACTACAAGCTAAGACTCTGGCTCCCAATATTGAGGGGTTTGAACCCTAGGCCCTGGTGTGTTTTGAGTCCTTTTATAGCAGTGCTGTAATCCCAATACTGGGAAGGATTCTCCTTCCTACTGTGATGTGCAGAGGCTATAAAAGCTCCTTAGCTGGCCAGGTTAGAATCCCCCTGGTACGACCATAGGCTGCCCCCTGCAAGTGGTGGCTAGACGGGATATGTATAGAATCCCTACAATGTAGTGCAGAATCACTCAGTGACTGTGTATACTAATGAAATCACATGTTCCAGCCTCCCATTCCAATACATCAGAGGAGGAGTGTAAGCATAGAGAGGAAGACCCACCAAACAAATAGGATTAGTTTAGCTTCCCATCCAGATTCTTGAGAGAAGCAGCCTGCCTTCAGTATAAAGCCGTTCTGAGGGACTCTTTTATCCAAAGTCTGTTCCCAATCTGAATAATTAAATCTCCCTTCCGGTTAGAGAGAAGGAACAAGCCGTACAGTGAGTTACCGTTCCCATGTCAACAGCCCTGAGTTTCCCATATCCATAGAAGAGACGCTTCCTGTAAGGCACCAGCTCTACATTTAACGCTTATTTGCTAATCTCTGCCATTCGTGGAGCACGCGCAGGGCTGTGCTGATGCTGAACAGAAATTAGCCTCTATTTATACAGCAGATGCGCAAGAGCTGCTGGAATCTATTAGTTAAGCAAATAAGGAAAGGCTGACTTAACGAGCACAGCTGAGGTGGCATAATTCACTGAGTTTCCAGTCATGGGACCTAAAGCCTTATCTATATTGGCCCCGTCCGCTAACTTCTTTTGCCTTTTTCTCATCATGTGTTTTCCCATGTTGTACTGTTCTGGCTCAATATTCTTGACTAGACCCTCCCCTCTACTGGATATACTGCCAGAGCTGCTCCAATGCATGCAGTTATGTCTCCCTCTAATGGCTGCAGCCTGTGGAAGATATGAACACTAAGTCACCACAGCTAATGTGGAATTTTCTTTAGCTCCAAAAATAGAGTCCTGGGAGCATAGAATCCTAAATCCTGTCTTCAGTGCTGGGTGTCCCTGTTTAGGTTCCCTGCAACCATGGATTCACTGCAACGGGAATGTACAGGCAGACTGAGTGGCAATGCTACAAGCTTCTGAGAGGAAGGGAGATAAGAGTACTGATCCAAATACATGACCTAGAGGGATAAAGAGCATGGGGCAGCAGACTGTAGGTCTCACGTGATGCGCTTTGGCCCAGTGGTGGCTCTGTCAGTCAAGTTAGAGTAGTTCACCGAAAATGCTAAGTGATCCACATGCTGCTGCTGCTTTGGAATCCCCTGTAGAAATGCATTCATTCCTTAATGATACTTTTGAAAGTGCCGCAGTGATCTTTTGTGTCTGCTAGGCTATTCTGCTGTTCTGGAGGCCTGTGAGGGGCTCACTCACCTCAGGAGTACCTCCTCATGGCCAGGTACAGGATAGAAATTCTCTCCCCGTATGGTGCACCCTGCCAATGGTTCTTCCGTCACTGTAATATTCACTCTTCCTGCAACTTGACCCTTTGGGCTGGTCATGCTTTAACCCCTCCCCTCCAGGGTAACAGAGTTGAACTAAGCTACAGTCCAGTGACCTAACCACAGATCTTCCATCTGTGTCTGGGCTCCATGGTCCTTACCTCAAGGGGTTTCACGCCACCTTGCTCGGTGGCTGGTTGAGAAACTCAAAGTCTACTCCCTCAGATTCCTTGCAGCCTCCATGGACTGCTTCCTACCTCTTCTATCCCCCAGAGAGTGACTACAGACTCTCTCCCTGCAGCCCACTTCTGCTACAAACTTCCTCTCTTTATACTAACCAGCCTGCTCACGCCAAGCTAGGCTTCATGATCAGTGAAGCCTGGCTCTCCCTCCAGGGGCAGCCAGGTAACATAATTGGCTTCTCAGGCCCACATTAACCCATTCAGGGCCTGTATGGGCTACACATCCCATCACAAGCCCCTTGCTAAAATGTGTATACTATGCATTATGTAGCCTGGGGCCCTGGAGCAGCTGCCTTTGCATGGAATTTTCACCTAGAAAAATGATCTGTAATGTTAGCAGCTCTGGACAAGGATTGAGGGAAATCCCTGCGCAATTGTGTTCCTGCAACTTTTAGCCTACTCTTCCTCCTCCCTGCACCTTCTCCTTTCTGCTGTACACCTACTGCCCTGTCTTATATTGTAAGCTGCTTGGGGAAAGACCTTTGAAGGAGAACTCTTTGAGGAAGTCACAAGCATATGGACAATGGTGATCCAGTGCATATAGTATACTTGGACTTTCAGAAAGCCTTTCATAAGGTGTCACACCAAAAACTTGTAAGCAAAGTAAGCAGTCATAGAACAAGAAGGAAGGTCCTCTCATGGATCAGTAACTGGTTAAAAGACAGTAAACAAGGGGTAAGAATAAATGGTCAGCTCTCACAGTAGAGAGAGGTGAATAGTGGTATCCCCTAGGGATCTGTACTGGGACCAGTGCTGTTCAACACATTCATAAATGATCTGGAAAAAGGGGTAAACAGTGTGATGGCAGAGTTTGCAGATGATACAAAATTATTTAAGATAGTTAAGTCCAAAGCTAACTGCAAAGAGTTACAAAGGGATCTCACAAAACTGGGTGACTGGGCAACAAAATGGCAGATGAAACTCAATGCTGATAAGTGCAAAGCACATTGGCAAACATAATCCCAACTATACATGCAAAAATATTGGATCTAAATGAGCTGTTACTGTTCAAGAAAGAGATCTTGGGGTCACTGTGGATAATTCTCAGGAAATCATTTGCTCAGTGGACAGCAGCAGTCAAAAAAGCTAACAGAATATTAGTAACCATTAGGAAAGAGATAAAGAATAAGACAGAAAATATCATAATGCCACTGTATAAATCCATGGTATGCCCACACCTTGAATACTTTATACAATTATGGTCTCCCTAGCTCAGAAAAGATGTATTAGAATTGGAAATGATGCAAAGAAGGGCAACAAAAACTATTAAGAGTAGGGAAGAGCTTTGATATGAGGAGATATTTAAAATCCTAGGACTGTTCAGATTAGAAAAGAGATGACTGACGGGAGGATATGATAGAGGTCTGTAAAATCATGAATAGTGTGGAAAAAATGAATAGGGAAATATTATTTATCCTTTCACATAACACATGAACTGGGGTCACCCAATGAAATTAACAGGCAGCAAATTTAAAAGGACTTCTTCACACAACTCACAGTCAACCTGTGGACTCATTGCCAGGGGATGTTGTGAAGATCAAATGTACAACTAGGTTCAAAAAAGAATTATATAAGTTTATGGACGATAGGTCCATCAATGGCTATTAGCCAAGATGATCTGTGATGTTACACCCCATATTCTTTACGGAAATATGCTTATGATATGGATATGGCATAACTGAGATATATTTTATGCAAGATGGGACTTGTAAGGTATCATTGGAAAGGTTATAATTTACTGAATGTGATTATCCAATTTGTATCCATGTATCATTTCTGTATCTAAAATTAGGAATATTGAGTATGTAACAATTATAACTGTGTGTGTATTTGGGAGACACCCAACAGACAACAGGCCATCAGCCTTGATGGACCATTAGGAAGAAACAATAAGACTTTGAAGATACTAATCTCTCTCCTTCCTGAGAGGCATCCTAGAATGTAGCTGTGACACTACTAGGTCAGGTGGTCCTGTCACCTGGTACTAAACACCATCTTGGACTTCTAGTAATTTTCCACTAAAAGGAGGGGGAGGTCAAGATTGGGAAACAAAAGATTCCCACCTTATGTAAATCTTATTTAAGACTGGGGAGTAAGGCAAACAGAACTCTTCTCCATTACCTTCCTGCCCAAGAAGAAAGATTGCTGAAAGTACCTGATGAGATAAAGGAACTGAGCAGTAGGAAAGGCAAGGGCTGAGTCCAGACTAAGACAAGAGTTTAGTCTGTAAAGAGAAATAACTGAAACTCTAAGCTACAGAAACTGCAACTTGCCTAAAACAACATTTAGGGTGAGAAATTACTTCTTGAAACCAGTCTCTTTAAGATCTTAAGCTTATTATGCGTGTTTTGTTTTATTTGCTTGGTAATCTGCTTTGTTCTGTTTGCTGTCCCTTATAATCACTTAAAATCTGCCTTTTATAGTTAATAAACTTGTTTTTGTTTATTATTAAACCTGGTTTGTGCAATTTATGCCTGGGGGGGTGCAAGAAGTTGTGCACATCTTCCTCCACATTGAGGGAGGGGGTGAATTTATGAGGTTACATTGTATAGATTTTTCTACAGTGCAAGACAATATTATCTTGACTGTCCTTTCCAGAGGGGAATTGCACTGGACTGCTGGGCCATTTCCTAGCTGAGTCTTCTCATAGAGAGCTGTTTGCAGACTCTGCGTGATTCTACAGCTGTGCATCCCTATCTGTGTGTGTGCAGCCAGAGGCCAGAGAGCCTAATTCAACAAAACAGGGAGAGGGAACCCAGGCTAGTGGAGCAGGCAGGCTCAGTGAAATCCCAGTACATCAGGTAGCATCCCAGAAGTGCGGGTCCAATGCGTCACAGATGTAATCCTATGTTTCAGGTGTCCCTAAACCTCTGACTGCAAGAAGCTGGAACTGGACAACAGGGGATGGATCACTTGATAAATTTCCCTGTTCCTGCTGCCCTCTGAAACATCTGGCACTGGCCACCATGGGAAGACAGGATACTAGACTAGATGGACCACTGATCTGACCAGTATGGCAGTTCTTATGTCTACAGAGCTCTGCTCAATGCAGCTGCAGCCTGACCGGGGCTTCTTGGCACTTCAGTAATAATAATAATAATAATAATTGGGTTTTTTTCTGGTAGTATCCGCAGTGTGCTAGGGACTGACTACATACAAAAGAAGACACCGTTCATACCCCAGAGAATCTGTTAGATCCCTCCACAGTCTAATTTGAGGAGTAATTCTGGGATGCAGTGTCACAAGAGCTGCATTTCAGGAGGGATTAGAATATCACTTGTCTGCATTACTGGGGCATGGAACTGCAGTCTCAGGTACCATGGCAATATGGGGGCCATATAAGTATCTACTGTAGATAAACAGAAAGATCAGATGTCTGAAGAAGAACAATATTCCCCTTTTTTTCAGAACCTAGCACAACGGGGTCCCTACTTGACTGACTGCTGGGCACTACTGCAATATAAATTATGATAATAATATCAAAAAAGGTGCTTACATGACAAATAATTAATTAAATTTGGGCCTCTTGATGGACAGTTGCCTGACTTTTGCTGAGAGGTGGGGGAAGGAGAGAGAATCTTTATCAGTCTTGGTCTCAAATATTTCTTCAGGGGTTCAGTTGTGCTCCTTAAAGTTGTTTTACTTGAATAAAGAGTTAATTTCATTCCCATGAGCCCATTTCACAATCTGAGTACAGGCCTAGCAAGCAGTAACATCAGAGTCCACATCCCTACTCCTTTGGAGGCCTTGGCTCTCAGCAACAGGGACATTATGACTTACCTCACAGAAGAGGTCGGGAGGGGAGGTTTGTTACTGTTTAAGCAGTGCTCTGAAGATGAACATTGACAAGGGCTAGACAAGTGCTACTTAGTATCATTATTAGTCATCAGCACTCCCTTCTGCAAGTCCTAGGATTGTTAGCCTGGAGCCCTGCACCAGGTCCCTTCTTTAAGACCTGTATGAAAAAATGAAATTGAACTGGCAGGGGAAAGAGAGAACCTGCTAGTTCCCATTGATCTACAGCAGTGCGGGGAGATGGATAATTCTTTGATCAAAACTCACCTTCCTGTTCTGAAAGTAGGGTGCAGGCAGTTCCACTGCATTTCTCTCATGTCCCTGCCAATGTTGTTTATTTGCTTGCATTCACTGTTTATTCACTGCATAGGGAGAGACCTTTTTAGTCTTGGCAAGCTGATGGCACATTGCATTCCTTCTGGATACTCAGTGCACACTGCTTACTCTGAGAGAGAGAGAGAGAAGTGATGAAAACTCTCCATGGTTCCTGCTCATATCATGGCAAATGCAATAGAATTCTTGGACCAGCCAGTCCCGAGAAATCTAGCTGTTATCCAGACTTATTCATTTGTATTCTTTGGTTGGAATAGAAATAGTCTGAAGGTTTCATCATTGTTACACTCACTGAGCCAAAGGTATCCCTGGTGGACTTCAGTAGAGTCTTGCTAGGGATGAATTTGGTCCCATGTGGTGGCTGTACAAAGTTAATCTTCCATCCAGTGATGTGCTGCCAATATTCTTTGGGTCTCCAACAACTTTTTTCCCCCATAGCCCGTGTTTCAGGAACAAATGTGTTTACAGGCAGGAGGGGTGAAACACAGCAGAATCTATTCAGTTTCCCGTTTAAATCAAAATGTTTTCCCATAAAGGAAAGGAGGGAGGCAACAGCGCTGGGCAAATAAACACTTATTAAAGTGCCCTCTGAAAATGTTTACGCTTTGTTCCTGAAAAGTATGCTAAGTATATTGATTGTGTAGCACTGTTCAATGGGGTGACTTGGAACTGGGATTGGGGGGAGCATTTTTAGGGATGGCAGGAGAGAATGTCCATCCCACCACAATTTCTTTTAATTCCTGCCATTTTTGGTGCAATCAGCTGCCTAGCAAAGGGGAAAAATTGTTCTTCAGAAGTATGGTTCTGAGCCTAGTGGACAAGGGCTGGTGATTCAGGGGTATACAGAAGGGGAGTAGAGTTGCCACCTATCCAGGTTTCCCCAGGATTAGCTCTGTTTTGAGGTAGCTGTCCTGGGAAATCTGTCAGGCTGTTCAGTACACACTTGCAGCTGTCCAGTTTTATGGGCTCAGGATCATCCCAGATGTGCTGGTTTTTTGTACCTCAGAGGTGGCAACCCGAAAGGGAGTCATTCCATCACAGGCAGCCCACTTTGCTTCTTTCCTTCAGCACACGTCTTGGGACAGAGCGTGGGTGGGCTCATCAGCCCAAAATTGGATTTACTTTTTTTCCCTCTTTTCTCTCTTTGTCAAATCCATTCAATTCTTTATTTGGATTTAATGTTCTCTTCAATTTCATAGCTGAGTTTTAACAAAGGGGCTCCCATGAGAGATCCCCCTTTTTTCACCTGCTGTGCTCAACATGCGGATCTCTTCTCCTTTCTCAGCTGACAATTTACCCTTCTTTAGCTCAGCATGTCATTCTCCAGCTATCCAAATATTTCTTTCTCTTTCACATCCTTCAGTCTCTCCACCTGCTGATCTGTCTCACTCTTCCACTGGTGTGCTCACTCTCACTCTCTTTCTCTCTCTTCTCCATCTCCATTTCTCTATCCATTTTTCTCCCTCTTTCACATCCTGCCTCACTCTTCTTCCCCATCTCTCTCTCATTCCTGTGCTGTCTCTGTGTCTCTCTATCTGTACATGTTTTCTCCACCTCCTTTCCACTGCTTATTTTTCTCTCTCCCTTTTCATCTCTTTCTCACGCTCACTCACTCTCCACTTCTCAGTTTAGGGCTGATCCAAGTATGTGTCTCAATTTTGTCAGTCACCTGTTACTGTTTTATTTAGAGCAGGGATGTCAAACAGCCCACTTGATGTACGTATGTGGCCTGCAGGACATATTCAGATTGTCCAGAGTCTCATCTTTTGTGTTAAGAAAAAATAAGTGTCTAGTCCTCATGGTTACGGAGAAAACCTTCCAAACGTAAACTGAATGTCAGCTGATGTGGCTAAGCCTTCCTGAGTCTGCAGCCAGCCTTGAAAAATGACACAGAAATGTAAACTCTCAGTCTCCTATTAATCTCACTGGAATAATGACTCCATATCCCATGAGAACACTTCAATGTCAACATTAATTATTTCATTGCCTATCATTTTAGTGGATATAGCATGGTAAGGGGTGGGAGGAAAGACAATGGGAAGGTGAGAATTGGGAGTTCCTGTAGGGAAGGAAAGGTAGAGGGAAGAATAGAGCAGACCCTGATGGGAGGGAGAGAAACAGAGAAGAGAGAATAAGGAAGGAAGAGAAACAAAGAGCAGTTTGGCTTCTCACCCACTAACCCACTGAATGACCATTGACCACCTGTGTCCAAAAAAGCAAAACACTGAAGCCTTTGCTGACATTTGACTTTCTGGAATATATTTTTCTTCCCCAGAATCAGGTGCTTTGTTCTTGTAAACAAATAGCCTCGGGAAAGCCTAGTTTCTTAGCCTCTTATTGGCATGTTACTTGCCCCACATTGCTAGCTGCATGCAGGGTGTAGCTTCCTTGTGTGAACTGACTATGATGGAGCTGCTCAAGGCCAGGACCATACAGCAGCATGAAATGACTCATCTTATTTTGGCTGCAAAAGATTTTTTATGGTTAGTCTTTCCTTTAACTTTGTCAGACGACTCTGACTGCTAACTGTTGTTTTACAAGTGGAACCTGCTCACTGTGAGGCTGCTGTTTGGTTGGACTGAGTTTCCCACATAGGACAAGGTAGCAGGGCAGCTGTGTATCCATTACACCAGCAGGAAGTCTCTCGCTTCACCAAGGCTAAATAAACTTTGGATTCTTAAATAAGAATTGGACATTTGTGGAAATATTAAAAACAATTCCCCTAAGGTCCCTGCTCCAGGGAGTCTCCAGAATTGCCATCAAATGGTTGCAAATCCTCCAGGGTTGTCCTGGAGTGTCCAGGAATTAAAGATTAATCTTTCAGTAGAGATTATGTCATGTGATGAAACCTCCAGGAATACATCCAACCAAAGTTGTCAACCCTACCAGGGGGCTGGGGCTTTTGGAAGAAAGAGCACTGCATAATTTGCAGTCAGTCCAAACGTTCTTTGAAGCCAATAGGAGCCTTCCCATTGATTTGAGATTTGGTTCAGATCCTTATTTTGGAAAAGTAACCTCACCTATTGCCCCAAGCTTTTGGGGTGAGCAGTGAAAGTGGGTGATGCAAGGGGCATCTGTTTCTGTTTCTATTTTGCTCGGCCATTGCTGGCTATGAGGTTAAGCTAGTCGGGAAAGTATCACACTTTTTTTCAAAATCCCTCCTCTCCCCACCAATCTCTTCCCCTAAAAATTGAAATTTTGTAAAACTTCACAATTTAAAACATTTCCACCAGCCCCTTGGTTGGATGGAACCACAGAAAAGCTATGGGAATGTTGGCCACATTTCGTTTTTAAATTTCAAAATTTGGAATTTTGAAAAAATTTGGACCAGCCCCACTCTGGGATTTGTAAAATCCCACAGGCTAGAAGAAACAGAACCCAGGGCTCTTATCACAAAGGGTACCCTTGGCTAAAGCTGCTGGACACACACAGACACCTGCGCTCCTTGGGTCTTTAGTTTGCAGATGGAGGCATACAGCCTCTGCTGTACAGTCACCGCACAGGGACTTCCTAAATCATTGCCTGGATTCAACAGTTGTGGAGCAGGACTGCTGGTAACACTACAGATGCAGGTGAAAGTGCTGAATTTAAATATCTGCCAATGTCACCAAGGGGCTCAGGAAGGCCCCTTTTTAATTTTTTAACTTTTTATACAACTCAAAATAAATAAAAATAAAGAATTGTATGGAATTTACAAAGAGATAAGAGAAAAAAAGAAAATTTTATTCTGGGCTAGCAGACCACATACTCACTGACGCAGGACTTGTGCTGAAGTAAAGAAACAAAGTAGGTTGAATCTTAAACTCTATGAAATTCCATTATCAGACAATGTGTGCACTATTTATTAGAGTCCCTTTGGATATTAAGTGCCATGTATCTATAGTGGAGCACCCCTGCATTAGAATGTGAAATCCCTTCTTTAGTTTCCTGATATTCACCCCCATTGGATATTTATCCCACCCCTCACTAGCCAAATAAGCAACATATTTAGATTGTTAAAACATACACCAAAATACTGAAAAACAAGATGAGGATGCTGAAAGCAGCAGGAAGGATTGATCACAGGCATCAAATGTAAGGGTGGGTGCTACTGACAATGTAAATTATGCTAGCAGTAGCAGGAATCTCACCCTTAATGGTAGGGCTCATATCATCTCAAATGATCCACTCAGTGAGAGGTGAATGAAGCAGGAGACAACCTAACCAGAGGAAGCACAGTACCACACTCAATGCTTTGAGAGACATAATAGATACAGAAGTGGACGGGCAAATGCTGATCTGAATCAGGACTGTTCCTAACTGGGAATTTGTTTAATATATTTAGTTATAATAAGAAAAGGAGTACTTGTGGCACCTTAGAGACTAACCAATTTATTTATTTAGTTATAATTTATATTATATAATATTTATAATATTTAGTTATAATTTAGTTATAATAATGGTTCTCAACCTTTTCCATACCCATGCCCCTATGTTATAACAGGAAAAATGTTTTGGGACCGCTCTTCTATCTAGACGTACAGAGAAGGCAGGCGTTCATAACCTCCTGAAACTTATTTGTGATTTCCCCAGGAGCTACAGCATTGTTGTGTGGATTGAGCTGCCTGAACACATGTTAGCAGTAGACAAATAGCAAATGACAAACATATACCAGACCTGGGCAAAATCTTAAAGAAGCTGAATGTCCTCCTCTCGTATCCATGGGCCTAAACTTTCTGCTCTGGCTCACCCATCTCTTAGAGAATAGGGTGGATTTCATGCTGTTTGTTCAAGGCAGTAAAAATTCCCCAAAGACTATTCACTGCTCTGCATTAGTGAATGTGGGGAATAAATGATGTCAAGCCACAGCTTTTGTTTTTTGCTTTTGGATGCACATGAAGGGAAGAACTATGTGACCATTTAATCTTAATAATGCAAAGCCTTCTGCACTCACATGAGAGGCCTGTTTGTTTAACCAGCAATATTGCACGCAAGTACTTGGCAGGCTATTTTAAAACTATTTCAAGAGGCCTTTTCTTAAATAAGAAAGAGCCTCTGCCACCCCTTGAAATGTTCTCCATGGGCGTGTTGTCAGGACTCACACTGCATGGGTATTCACCCTCCAGTGTGACTGAGCCAAGACCTCACGGGCCTTTTAGGGTTGTAAATGACTTAGAGCAGTCCCCTGCCAGGTTTATAATTGTATTTATATAGGTTGCATTGTATTTGTTGTCTCCACCTTTCCCCATGTAGCTAGAAAGGCAGATGAATAAATAGACGAACATCTGCGCTCCTACACTAATAGTCTTCACAGCTCACTAGTGGTTTCCTTTCCAATTAATTTGTAATAATTTTCTTTCTACTTTCTCCATCCACCCCCACACTCCCAAGCCCCATATTGACTTGTGTTGATTTATTAAAACTTCTGAAATATCCTGGGTAGATTCCTGGTCAGGAATTTGGAACGCCTTCCCCAGATAATCCATCCCAGTTTTTAAACTGAGCCCAGTGCATGCTGGGTTACAACTTTGGCAGTTTTGTCAGTGTGGTGTGAATCTTCATGCACCAGGAATAAGATCAATAACATTTATTGTTTGTGTATCACCCTATCAAACCTCCATGCCTTGACTTTAGGCCCTCCACTCACTGAGGACATATTGTGCATTTCCCAAACTTGTTTTAACAGTTTAGCAAGGCTGTGGACAGCGTTAAACTGAACTTAAACTGTTTGTTAAGGGACTGAGACTAGATAGTCAACTACTAACCTACATCTGTACTGAACCTTTTCTTTAAATTTCCCTCTGTTGCACTGCTATTTGTGCAGCGCCACTGGTGGGACACCGGCATTTTTAACCAACAAATCGTCGTCAAATCCTCCTCAGAGCAGGTCTAGGTGACAAGGTGGTAGAACCAAGAGCAGCCTTGGCTATGCAAGAGCTTCCACTGCTACTACCGCAGATGGGAAATTTTAAAGAAGAGCTCAGGGTAGATAAAGCCTGTATTAAAATCATGTACATGGTTTTAATCCAACTGAAGACAGGGCCAGAGAGCTAGAGGTCTGCACCCCTAAAGACATCTAGCACTATTGAGATTGCTGGGAAAAGCAATGGATAATTACATACAACCCACTGTGCTAATAGTGCACTAAGGGCCAGCTTTTCCAAAGAGCTCATCTCCCGCTCTGTCTGCAAAACAAGAGAAGAGAGGAAAAAAGTTTACCCAAAAGGTGTTGCGTGGAAGTTTTAATTGATTTTTCTCTTATCCAAACCTGTTTGCTCATATTATCTTGATTTGTAGTTGCATTTCAATTAGGTTTTACGTCACAATTAGCTTTGGATATAATCTGGCGCACCCTAGAGGGTGCTTAGTGAGATCTGTGTAATTGCTTAGGGGGTGGTTTTGTTACAAAGCAAAAGTTAGTCTATTGCTTTTGAGCACTTCATATAAACAAATCCAAAAGCAAAGTGGGTTTTGCTGAAGATTCAGTGATCTGTTGCCAGGTGATAAGTGCTTTTTTATAAATCTCATGAAATCCCTTTTTCTGCTGCATTGCAATATCATTTGGTTTTATATGGTGCATTTCATAGTTACTAAAATAATAATTTCAACAACATAAGGTCTCGCCTGTTGGATGGCAATATAATCAAGAACTGAGCCGTTAAGAAAGCCAAGAGCATGATCTGATCTGATCTGATCTAATCTTGCCCCCATCTCATAAATACGTTCCTAGAGGGCTGAGAGCTAATTAATGAATGAATGAATGACATAAATGAGTTGGAAGCTCCCAGTCTGGATCCTTCACTACCTGCCAGTGATAATCAGTGCTTTCATATTTGACACTGTAACAAAATGTGACGGTAAATATTGCACAATTAAATACTTAGGCCCCGATCCTGTGAATGTTTACATACAAGTATCTTTCTAGGTGTTAGTAGTACCATTGGCTTCAGTGTTGTGCATGTGTAAATTTGCAGGTTGAGACTTAAGGCAAAAATACACCCACATAAATGATGGGTCCCTCTCATAAAACATGACACAGCAAAACAGCAGACCAAGGCCTTGACCCAAAGCCTGGTGACATCGAGAGTCTTTCCATTGACTTCAGTGGCTTCGGACCAACCCTAAATCATCAGCAAAATAGTTCTACTCTCTTCAGAGTTATTCAGAGGTTTGGGTTCTTATACTTCTGGTTTCATTTTAAAAGCACTTTCAGCTCAGACTTCCAGGCTGGCGTTTAGTTCCTAGAGAGGCCCATAAATGCCTCTGCACCCTTGTCTGGGGCTTGATTGCCCTCAGAGAGCTATGTTGTGTCACCAGCCATCTGGCCAAGGAGCGTTATCCTGTACAATTTAATAGAAAATGATATTAAGCTGATAAACTTTCTAGAGATTGTTATCGAATCACCCAATAGAACTGGGCAGAGAATTCAATCCCTGCTATAGAATTCTATAGGCTGGTTTTAAAAATACCCACACAAGTAATTAAAGCAATAATCCTGTGCTCAATAGCATAGGTTTTTAGTGTAATTGCTATAGAACCTCTTTGGTTTAATCCCTATTAACATTGATATGGTTTCCCCACACAGGTGATGAAGTCTCCTTCACAGTCCGTCACTGATTCTCCTTGATTGGTATGGAAGGGCCACAATTAAGTAGATTGAGTAGGCCTGGACAGAGCCATTGGGTTAATGGACACTGGCCTCAGGGGCCACTCTGCTTCACGCTGGTTGCTTGTTATGAGACCCCTCTTTCTGCCACATCTGTCATGTTCCGAAGGAATTCACGTTGATTCTGACAGTTCCTTCTCTTGCTTTTGCTGCCCATGACTCACCAGACAGAGAACTCAGCTGACAAGACTACCCCAACTGCAGTCCCCCAGTCCCTGTCCGGCGCCTTCATTAACAGGCACAAGGAGTGGCAGGCCTGAGGGCTCTCTCTCTCCATACCATGTCAGGCTGAGCAGACCAAGGGCTGATCCCATTTCATGACACCCAGCAGTACTGCTGCCATTTGGAAGAACGGAATCACCTGCTCCCCAATAACTCAAAGCACCAGCTTTCATTTTGTTTGTCCAGGCTGCAGACTCAGTCCTGACTCTCTGGAGCCAAGTGAATGGCGGGTGGGGGGAGAGAGAAGAGATGGATTTGTGTGGGGAGGAGTCAAGAGCTGAAGTCCATGTATCCTATGAAATCACACACATAACTTCATTTGATGTTTGTGTAACCCACACACCTCCTGGGTGTGGTGTTCTATCCCATCTAGTGGCACCGAGACCACTTAGAGAGAGAGTTAAATGAGTCTGCTCTACAGCTTAGCTAATAGTTAATTGGCTTTTAGCTCATGCTGTAGAGGCTCATGCATTAAGCTCTAGAAGTCCCAGGTTCGATCCCGCCCGCCAACGACCAGGATCTGTCCGTGTTACATTTGCTCACATTATTGACGGGAACAATCATGGGGGTCTTTGCCCACAAGCCGCTCTTCTGCCCCTTCCAGGAACTAAGTATATAATACTTCAGTCCCCAGTACAAGCCCCCCTCCTCTAGGGGAGCAGCAGACCTGACTGGCAGTGACACACAGGTCTCTGGCATGGCAGGCAGGATCTCAGAAAGGGTGATGTCAGCAATGACTTTACTCCTTCTCTTACTGTGTGCACAGCATTTCTCCACTAGGGATGGGCAAACTGCCTGGGGCCTGAGGTTTGGCAACCTCTTGAGATACTATTTGGTATGTGCAGGGTTGGTGAAAGCTCATGAACTTTTTTTTCTGTAATCAAAACTTATTTTTTTCCCAAGCTGATTCCTAAGAAAATACTTTTTGATTAGGATGTAGCTGAAGGGAGCCCTGGGGTATGTGTTAAGACTAATAGAACCATACCACCAAATCTCAGCCGGCACAGTATGTGACTTATGTAGTTCATTTTTACATTAGAATTTGTCTCTCTCTTCCTCTGCTCCATTTTCAGAGTCTTCATATTGTTGGGTTTTTTTTTTCCAGTCTGCCCTGCCCTTCGATGCATTTCTATTATTCCCCCATACGCTCTCCTAAGGGAAACAACAGTCGGTATTGAGTGTCTCTTTAGGATCCATAATTCTGAATGTGTTTAAAATGAGGGATGGTGTGGTCTAGTGGCTAGCCCACTGGGTTACAACTCAGGTGACTTGGGTTCTAGTTCTGGCTCTGCCACTGACCTTGGGAAAGTCACTTCATCTCTTTGTGTTTCTGTTTCCACTTCCACCATTTCTCTGTCTTGACTGTGAGCTCTTCAAGGCAGGGACTGTCTCCTCTCCCCATGTTTTTGTGCAGAGCCTGACACAATGGGGCCCTGATCTCAGTTGGGGCCTCTAAGCATTACTGTAATACAAATAATAAAATTAGCCCAAATGTTTCATCTGAAAGATCTACAGCATACAGATACTATGGAGCAAAAGCAGCTCAGGAATAAACATGTGCACCTCTCTCTGTAATCAATGAAAGGTACATTTGCTCACACCAGGGTGGAATTATGGCCCTCGTAGTGCAGTCAGTTGAGTTCCAGCCAGCTGTGTGCAATGGCTTCCATCCATCAGCCATGAATTTCAACAAGGAGCAGATTTGTTAAAAAAGAGACGTGCTTGAACCATAATATTCATGCGTGCACTAAAAAAATCATTATTTTATATCCCTTCTGTCCCCTCCTAAAATCAAAACTGTGGAAATTAGTTACCAAGATATAACTCTGCCCTCCCCCTCCTCACACACTTTACTAAAGAAAAAGACAAAAGAGCAGGAATTTGACCTGAAACCCATCTTTGCTGTTTCTGTACCAGGTGAGCTAAAGAGGCAGCTCTATAGCAAAGCTGGGGGATAGTCTTGCATATATTTCTGGAGTTCACCCCACACAGCCAAACACTTCTCATTTAACACAAAATGCTAATCTCAGGAAAGCTGTATTTTCAGAAGTGTGCTGCCATCTACAGACAAGAGATATTAGTCCTATAATACTCACCTGAGGAGTATGTGATTTGCCATACCTCGTCAGACTAGTGCTCTATCTAGTTCAGTAGTGTCCCTAACAGTACCAGCTGCTTCAAAGGAAGGCGCAAGAGATCTCAGAACTGTCATTTATTAAATAACCATCCCTTACTAGGTGTTTCTTCCTCATTCCCGGGAGTTAGTTGTTGTCTTAGATCCTGAAGCATGAGGGTTTATAGTTCTTATACACTGTTGGCTTATCTAATGAAACTTTGGATGTTCTTATTATTTATGTCAATATGCAATCCTTTCCCTGAATACTGCCGGGCTCTTTTCTTCAGTATCATCTTGTGTCAGTGATTTCCACAGGTTAACAACACTATTTTGTACACTTGAAATTAGGTGCTTGGATGTTATTATACACCATTACTGAGTTTGCTTTTTCATAGGCTCCCCGCTCACATTAGAACATATCAAAGTAATGAGGTGTTTACACATGGGTGTAATCATAAACACTGGCTGCTTAGGTGGGAGATGGTATATTTCTAACTGTTCTTTGGCTTTTAATGAACACTTCACTTTGATCTATGTGGTTTCCTATGTGTTACGTAGGGTATTTCATATGCTGCAGGTTCTCTCTATCCAGGTTTTATACTGTACCCGTCACCTATGCCAGTGGTTCTCAATCGGGTGCGTGTACCCCTGGTGGTATGCAGAGGTCTTCCTAGGGGTACATCAATTCATCTAGATATTTGCCTAGTTTTACAACCAGCTACAACCCACTAGCAAAGTCAGTACAAACTAAAATTTCATACAAAATGAGAAAGTAGCCATTTTTCAGTAACAATGTGCTATGGCACTTTTGTATTTTTATGTCTGATGTTGTAACCAAGTAGTTTTTAAGTGAGGTGAAACTTGGGGTAAGCAAGACAAATCAAACTCCTGAAAGGGGGACAGTCGTCTGGAAAGGTTGAGAACCACCAACCTAGGCATGACCTAGGCATGATCTCAGCCAGACCTTCCTCAGATTGTTTATGTGCTGATGGGTGGCAGGGAGGAGTCCACTGGCACAGCTGCATGCACTCATTGCTTAGTTTTGACTGTATTTCAGCATATTAAACAAGGCTCCCAACAAGTAGCCAGCTGCTGTTTGAGTACCAGTCTCTCGCCCACCTCCAGTACATGGAGGCTGCACACAGATCGTTGACTTTGCACTAAAGTAGATCCATATCTGTATAACTCACCTGAATCTTCGCTTACTGGGAACTTTATGTAGCTGTGCCCTTGTGTACCTGCACAGGTAGGGGTGGCATAGAGAGCTGTGTTTTTGTAAGGAGGTGTGTAAGAATGGGGTGCTATTAGCAGCACCCTGGTCACTGAGGTTCCTGCAGCACTGGGAAGAGTGCAGACTTAATTGAAGCCAATTAATCAGTATCAGTTGGGGATTACAGACACTTGGGTGTCAATTGTTTGGCTAATGAAGCAAGTGGCTCAATAACAGGGAGGATGTGAGTGAGAGGATAGGAAGCAAGGGGAAGCTCACAGGGTGATCCTGGTTTGAGGAGAGACAGCTGTGCGGAAGTCTCTTCCTGCTGTAAACCTGCAACATAGTCTATCATCCTTGGTAAGTGAAGAATAAATACATGTGTGGTGACAGGGTTAGACCATGGGGGGTGGTGTGGTTAGGAGATCAAGAAGCAGGCAGTGTGGCAGGCTGTGTAGTGACAGAGGCCTCCCCATGACAAGGTGTGATGATTCTGTTTTCTGTGCATTGTGTGTTTTCTTGAATGATCATCAGGGAATGGGGAGTGTTGTGAGGCAATTAGAAATAGAGAATCTTATGGAGTGACAGATATTGTGTCTCAAAGGGGCCTCACTTCATGGGTTAGCACTCACATTAGTCCCAACTTAGCTTCTGGATAAGCTTGGCATCCCTCGTTTTAATTGTTGAAAATGACTTGCACTAGAAATACAGAATCATGGGGCTGAGCTCACAGAAACAGGTTTTCATCCTAAATGGCCTTAAATTCCCTGCATGTGTCCCTCACTTGGGGTCTTTGGCTCAATTGCACCCCACAATTGGACCATGGCAGACTAAGAGAGATGCATACACTCTGTTCTCTCTCCCAGAGACATTTGTTATTTCTCTTGATTTCAAATGAAAAGCATTTCGGTCAGGAGCATATGATTCTCTTTGTTGATGGGAAATATAACAATAGGATTCTATTCCAAATTGTTGGGCCACTATGCAGCATAAATGGCTGCCTAGATGCTTTTTGTGGGCTGACACATGTTGGTGATGGGTTTTTTGGTTGTTATTTTTTTTATCTCATCGTCAAAACTTCAAACCAGATACTGAGCCAAATTTGTCCTTGGTGCAAGTCTGTCAAGGTCAATAGAGTTACCGGAGGGATGAATCTGGCTTGTTCTCATTAAGTAAAGTTATAAGAGGGGTCAAGTTTTTCACTTAATAAAGACAATCAGTCAGGTGCTGTCAAACCTTTTTTTTTTTCCGACACAGAACTTTATTATCGATAAAAAAAACAAAAATACTTCACCTCCGGATGTTGCATGTAATGCTAACTCCTCTGAGATAAAATATGTCACCTGGAACTAACAGTCCGTGAGTATCCTGTATAGTTTAAAAAGTGGCCTTTCCCAATCTTACTGTTAGTGTCCCGCCTAACAAAACAGAGGTTGTTCCCTGTGCTCTAAAATGCATTATCCATTTACACGTTTTTGAGTTCTCTGTTAGCTGTTTGATATAGGTTTATAGACCTGCATGTTAGGTCTTATACCCCCACTTGCAGGATGGGGACTCTCTGCTATGGATATAGTGCCTCCAATGCAGACATAGGCCAGGTCTACACTACACGGTTAGATCTTTGTCCTCCTCCCAACCCTACCGAGCTCGGGTGCAAAGAGTAACACAGCCTAGGGTTGGGTTCTGTTTCTGTCTCTATCACTCATATACAGTGTGGCCTTGAGTATGTTACTTGCCCTCTCTGTGCCCCAGTTTCCTTCTTTGCAAAATAGGGATCATGCTGTACACCCTCCCTTGTAACATGTTTTGAGATTTATGGATAAGAGCTCAGCATTAGCTATGACAGACATTTTCTATTTGTACTATTCAGCCACTGCATAGTGTTAAGGAGGAAGCTAGTACTATTCAAGTGAAAGCTTCCCAGATATGACTCTGCTTCCTAATAAGCAGCCCAAGAGACTGTTTGAGACAGAGATGTTAATTTTCCAAATATTTGTGATCAATCAGTTTTGTACATCTCTTAAAGTAGCATGTTTCGAGCATGGTTGATCCCACCATATGGGGACATTAGTCTGCATCATTAATGCCTGGCACTGCTTTTCTTTTATCAAAATCAGTTTGTTGGGCGATAGAATCTTTCCTCCCCGAAAGCGGTCTGACTTCCCCTTGAATGCACCCACCCTTTAGAGCTCTACAGGAGGGCTACCTCCATGCTCCCCCTACCAAACAGTTCCTTAACTTGAGTGAGTGCTTTACATTTCTCCCAAGCAAGGCTGAAGGCAAGAGCAGAGGAATTCTATCTTTCCAGAGGGTGTCTTGCTGTTCATCAGAGCTAAGTAAAAGAGGGATGGGAGAGATGGGGGATGAGGGATTTTCTACAAACACTCATTCAAATTCAAAAGCGTATTGTCTCCTCCTGTCCCGTGCATGCTCTGCTCTGCCAGTGAGACCAACCATACCTACCAGTTTGTCAGCCTGTCTCTCAGCCAGATCCATGCTTCCTTCCATGCTACTCCTTATGCATAGAACACCATCTCCCTCTGTGAATTAATTGAAACAGAAGAATTGGAGGACTGGATTAGACCCACATAGTCTCAGCCAGTAGCCAATGCCAGCTACTTTAGAGGAAGGTGAAAGAAACCCTGCAATGAGAAGATCTGGCATAGTCTGCCACCCAGGGGAGTCTCTTCCTAACTCCCAAAAGTTAGAAAGATTGTCTTATGCCCCAGAAGTGTGAGGTTTCTCATTCCTTCTAAAACTTTTTTGTATTTACTATTATAACTCTGGCTATTCTTGTTATCTATATAAAAACTCATTTCCTATTTGAATTTTGCAAGTTCTTGCCTTCAGTGATTCCCTGTGGCTATAAGTTCACAGTCCAGTTACACATTAAGTGAAAACATTCCCTTTAATCAATTTTGAATTTGTCACCTTTAACTTTCATTGAATCTCCCCTTGTTCTTGCACTGTGAATCAGGGAGAACAGACTCTCTTGATCCAATTTCTCTGTCCCATTCATGATTTTACATACTTGTCTCCTCTTATTTGTCATCGTTCTAAAGTAAACAATGCCAGCCTTTTCACCTTCTCTTCATAGGAGAGATTATCCATGCCCTTAATCATTCTCATTGCTCATCTGAGTCCCCTCCTATTCTTCAACTTCCCTTTTTGAGACACTGCATACAGTATTCCTAATGAGGCCATACCATTGATTTATATAGTGCATTATCCTATTTTCTGCATTGTTCTCCATCCCATTCCTTATGGCTCTGAACATCTTGTTTGCTTTTTTGACCACAGCTGATCAGTGAATAGAACTCTTCATTGAACTGTCTACAATGACATCCAGGTCCTTTTCTTTAGCTGATATTGTAAATATAGAACACAGTAAGGCATAGAAGTTCACATATTTCTTTCCAATTTGCATTACTTGGCACTTACCAGCATTGAATTTCGTCTGCCATCTTGTTGGTAGATTTCATAATCTGATATATGTAGGGCCACAATCCTCTCCTTCATCTCTGTCCTCTCTTCCCAAGACACTCAAGTGCTGTGATGCCTACATGAAATCAGCCAATACAAGGTGGTTTGGTTGCATGTCATTCAGGGAGAGCTGATTTTGGTGCCTCTGGGAACAATCAGCTTGTGCATTAGCCACATATGTAACCATGTGATCTTATTTTCATAACTCTTGCCCTGATCCTAATGGAGGTCTCTAAGCACTACTGTAATACAAGTAATTGTTGAGAGGCCATTGAAATCCTTCATTACATAGTCAGTCATTCTGTGCTGGCCCTGTAGTATCCCGCAACCTGTAAATCAATTCATATTGCATCACTGTGTTTTACAAAAAGAAAAGGAGGACTTGTGGCACCTTAGAGACTAACAAATTTATTTGTGCATAACCTTTCGTGAGCTACAGCTCTCTTCATCAGATGCATTCAGTGGAAAATACAGTGGGGAGATTTATATACACAGAGAACATGAAACAATGGGTGTTACCATACACACTGTAACGAGAGTGATCAGGTAAGGTGAGCTATTACAAGCAGGAGAGCGGTGGGAGAAAAACCCTTTTGTAGTAATAATCAAGGTGGGCCATTTCCAGCAGTTGACAAGAACGTCTGAGGAACAGTGTGGGGTGGAGGGGAATAAATGTGGGGAAATAGTTTTACTTTGTGTAATGACCCATCCACTCCCAATCTTTATTCAAGCCTAAGTTAATTGTATCCAGTTTGCAAATTAATTCCAGTTCAGCAGTCTCTCATTGGAGTCTGTTTTTGAAGTTTTTTTGTTGAAGAATTGCCACTTTTAGGTCTGTAATCAAGTGACCAAAGAGACTGAAGTGTTCTCCGACTGGTTTTTGAATGTTATAATTCTTGACGTCTGATTTGTGTCCATTTATTCTTTTACATAGAGACTCTCCAGTTTGACAGTTTGTCCAATGTACATGGCAGAGGGGCATTGCTGGCACATGATGGCATATATCACATTGGTAGATGTGTAGGTGAACGAGCCTCTGATAGTGTGGCTGATGTGATTAGGCCCTGTGATGGTGTCCCCTGAATAGATATGTGGACACAGTTGGCAACGGGCTTTGTTGCAAGGATAGGTTCCTGGATTAGTGGTTCTGTTGTGTGGTGTGTGGTTTTGCTGGTGAGTATTTGCTTCAGGTTGGGGGGCGGTCTGTAAGCAAATACTGGCCTGTCTCCCAAGATCTGTGAGAGTGGTGGGTCGTCCTTCAGGATAGGTTGTAGATCTTTGATGATGCGTTGGAGAGGTTTTAGTTGAGGGCTGAAAGTGATGGCTAGTGGCGTACAAAAAGAAAGATTCTGGGTGGACTCCTCCTGAAGGTCGAAACAACAGACTGGACTTCTACATAGAGTGCTTCCGCCGACGTGCACAGGCTGAAATTGTGGAAAAGCAGCATCACTTGCCCCATAACCTCAGCCATGCAGAACACAATGCCATCCACAGCCTCAGAAACAACTCTGACATCATAATAAAAAAGGCTGCCAAAGGAGGTGCTGTCATCATCATGAATAGGTCAGAATATGAACAAGAGGCTGCTAGGCAGCTCTCTAACACCACTTTCTACAAGCCATTACCCTCTGATCCCACTGAGGGTTACCAAAAGAAACTACAACATTTGCTCAAGAAACTCCCTGAAAAAGCACAAGAACAAATCCGCACAGACACACCCCTGGAACCCCGACCAGGGGTATTCTATCTGCTACCCAAGACCTCTCATTACAGTGTGTGTGGTAACACCCATTGTTTCATGTTCTCTGTGTGTATAAATCTCCCCACTGTATTTTCCACTGAATGCATCCGATGAAGTGAGCTGTAGCTCACAAAAGCTTATACTCAAATAAATGTGTTAGTCTCTAAGGTGCCACAAGTACTCCTTTTCTTTTTACGGATACAGACTAACATGGCTGCTACTCTGAAACCTGTGTTTTACAAGGAGATCTCAGGGCTACTTGGTTTGTCCCAGTGCCACTAAGCCACTTCATTATTTAAAGCACTGATACATAATATCCACCTCCAAAAGGACAAGTAAATTAAAATGCAGTTGGAAGTGCAGGAAGATCTATACTCGCATATCTCTTCAGTCCATAGAGAGACAAGACTTGTATTGCTGGTTGAAATTTTGCATTATGAAACGGTGTGGTTGAACTTTGAATAGGGGACTCAATTTCTACAGATGCAATGTTATTATATACAGTGATATTCATGTTTACCTAGTATTTTACATTTAAAAAACCACCAATGACACTATAAAAAAATCATCAGAGTAACATTTTGTGTGTGTGTGTAGTTTAGTCTAACATCCAATGAAGTGAGCTGTAGCTCACGAAAGCTTATGCTCAAATAAATTTGTTAGTCTCTAAGGTGCCACAAGTACTCCTTTTCTTAGTTCAGTATTTGTGAATCTTTTTCTTGTGCATTACAGCAAGCTCACCACAAGGGGGAAGCTGAGTTTCATTTCTGGCTCTTTAAGAACTGAGGCTAAATCAGAAATAGTATACTTTGGCCAATAGAAAAGCTTCCATTGTGGTGACAAAACAGCACTCATTAAATATTTCATTCCAAGAACTGAAGGGGACAGGCACTGGAGTGATTGTGGGTTAAAAAAACTGATTTCAGAACAGCTCGCAGAAGTCAGAACTTGTTAAAAAGGAGAAGTGCTTTTAAAAGCAAAAGATGCAGCAAAGCTGTCATCTTTCGTTTTGCTTCATGATAGTCCACAATGTCAGATGCCCTACCACTTGGTCTATCACAGTGGCATCCACCAGCTGACAGCTACTGCTTTATGGTACATTCATAGCACTTCTAGAACCAAATGATCCATCAAATGAGTTTGCAAGTTCTCAATTTCCAGTGTGGACAAGAAATTGAACCAATACTGAAATTGTGTGTATGTGCATATATAAATGTTTGGCCATACTGGATGTTCAAACTGATTGCAACTCTTTGCCCACATAAAAATAAATGTTTGACGAATATGATTTTTTACAACTTTTTTTCTGGAAGAATTAACAGTGAAATATCTGCTTAAACTGTAGGCTGATGATTTCCCCTACTTTCAAACTTCAGTGTAAAAGGCAAAAGATTTTTTAGAGCCCTTGTTCAAAATAAAGGCCCTGAGACAAGCAACTAGGAAATCCAAGTGTCTTCTGAATTAGAAAGATCTGGAGTTTCCTTATGAGATTCAAGAAGATTGTTTGTCAGCAGAGTATCTATCTACCATTGCCTCCAGTACATTGAAGACTTCTGAAAAGTGGAGATGCCTCCACAGAGGAATTTGGGGGAACTCTGTGGCATCCTGCAATAGAATCTGCCTCACAGCAGCTAGATTCCTATTGAAATGATCTATCCCAAACATTGTCATTATACATTAAACAGCTATTTTCAGCAATCTCCAGAGCAAATAAACTCTTCTCTACAGTGTTATAACAATGACACATATTGCACAATCCAGCATGAAGCTTGTAAGAGTTAGAACATAAATTTTGTTGTTATGAAGGGAGAGGAGAAAACCTGCAGATATAGCCCAGTTTTCAAACTTTACTCTTTCTCCTGGTCTCCAAATAGGGTGAGCATATTTCCCTGTGCTGAATATGGGATACCTGCTAAAATTACTCGTATTCAAGCAAGTTCAATGGCAATCAATCAGAACTATGCAGTACAAACATTCAAACTAATAGCAAGTTGACTGAGCTCCTGTTAACAAGAAATACTGCGTAGTTGGTTTCTTTTTATTTACCTTCTTTTCTTTAAGGCTTTAGGGGTCACACAGGGAGGGGTGACACACACACCTCTGGCCCCCCACACACAGAAAGGTGTCACACACGCACTCCTGTACACCTCTCTCACGAGGGGGTGACCGACCCACCTGACCCTCCCTGTCCAGCGCTATTCGCCCTCTGTGCTGGGCTGGGTCCCCGGGATGAACCTGCCTCTGCTGGTACTTGGCGCTGCATCTTTCCAAGGCAACATGTGGGGGAGGGGCATGCAGGGTCACGTGCCTCCCTCCCCAGATTTCTGCCAGGGTTCACACCAGAATGTGGCCAGCAGCAGCCTTTCAGCACTTTGCGCGAGGGGAGAGATGGGAGCTGCTTCCAGCTGCAGAGGGAGGGATGACCTGGCCTGTGTCTTTGCAGAGATCATCTCTTTTCCTGCTGCCCACCACACCTCCTTTGGCTGGAAGCAGCTTCTCCCTTCCTGCCAACACAGTGTCAAAAGGCAGCTAACACCTCCAAGCTGCTGCTGGCCACCAACATAACTCAGTCACCTCTGGCTACAGCACAGGCAGGAAGGGGTTAAGCCCTAAGGATTCATTGTGCACCAGGGCCCAGGGAACCTGACTTCAGGGGCTTCAGTGAACCTGGCCAGAGAGGTGGCTCAGCAGGGGATGGTGCCTAGGGGACGGAGCAGCCCCACGCTCCTTTGGGGGCAGGACCCAGGACTGTGGGGGGTCAGGTGAAGAGAGTGCTAAGCCCCTGCCCTGGGGCCTGATGTGGAGCCGGCAGGTTTGGGGCCTGAACAGGCTGGAAATTGATTTCCGCCCCACTCCAGAGCTTAGCTGAGGGGCAGAGAGGCTTCCCCATGCCAGCGCTGCGCAGGGATTTGGCACATGCAGGGATTGGCTCCTCCTGACCAGCGCCTCAAGCGGAGGATCTTGGGCTTTCCCAGAGCACCGGCCTAGCCAGAGGCAGTGGGGGAAGGAAGGAGCCTGCCAGCCAGCCTGTTGGTGAGCTGAGCACTCCGACCTGGAGCTGGTTCTCCATAAATGCTGAGAGTGGGATGTGTCCCGCCAGGGGGGTATGGAGGAGCAGCAGGGCTGTGGGGGCAAAGAGGCAAAGCAGGGACAGGACAGCGTGGGGGGAGCACATAAAGGGCCAATAGGTGGGCAGCAGAGGTCACATGTAATTGGCCGCCATCTGGCGCCTGCCTGCACACACCAACCACTGCAGCTTGCAGCGTGCAGCCAGTGCTGGCTGGAAGCGGGGCAGGGCCCCACTGGCCAAGAGGCAGCACACAGCAGGGGCTGTGCTGACGGACCAGCACAGGGAGCGGCCAGTCCTGCACACTGCATCTTTGCCCCACCACCAGCCTTGCACACACACCCCCATTGTCAGCCACTGGCCCCTCCGACTCACCACTGGTGTGCGGATGGCTGGCGAGCAGAGATCCGGCCAGCAGCAGGATCGACCAGTACAGTGGTGCTGGAACATTTTTAATAGTGGGGGTGCTGAAAGCCAGCCCCCTTACCCCCTGTCCACCTCCCACCCCCCAAAGCTGAGGCCAGGACTCCAGGGGCGCGAGGCCAGCAGCCGGGGCTCCAGACGCACAGGGCTGGCAGTCGGGACCTGGGGGGCTGACAGCTGGGAGTCCGGGGGTGCTGCAGCACCCCCTGTACCCCTAGTTCCCACGCCTATGCATCAGTACTGATGAGAGGGGAGATAGAAAATACAGGACAGTTTGCCTATTTTTAAGAAAAAGTTGGGACACCTTCAAGAGGGCTTAAACATGGGACTGTCCCTTTAAAAACGGGACGTCTGGTCACCCTATCTCCAAACCTGGGGCTCTGTGAGTGGGAAGAGAGGTCATAGATAGGGGAAAGCTGCTCGTTGTGGCATTATCCTCTTCCAACTGCATGGGGATTTCCTCACATAAAACAAGTTGACCTTACCAGTATCTTATCTACCAGGGATAGGTCCTTTCTGAATGCAATAATGAGCCCACTGGAATGCATGGGGGCATGTCTACTGAGGGAGACATGTTAGGGGAAATGGGAGGATCAGGGAGTAGTATAGAGGCATTGGGTCTCTATGGGACATGCCTCAGCCAGCTGTGGAAGTCCTAACATCTGCTGGGTTTCCTCAAGTATTGTGGGGTCTCTGCAGATTGGGAGAATTATTTCCTTTGCAAGTTCCATGAGGATGGAGCAAATTCAGCCCACCCTGACACAATGATTTTGAAAACTCTGAAGTCTCCAGGCTTCAGGAGGGTTGTAACTTTAGCCTTCCTCTTGGGTTTTTCCATAGGTGATTGTGGTTAGATGTTCTGCTGCA
The DNA here is from genome assembly GCF_965140235.1 of Caretta caretta. Taxonomy (NCBI): domain Eukaryota; kingdom Metazoa; phylum Chordata; order Testudines; family Cheloniidae; genus Caretta; species Caretta caretta. Next base: position 21,515,112 of record NC_134213.1, on the reverse strand, counting down.
TGTGTGCTTTTTATATGTTCTTCCTGTGTGCTGCCCCAGCTCTGCACAGACAACCGGCACAGCAGAACTGTGACAAGTATAGTTGGCCCAGAGACAGGCTAACTATAGCAGGTAGATATTTTGTACTGGGAGCTAGAATTCTAGAAGTTGCATCTAAATGGATGTTTTGTTTGTTATGTTGGATCATATTAAAGAAGTTCTGTATTAAAATCACAAATGAGTTTGCTTCCCCATAGTTTAAATTCCAGGATATTACTAATTGAGAGGTCTCTTGGTTTTTGGTCTCTGTTTTTTACTGTTTGTCTCCCTCTCTGTGTGAAACTTGCAAGCTGCTAATTGTGTTAGTACATCCTAAGATAGAGTCTGTTCTCAAAGCAATACTTTGTAACAACAACTATTGGCACAGAGAGGGACTCAAAGCGATACTTTGTAACAACAGAAACAGCACACAGAGACTCCCTGTCCTTTTGTTGTTTTTATCTCACTTTGTTAACAATTGTGATTAAAATAGAGATAGAGGATGTATGTGGATGGATGCTTGGTGTGGATAATAACTGAATGATCAGGGAGGTGCCAGCCTAAGAATCCCGTGTTGATCAGCCAAAGAAGGCGTCAAGTGGAAACAACCAGAGGACCCCCGGAGGGCAGACTGGAATCCACCCGACAGCCTCAAGGATGGGAGAACCGAAGAACAAGATAACATCTGGCAGCTTGGAGCCGTCAGGAATGTGCCATCTGCTGATTGATTCAGCAACAGCATGATGAAGCAATTCCCATAGACTGGAATAGGAATAAATTCCTATAAAAATGGACTCTAGAAACTGAGAACTTTGGGGTCTGATTCTGAAAACCAACTTTCAGGAGCATCAGATGAGCATCTGACAAGGCCCTGCTCCCTCCTCATGTCCAGGCCACCTGGCCAGGGGCTTGGCACAAGCAACTCTAAGGCTGGTAACTATTATAACAACCTTGCAGAACCTCTGTGTGTGTATATGAATTAATGTGTGAAAAAATATGAAATTGAATGGAATGTTATAGCTATAACTAACTGCTTACTATGATTCTTTCTGTATTCACAATAAATGTGGCATTTTGCCTTATTCCCTTTAATAAGATCCTGCTGGTTTTTTATTTTATTGATATAGCATGTTTATCATGCAGAAGAGGGGAACCTTCCTCATGTCCCATTTCAAAATGGGGCTACTGCCTCAGTAGGATGAGGGAAGAGAACAGTATAGAGGTAAATCTGAAAACTGTACAATACCAGATTTCCTGAAACTCTCTGGGGAGAAGGATGGTCTCATAGTTACACTGAACTGGGCTGCAGGAGATCTGGCTTCTGATCTTGGTTCTGCCACAGACTCTATGTGACCTTGGACAAATCAACTAATCGCTGTCTGTTTCCCATCTATAAAAGGGGGATAATTCTCTATCTTGCGGGGGTGCTGTATGGCTCAGATACTCTGGTCGTGAGTGCCACTGAAAAGCCTCTAAACAAATATAAAAATGCTGATGCCTCAGCCAGAAGTTTGAGTACTCATGCAATTCATCAACATCTCATACTGGTTCCCACGCAAAGATGAATCATTGGAGAACAGGGATTTAGCATGCTGTATCATCAATGTGATGGCAAAAGCACTATCATTCGCTGCAAGCAATCTGCGAGGCCCAGGGTGGACAAGCAAGAATGGCAAGTTTGTCATACAAAATATCTTAATAAAAATTTAATCCTGTAACACACAAATCTGGGCCTTCTTGGGGCTTTATGGATGCCTCTATGCTGCACAAAAGGCTACTTGGATAGTGAGGCTTGACCTTAGATCCTCCTGCCACAAAAACACAGCCCCATAGCACTTGTGCCGAAGGAAAATCGCTCTGAGCTGTTGGCATGATAGAGTTTATGACTCATAACTGAACAATTCTGATGCCAGTTCATACCACTGTTGTGTTATACAAGTACTATTTGAAGATCAAAAGTATTTTACCACCAACATGCAGTCAGCAGTTAACAAGTAATGAAGATGAGAGTTAATCCTAATCATACCCCTGAAATGTATGTATATACATACTATCTTACCTACAGATACAGAAAAATAGAGAAGTTAAGGGATTTGCCCAAGGCCTCAGAGAGAGTCTATGGCAGAGCCATGATTAGAACACAGGAATTCTTTAGTGCCCATACCAGAGCTTAGGCCATACCCTTCATAAAACATTTCCGAACGACATATAGTACAGCCTTCAAAATAAAAATTGCATTTAGAAACAACCATTGGTCTGTCTTCCGTGGCCTATTCCCTGAATTACAAGTATATCCAGAAATATTGGGCCAGTATGATCCTGCTGTAGATTTGACTTTGGCCCACAATGGGTAGATTTACAACATTTTGGAGCATCCCAACCCAGGTCAACAGACTTAGACTAGCAGAGCTTGCACTGATGCTCTCAAACTGGCTGTACAGGCAGCTCTTTGAAGTTGCCACTTGGATGCTGAAGCCCATCCCCCTCTCTCACTCTAATCTCATTAATTAGCCTACTATTAAATGCATTAATATGTTGTGTGTTTAAACTTAATTGGATAGGCTATACCACTTCATGACCACTGAGTGGAAAGCTCTTTATGTTATGTAACCTGAATGTCTGTCTCATTTCAGTCTCATGCTCTTAGCCTGTAGAGTTAAATTTCCAAACTCTAGGGGTGGACACACAATCGATCTCAGAAATTTGTAAATTGTCATTACTTCTCTCCACGGTAGTTCTGCAATTCTGAACAAAATGTGTTGACTCTTCTAAGCCTTTCCTGAAAAGATTTGCCCTGATTATACCTATGTTCTAGGCAAACACCAAATTAAACAGAAATTTCCAAATAAGACCTAACAAGATACCTCGACAACTGGGATCAATCAATATCTCCTTTGTTTTGTAGTTAATTCTTCTATACACCCAAGTACTTTGCCATCCCCTGTAACTAATGTGCTCTTTACTTTCATATTCAGTTAGTATCTTCAGAGAGAGCTCCTTCCTCATGTTTACTTATCAGTCCTGAGCATCATGCTTGGTCCTGACTGAGTGAGATGCAGAGCACCTTCACCTTTCAAATCAAATGGGAGTTGAAAGTGCTCAGCATCTTGTAGCAATGGGCCCTCTGCCTATATCACACCAGTTATTTGGGATCTTAATTATTTATACATGCATTTTCTTAAAGGTTACTCAAGTTCCTTTTAAAAGTTGCAAATCCAAATAAAACTAGAAAAATGAATTTGTCAATAGATTTTTGTTCCTTTGATTTTAGGGAATTGCAGTCCCATAAACAGCTATGATTTTTTTTTAATTATGAAAAGTATCTCTGCAATGTGTTTTTAAGCAGGTAAAATAGTTTCGTTTTCTGTTGCCTTTTTTATCAGAAAAACAGCCGACTTCTTCCCTGCACAAACTTGTAGGGATCCTAATTCTCAGTCTGTTAACCAGATTTTATTTTTTTGCACTTTCTGTTTCCCCTTGAAATGTTCTGAATTACTGCTGAGTTGTTCTGAAGAGCTACAGTGCATCTGATAGCACATTTGAACCATAACTTTCAAAGCCTACTGTGATGTTGAAACTGAAATGATGCTTTTAGACATGAAACACCAAAAAACCCCCACCTTTTTTCCCACAGCACTGAAGTCAGATATTGACTAATTGCGGTGGCGGCGGTGACGTTGAGCTTTTAATTTGAACTGATATTTTATTAACTTGGATTGAGGATTTAATAAGTAGTGGTTATTAGTGAGCAGTGTCATCTTGTGTGAATCTAAGTTATTATGAAACTACCCAAAAATTAAGGAAAACAAATCATACAACAGGAAAAAGTAAAAAATCCTTAAATAAAAAAGAAAAAAAACTCTATTAGAATCTAGTCACTCATGCTATTGTCCTGATAAGACTACTGCAAAATAGACAAATCAAAATCCACCATAAAAGTGTGGCATAATAAACAGATAATATGGGGTAGAAGACAGGCTGGTGTTCTTTTCTTATGATCTAAATATAAACAAATATGTTATTCTAATCTGGAATATTGTTCACAACTTTCTGGTTCTGCATTCTTAATATTTATTCAGTTTAAAGATATCATTACATGTTTTCTTTAAAATAGCATTTTTGTTTGTAGACTCATCTGTATTCATTCCCAATAGCAAATACAAAATATCTTAGGCCAGGCTTAGCTGGTATAAATTGGTGTAAAACATAAAAATCTATTTTTACCAGTTGAGCATATGGCCTCCTGTCCTTATACAAAAGGGTAAAGAATTTTTTCATGAGGCACTTTAGCAAAATTAATGTATTTTATTATCTAAAACACCAAACTATATAAGGAATCAGCTGTGATTAATGGTTAGAGCAAGGCAGTCAGGAGGTTCAGTTCTCCCTTTTACTGCTGACTGTTGACAATTGGTTAATTCAGTATATACTTTAAGAGTCCTCCTGGAAGAGTCCTCCTTCCTCACTAAGGCTAAACTCGCACACCGCATTCATCCATAAGTAATGCTTTCTACCATCTCTGGGTAGCTAGGAAATTCCTTCCCATCCTGGTGGACAATGACCTGCCCCTTTGTAACCACCTGTCCACACTTCAGCAGGGCAAGACATCTATGCATGAACACATCAATCCTTAAGAAGTTCCAGCTAGTACAGAATACTGCAGCGCGTATCCTTCAGCAACGGGAGCACATCAAATCTGTCCTCTGTTCTCCACACTGATTTCCCATAGAGTATCAATTCAAGTTGAAGATCTTGGTCCTTTTCTTCAAGGTGCACAATGGCCTGGGCCCAGGATATCTAAAAGATCACCTAAAGTTCCGGGTTGAAGACCACAATTGACAGTTCTGCTTTTCATGCAAAGTGGAACCTTCTACCATAAGGGTAAAGCTTGGCTGTGCAGAAGATGGAGTTTTCTCAAAGTCCAGCCTGAGACTGTGGAATGAACTCCCACAGGAACTAAGGACCACCACAAACCTCACCGCCTTGCAAGGTGCATTTCTTCAATCTTTCTTCTGTATTGTAAACACAGACCAGCATGTATGTAAATATATCAAAACACTACTGCATGAACAGTTTTCTCCCTGGGGAGAGGGCTGAGAGAACAAACCATGTGTGACAGATGTTAGTCACTTTGCTTAATGAACTACTGAAAGGTGTCAGATACTACAGTAATGAGGATGGTATGAGAATCTTTTCGACTAGACCACAGACTAGAATAGACTCAGTGTGTGAGCTTCAGCAAGACATTTAATTTTTCTGGGCTTCAGTTTTTCATTGGTGAAATGGAGATTATAACACTTATGTATCTTGAAAATTATTTAATATTTGCAGGGTTTATTGAGATCATCAGTACAACACAATGAAAATATTGGGGGCAGTTTATACACTCATAAGTATTACAGATGTGTATCAGTATTTTACTAACATGCATTTAGTGCAATATTTCATTTGCTAAAATAAATTAAATGAAAACCTAGATAACACAGAGGGCCTGATTTAAAAACAAAAGTCAGGAGTACAACTGTACAATCAAAAATGTGTAACTAATTTATATGTGTCTGGCTGGCATGATCCCTGTCTGGCGAGCAATATATTTTGTGCACTCAGACACCATAGTTGTACCTGTATATTAGATATGCAATTGTACAAAGAGTTTTGCACAACTTCTTGGAAATTGGGCCCTGAATCTGAGTCATAATAATAATCCTTTGCCATCTTCTAGTGCTTCTCATCTCAAATACTTTGCAAGCTCTAACGCATCCTCGCAGCTGAGACTGGGTTATGGCTACCCTCTGGTGTGTTATGTCTGATTTAGAACCTAAGCTTAAACACCCTCATGCACATGAATAACTTTATTCAGCTGAGTAGTCCTCTTGAAACTAATGGGACCACTCCGATGTGTAAAAATACTCCAGTCCGTGAGCATTTGTAGGATCAGGCACTTACATTCTACAGGCCTCATCATTTTCCATCTGTCAGGGGCCCAGTCCCTTATGTACGGGATAAATAACAAATAGTCACAATGATTAAAATAATGAATCAGATTCATTATGAAGAGTAAGGCCTCCGCTTTGAGCTGAGATGCGGGGGCAGGGGGCCTGCAGGTGTGTGGACTCTGCCATGAGACAGGGAGGTTACTCTGGCTGCTACCTGCATCTCTGAGCTTTGGGGTGGCGGAAAGAGGTGAAGTGAGAGGGAGGAGGATGAACCCAGGCTGCCCTCCATCACGGAGGGGGAGTTACCTTGGACTCCCCCAGGGTTCCTGACACAGGTGCAGGCAGGGGGCTCTCCCAGGCTGTCCCCGGGTCCGTACCACGGGTAGGGATGTGTTGTAGGTACTGGGGCGCTTCTGCCCGTGGTGGAAACAGAGACGGGGTGACGGTAACCCCAGGCTGCCCACCCTGTTCCCTACCCGGGCGGGCGGGCGAGGGGCTGAGGGGTGTTGCCCACAGGTCTATGGGCCGGGCAGGCGGCCGGGGAGACCCGCCCCGAGGCGGGGTACGTGGGGAGGCGGGCCCGGCGCAGCGCCGGGGCTGGAGGAGGAGGCGGGCCCACGCGCAGCGCGGCGCGGCGGGGCGGGCAGGGAGCAGGCGGCGGCGGCTGCTTCGGAGCCATCGCGCCTGCCCGGCCGGTGGTGGACCTCGGGCGGGGAGCGGCGGGTCTCCGGGCCGGGCGGGCCCCATGGGCGGGTGTGTGGGCTCCCATCACGACTCCTCGGGCAGCCTCAACGAGAACTCGGACGGCACCGGAGGTGAGAGGGGCCGGGCGGGACTCCGCGCGGTCCCCCGTCCCCCAGCCCAGGGACCCCCTGGGCACCGCGGCACTCGGGCCTGAGGGGCTCTCCCTGGGGGGCCTCGCCATGCATCGCCGCCCCTCCGGGGCCCCTCGCCCCCTGCCCGGGCCCTCCATCCCCTCCCCCGCAGGGGTACAGTTGTTCAGGAAGGGGTGCCTGGCCCACCCCTCCTCAACGCCCCCCAGGGGTACAGTCCCCCCCCTTCCCCGCTCTGCCCGCCCCCCCCCCGGGGGGCATCCCCCGAGCGAGCCTCGCCCCTCCGCCTTCACTCCAACTTCCCCGAAGTCAGCTGCCATCAGCTGCCCGGCTCCGGGCCACTAGGGCAGGCAGGGGCGTGGGGAGAAAGCAGCCCTAGTCCCCAGCCCAGGCCGCGCACTCCCTCTTCCCAGCCGCAGGGCTCAAGCTCCCCAGGAGCCGCGGGAGCTTTTAAAAATGCCCTACGAATGCACAGTTCTGCAGGGTTCAAAAGGGCTTTGGGAATGGTCCAGCTGGACCTAAGCCGCCCCCCCCCCTTCCCATGCCTTGCTCAGAGGCCATCCCTGAAAAGGAAACATTTTTGTCAACGTTCAAAAAAATTCAGCTTTTGTCTCTCCTCCATACAAAGCCATAATTAGCTTAAAACCCAATACCAGGCACTAGAAACTCTTCTTGATAACGTGTCCCTTCAGTGGAGATCATGCTGCACTCAAAGCAGTGTGCTGATCAGAGTGGTGCCTTGCATTTTATTTAACTTGCATAGGTTTTTATCCTATAAAGTAGTGTTTGAACTCTGTTCTCTGTCTGGGACTTACCCCCATTGTTTCAGTATATAGAAAATAATTTAGCTGGTGGGGATTATCTCCTGATTACATTGCCTTACTCTGCTTTCCAATAACAGATGGACATTTTCCCCCTGTTTAAATTGTTGGTATTAAATGGTCACTTTAGTACAATTAAGTGCTGAAGGCAGTGTGTTTTATCTATCATGTTAGTTACATACCTGTTTAAAAGGGGAGGGTGGGCAGGGAACAGTACTGCAATGTAAATAGTCTCTGTACTTAACTAGTTTCAGAGTAGCAGCCCTGTTAGTCTGTATTCGCAAAAAGAAAAGGAGTACTTGTGGCACCTTAGAGACTAACAAATTTATTTGAGCATAAGCTTTCGTGAGCTACAGCTCACTTCATCGCTTCTCGGCCTTATGGCTAAGATCAAGCATAGTATCTGTTCTTATCAGTTTAATAACTGATATGTCCTTTATTTAAGGACTGTATATTAAATTGATTTTTGGAACAGGGGGATGGAATAGGAGCTTGCTCTGTCCACCCCATGCATTGACCTGGTATTACAGTGCCTCCAGGAACGGAAGGAATGCATCCGATGAAGTGAGCTGTAGCTCACAAAAGCTTATGCTCAAATAAATTTGTTAGTCTCTAAGATGCCACAAGTACTCCTTTTCTTTTTGTACTTAACTACTTGACATCTTATTTTTTTTTAGGAAAACATAAGATAGAAATATGACCTATTGGGTCACCTAAATCGTCCCCCTGCCACTGCAAGGTTGTTCTTGACAGTATACAATGTATTGCTTTGTTTGATCTTCTTTCAAATGACCCTAGTGATGGAGTATTTTTAGAAACGCTGTAGATTTTGTGTGTATTGCATAAAATATAAAAAGTACAGATCTTAAAAGAACTTTTTGAAGCAGCTGCCTGTTCATTTCAATGGCTCTTTGAACTATGTGTGTATCTTAAATAAACTCCTGCTGTTTTGTTTTGTTTTTTTTAAAGCTGCGTAACATTTAGTGTCACAATTCCCATTAAAGTACAAGGGAATTTGGTAGCTCTTTCCAAATCAACTTTTTTCTGACTTTAGGAGGGAAGTGAATAGACTAACAAATTTTTCAATACCAGCCTAGGTGTGACCAGTTAACAAAGAATAGTAAGAGTTTTTAGGGGAGTGGGGAGAACAGGTTCATGTTGAAAGCCAAACAAGAAAATTTACAACAAAAAGTTGTCTTATAGCTTTTAATACTATTTACAGGCGGCCTGGATTTTTCAGCACATCCATGCAATGTCAGCCATTGTTTAGTAACTAAGCATTATGAAGTGAGGCAAAGTTGCAGAAACAGCCTTGACTCTGAATTTTCTCACTTTTATCTCACCTTTGATATCTAGTGGATTACATACAGTATCCACAAAATATGTTACAATTCTTCAGTGGAGGGTGTAATGCCATATCATTACACTCTCAATGGTGGTGTGTGAGGCAGGCAATTTCAATGGAATTGGTGAAGTTTAGTGTCCCAGATTTAGCTGGGAAGGACTCGCTTCTGCTTGCAGTTACACAGCATACATCACTGTGTATTTTGGGGCAAATAGCCTATTGTGCATGGGTGCGTTAGCACAGCAACTAGATTTTCCAAGCCCACAATTGCAAACCACATATTGGAGTGCAGGCTCAAACTCTAAGGATTATGCACTCCGAGTCTGTTTCATGTAAATGATCTGATATTTCAGTTGAGCTGTATGGGACTGAATGAAAATATATTTATAAACTACCTACTGCTGTGTGTGTATAGTAGCCTATTTTGAAATGTGCACTTTTTTTTTAAAGTAGCTATAGTTAAGCTGAAAGTGCATCACAATATGTTTTTAATATACCATAATTTAACAGTCAAGATATCAAAGACCAACTTTTCTGACTCTTGGATCTAAAACTTTATAAAATGATTGTGATAAATATAAAATCTGGCTCTTGGTGTCTCAAGAGAACTTATGACTTGAGACATCTGACACTGAGCTAGGCAAAGCAGTAGAGCACATAATATAAGGAACAATCCTACTTTAGAAGGGGGATGGGCTAAATCATCTAGTAGGTCATTTCTGTCTCTAATTTCAGATTCTGTGATCTAGTACGGTGTTATCCACCTTTCAACCTGTTGCAAGTGACTAGGGCCATATCATAAACTCCAGGAAAGTAGTTTAGAACCAAAACTTCAATGCTAAATGCTGCATTGCCAGTGTCTGAAATGATGATGTGATAATTGTTTGTTGCAAAGCTTTATACTGTCTCCTAAACACAGTGATACATGAAGCAACTTTTCCTAGCGATGAGACTGGTTAACCATGCTTGATCCTGGAGGACTCTCAGAGCCAGATGTTGATCTCCATTGCACCAATCTGAATCTATAAAAACTCCAAGGAAGTTGATGGAATTTTGTTGGATTAAATCAGTGTAACTCATATCAGAATCTTCTCCTATAATCTCATGAGTTCTTCAAGCAATCACTAGCACTTTATATATCCATTGCTGCTCATTTAAGTTGCTAAAATGGCTTGATCGAATACAGTTTCGTTCTCTTCTGATTTGCTGTAGAGCAATTAGCATACTTCAAGGTCAGCAAGATATTTAAATTAGCTGGTCCTTAGGGTAAATTCATTAAGGTGTGTGGGTGTGTGTACGTGTACACAATGAGCTGGCCAGAAATATTGGCACTTCTTTTGTTTGTCATAAGTTATTCTGGAGTGCAGGCCTGAGGCCCGCTCCTGCTCCCATTGACTTCAATAGGAAGAGCAGGCTCTTAGTTAACAAAAATATCTGGTCATCAGCAGGCACTGCTGTGTCCATCCTGGAAGAGGAACTGTCTCCCCAGGGTAGCTCCAGCTTTTCCACTATTCGTACTTTTTTTTATAGTACTATAGTGTTATACAATACTTTATAACATGGAAAAATAAGCTAAGCATAAAACAAAATTGTTGCTCCAAAATGCTTACTGTGTAAAAGCTATCAGAGGTAAACAGAGTGATATGTGGTCATTACCATAGTTGGTCTTCGTGGAATTAGGGATTTCCAGGAGAAATGTGAAAGAAGAAAAGAAGGATGATTGATGTATACTAATCAGTACAGTACTCCATAAGAACCCACCAACTGATGTTCTCAGATTTCTCTTTGTTATTCCTTTTTAAAGATCATGGTGAGCTTTTACAATCCTGGGCAATGTGGGTTGGTGAGAAATTTCTCATCCCTAGCCACTCCATACGACAGGTTATTTGATCTGTTCAGGTGTGCTGTCTTCCAGTATATGAATCTGGGGTTAAATAATGGAGGGCTTCACATTTTTGTGTCCGCTTTTAGGGTTTCTAAAGATCTGCACCAAATTATGTTCAGCTTGGTTCACCATTACATAAGCATTTAGAAGAATTCTTTTTGCCAGAATGTTACATCTGGGTCCCATCCCCTCATGCAAGCTATTTATTTTACCTTCTATCCTTTGAAATTCCCTTTTCATTTTCTTCTGGTAAGTCTGTTAAAATCTTTTCTGTTAGGCATTGTGCAATGTTAGTTTGTCTTGCCTTTCTTTTGCCTGCAAAGTTCAGCAAGACAGTTATTTGTATGGAGTGAAGAGGAGGCAAGAGATCCAACTTCTTGAAGTATGGGCACCGCAAGTCATTACAGATTAAGTCTTTGGGCTGCAGCTGTCTCTCTGCTGCTGTTCTCTTTCTGACATGATGTTAGCCTGCCCATTGGAGTTCTTGTCTTCTCCATTGGTAAAAAAAACTTCAGTAGTTGTGTTTTTACCTTTGTCTTCTCTCCTTTTGCCTGTAACTTGGGGTGACAGCAGGAACAAATAGAAGCAGGTGATTGCATGCTCAACTGGCACACTGGGATAGCTGATTGATCTGAGTGCAAATTCTTACTACAGTGCTTAATATGGTGCCATTGGCTCAAAAACACTGGAAGGCCAATTACAGCCCTTGGTCTAAACTTTGGCCAACTGTAGAAAAAACAATTTTAAAATATCTTTATTGGATGGTAGCGTAGCATTGCACTGAGCACTTCTGTTTTGAGGTGACAATAACTGCTTTCATAGTTTGTTGAAGACTGACTACGGGAGTTTGTGTATTAAGTAGTTAGAGGTTTGTCTCTCACAGTCTGTCCAATGCAGTAGCTCCAACCATGGTTAGCTTAGATTTTTTTAAAAAGGTCTAGTGACTGAAAGGTCAGTAGCTTTTTGGTACACACCTTTTGTATCAGAACCCATGCAAAGAGTCCTCCACTTCTATATAATGTAATCTGGCTTGTTTTAGCTATTTATTTTAAGCCCTAAACTTAAAGTTTGTGGAGGAGATGGTATGATGGGATAACATGATTTTGGCAATTAATTGATCTTTAAATTTTCATGGTAAATAGGCCCAATGGCCTGTGATGGGATATAGGCCCAATGGCCTTAGATGGGGTGGGATCTGAGTTACTACAGACAATTCTTTCCTGGGTATCTGGCTGGTGAATCTTGCCCACATGCTCAGGGTTCAGCTGATCGCCATATTTGGGGTCGGGAAGGAATTTTCCTCCAGGGCAGATTGGCAGAGGCCCTGGAGGTTTTTCGCCTTCCTCTGTAGTATAGGGCACGGGTCACTTGCTGGAGGATTCTCTGCTCCTTGAAGTCTTTAAACCACGATTTGAGGACTTCAGTAGCTCAGACATAGGTGAGAGGTTTTTCGCAGGAATGGGTGGGTGAGATTCTGTGTGCAGGAGGTCGGACTAGAAGATCATAATGGTCCCTTCTGACCTTAATGTCTATAAGTCTAGTGTATGCCAGTACATAGAACATTTGATTTGTCTTGCTATCTAAGAAAAAAGTGCTTACTTCAGCATTCTCTACACTGTGTACCAGGTATATTTTTGTAAGAGATGGTCTTGAATTCACAGATGGCGTATACTGTTGGCTTTCATCATACTTTTTGGTGTGTCATTTTCTTTGTGAATTTTGTGAAAATATAGTATAAAAGTTGTTTTAGTTTTAAAAGCTACATAGTAAGAAAAGTTTAAACATGAACTGACACTTTTTATAATTTGCTCTAGATCTGTCATAAGAATGTTGTGGAAACTGTAAAACAGTCAGTATGTCAGAGACTTGTACAAAAATCAGTCAAACATTTCTTGTTCAGGTAGCCTAGAACTCCTGATTTCCAGGGGTGCTGAGCGTCCACACAACACCGGTTAAAACCAATGGCATCTGCAGTTGCTGTGCACAGCACTTCTGAAATCAAAACATTTTTCTTTTGAAGTAATGGGCCAGCTTAGGTTTATGCAGTTGCTTCAGTATCACTTCAGTCTTGTTTCACCAAATGAAATAAGGTGTCATCTCTTCTGTCAATAGAAGCAGACTAATTAATGCAACTGTTCTTTTCATTTGCTTGTTAGCATCATTCCCCTCCCCCAGCACTTGTTTGAGTTCAGTTACTGTTTGGGGTATAGAAATAAACAAATGTTTGATTACTCTATTTGGGGTTTCCAATGCTACATGCAGCAAAATCATCCACTACTGAATATTAAATAAATATAATAAGTGAAACATTAGTGGTGCTTTAAAGATTTATGACTATAGTAGATATGGAGAGAAGGTATCACAATTAGTATTCTGTTCCTGTGAATTGAATTTTCAAGAGGATTGATCCCATTTTTATTACAGCAAAGAATATAATTTTTTTTCCTTCATAGCAATGTTGAGTAATATTTTGAGTCACAAGTTGTATTTTCCACTGAATGCATCCGATGAAGTGAGCTGTAGCTCACGAAAGCTTATGCTCAAATAAATTTGTTAGTCTCTAAGGTGCCACAAGTACTCCTTTTCAAGTTGCAACGCCGTTCATGTAGTTAACGAGAACTCCACCAGTATAGTGCTCCAAACATCATAGTAAAGTGTTAATAGCTCAAGTCTTGCTCAGGTAATTTAGCTAAGAAAAAGTATATGGACTTTCTGGCAAAAGGAATTCTTGTAAATATTTTTTCTCTACCTAGTAGGTACTAAGGAAGGTGAAATGATGCATGTTGGAAGTTGGTGGTTTGAGTACTTGTAAAATGTTTCCCAAGAAATAAAAATCTGATTTCATAGTAAACTGGGTCACTCCCCACAAAAATTTTGTTGCAAGTGGAAAATAGGTTCTAGATAGCTAAAGCTGATCTGGCATTGTAGTTTAAAATCAAGCTTCCGAAAATTCCTTTCATCTAATGTCCTGGTTTAAAATGAAATAAATGAAAAAAAAACCCTACTCTTAAGCAGTGTTTGGTTTTTATAAGCAAAGAAAGATTGAAGTACTTGAGAGATCGTGTGTATAAAAGAATTCCCAGTCTCTCTCATGAACTCATCATACATTGTGTTTAAAAAGTCAGTTAAGTTCTTAAGCAATTGGTTTTCATTTACTATCTCTACTTCCCTAAAACTCATACTGTTTTGATGTAACCACTAAAGTCTGTAGATTCAGACTGAGACTCACTGCCGCAGTTCTAAAACAGAGTAGACATAGCCAGTAACTTCTTGAGCATGACCTGACGCAATACCCTTTCCTCCTGCCGTGAGTTGTTGCCTGATCTGTAGGTTGCGTATTAGTTACATTGATTCTTAGTAATCCCCAATCAACACTCTGTGGTTTGGCAGGGTCTCATCAGGAGATCAGGCCTAGAGTTATTAGAATTACAATTAGTATGGGAACCCTGGTGTGCACAGGAGCAACACTCACACTGAAGAAAAACCTTTTGAATTTGCAGTAGTTTTTATTAACTCAATTAATAAAACCACAGATGCTCCAACCCAAAGAAATAGGTAAATATACTACAGAATTGTCCATACATCCAGCATCAGAGCAATCATACACTCACATCGTCTTTGTGGAGACTAGAATTGATGGGTCCATGAAGATCTTATCCTATATCTGGCATGCCAAAAGATCCCAACTTAGGCGATGGTTTACCCTATTGTAGGGTCGGTGGCCACGGTAAATATTCATAAGGATGTCCAGCCTCTTTGGTCCATTACTAAATTTCCTCACCCTGATAATGTTGGGGTATTCTCATATTATAGGTTAATATATTAGTTACCTCAAAATTATTAGCATATAGATCAGTGGTTACTAAGGCAATCTTGCAGTTCAACTTCTGCTGATGTTCCTATCCTAAAATAACCAAACTTGCATTAATTGGTATTTTGCGGTTACCTGTCAGTAGTTTAGTCATACTTATCACAGGATTCTGTCTTATGCTGTCTTGTGATTTAAAGTTGCTCCTGGTTAAACTACTTATGCAAAAGCTTTATAAGTCTTATATCCATATGCTAAGCTATTGTCTTACAGGGTCAGGTGTGCGGGCTTCATGCATTAGTGCCTTATACCTATATCTTATCAAACAAATCTCTGTTATAGGCTCTAGAGGCAGCCCCCAGTACTTTTCTGTTCTTCATAGCTTTTCCAAGCATTACTCAGAGTGAAACTGGACAAAGAGGTTGGTTTCATGGCTAATATTAAGATGCTGGCAGAGGACTCCTAAAAGGGGCTGGATAAGGTGGCAGAGACTCTCCTCCAAGACTGGGAAGATCTTTCCACTTTGATGGAGAGGGAGGAAAGTTTGTGATGGAAGGGAGCTGTCTCCCAGCAGCCAAAGGTTTTCGGGAGGGCCTTCACATTTATCAGATATATACTAGAAGGATGTGTATATTTGAGAGAACTCTTTCTTGGCCCACCCTCATCTGGGGGAGGGGGGGACAAATTATGTACTAGTATCATATGATTAAATACTTTCCAGTACTGCTGAACAGCAGCTATCAAAGTTAGACATTTTAAAATCAGCAGGTCCAGGTAACTTTTATCCCAGATTTTTAAAAGAGCTGGCTGAGGAGCTCTCTGACCATTCATGCTAATCTCAATAAGTCTTAGAACACTGGGGAAGTTTCAGAGGACTAGAAGAAAGCTACTATGCCACTATTTAAAAATGGAAAACGGGATGACCCAGGTAGCTCTAGGCCTGTCAGCCTGACATCAATCCCAGGCAAAATAATGGAGCAGCTGGTAACTGGTTTCCTTTAATAAAGAATTAAAGGGGAATCATATAATGCCAATCAACATGGGTTTATGCAAAATAGGTCTTGTCTAACTAACTTGATATGTTTTGATGAGAACTGATCTGCTGATAAAGGTAATAGTGTTCATGTAATATACTTATACTTGGTACCACACAACAGCTTCATTAAGAAACTAGAACAATACAAAATCAACATGGCACATAGTAAATGGATTAAAAACTGGTTAAATGATAGGTCTCAAAAATATAATTATAACCAGGGTAACATGGTCAAATAGATGCTTCAAGTGGGATCTTGCAGGCATCAGTTCTTTGCCCTATGTTGCTTGATATTTTTTATCAATGATTTTGTAGGAAAATCCCATATAATCATTACTGATAAATTTGCAGATGACTCAAATTGGGGGATTGGTAAACAATGAAAGAGGACCGGTCACTGATACAGAGCAGTCTGGATTGCTTGGTAAGCCACAAACTAACTTTGCATTTTAGTATGGCCAAATCTAAAGTTATACATCTAGGAACAAAGAATGTAGGCCATTCCTACAGGATAGGGGATTCTATTCTGGGAAGCAGTGAGTCTGAAAAAGATTATCCACCATGGCCCCCAAGTCAGTTGAATATGAGCTTCCAGTGCAATGCTGTGGCCAAAAGGGCTAATGAAATCCTTGGATGTGTAAACAAGGGAATGACTGAATAGGAGCGGGGACATTACATTACCTCTGTATTTTGAAACTGGTGTGACCACTACTGGAATATTGTGTTCAGTTCTGGTGTCCACAAATCAAGGAGGTTGTTGATAAATTGAAGAGGGTTCAGACAAGAGCCCTGAGAATCATTAAAGGATTGGAATACATGCCTTCTGGTGAAAGACTTAAGGAGCTCAATCTAATTAGCTTATCAAAAAGAAAGTTATTGGGTGGCTTGATCACAATCTAAGCACCTACAAGGGGAACAGAAATTTGATAATGAGGGCTCTTCAGTCTAGCAGAGAAAGATAGAACAAAGTCAAATGGCTAGAACTTGAAGCTAGATGAATTCAGACTAGAAATAAGACACAACTTTTAAAATAACTATTGGAGTATCTTAGCAAAGGTTGCAGTGGATTCTCCATCATTGGAGATTTTAAAATCAAGATTGGATGTTTTTCTAAAATATGTTCTATCTCAAGCACAGCTATTGGACTTGAAATAGGAATTAATACAAGGAAATCCTATGTCCCGTATTATACAGGAGGTCAGACTAGTCAATCACAATGATTTTTTTCTGGCTTAAAAACCTATTAATCTTTCCTGTCTGCTTTGGGCTAACAAGTAGCTAGGATGTAATTCAGGACCTGAAAGATTTATACTGTGACTTTTCTCCAATTGTAGCAATACTATATTTCTGTTAATGGGAGTTGAATTAGTGACATTTGGAAAAGCTAAATTTCCTAAATACATGTTAATTAAAGTGGTACTCCATACTGGACTTCAAATTCCCGATCCCTGCATTATAGGAATAAAGTTGCTGAGCTTGTAATACAATCTTAATTGACATCTTATTATTTTTGGACACTACAGCTATGAATTTTCACATGCCAAAAGTCTGATGACCAGAGCTACAGGTTGCTTTATGTATATATTTGTTTTTTAGAGTAGTCTGTTTTGTATACCAAAAATATAAGATTTTTATTTACTTACAATGATAATGATAAGCATTTGGCATTTATATTGTGACTTTGCAGACAGATTTGGCACCACTGGTGATTCTGCTTGTCAGGAGCTAATACGCAGGGACTGTTGAGTTAAATTCTCTGTGGAATTGGCTGTACCACAGCAGCAGATTTTCATAGTAGTTGGATACTGTCACATGACATCACTCTGCATAAGAGCCCAGTGAACACGGCCATCCTCAAAATTACCCTAAATCTAAAGTGAAAGGGTGTGAAATGACCCATTGCATGAGCACAAGGAAGGAAAAAACCTGGAGTCACTGACTCCAATATTTCTGGCTAGAATCGTTGTTGAATGAGACATATAAACTGTAACTGGAGACCTGAAGGAGTGAGAAATCTGCTCTCCCTCTGTTATCTGGCTGAAACCTAAGGGTATGTCTACACTACGGAATAAGGTCGAATTTATAGAAGTCGGTTTTTTAGAAATCGGTTTTATATATTCGAGTGTGTGTGTCCCCACAGAAAATGCTCTAAGTGCATTAACTCAGCGGAGTGCTTCCACAGAACCGAGGCTAGAGTTGACTTCCGGAGCATTGCACTGTGGATAGCTATCCCACAATTCCCGCAGTCTCCGCTGCCCATTGGAATTCTGGGTTGAGATCCCAATGTCTGATGGGGCTAGAACATTGTCGCGGGTGGTTCTGGGTACATATCGTCAGGCCCCCGTTCCCTCCCTCCCTCCATGAAAGCAAGGGCAGACAATCGTTTCGCGCCTTTTTTCCTGAGTTACCTGTGCAGACGCCATACCACAGCAAGCATGGAGCCCACTCAGGTAACCGTCACCCTATGTCTCCTGGGTGCTGGCAGACGCGGTACGACTTTGTACACAGTAGCAGCAACCCATTGCCTTCTGGCAGCAGACGGTGCAGTACGACTGGTAGCTGTCCTCGTCGTGTCCGAGGTGCTCCTGGCCACGTCGGCTGGGAGCGCCTGGGCAGACATGGGCGCAGGGACTAAATTTGGAGTGACTTGACCAGGTCATTCTCTTTAGTCCTGCAGTCAGTCCTATTGAACCGTCTTATGGTGAGCAGGCAGGCGATACGGATTGCTAGCAGTCGTATTGTACCATCTTCTGCCAGGCAGGCAAGAGATGAGGATGGCTAGCAGTCGTACCGTACCATCTTCTGCCGAGCAGCCATGAGATGTGGATGGCATGCAATCCTTCTGCACCATCTGCTGCCAGCCAAAGATGTAAAAGATAGATGGAGTGGATCAAAACAAGAAATAGACCAGATTTGTTTTGTACTCATTTGCCTCCTCCCCTGTCTAGGGGACTCATTCCTCTGGGTCACACTGCAGTCACTCACAGAGAAGGTGCAGCGAGGTAAATCTAGCCATGTATCAATCAGAGGCCAGGCTAACCTCCTCGTTCCAATAAGAACAATAACTTAGGTGCACCATTTCTTATTGGAACCCTCCGTGGAGTCCTGCCTGAAATACTCCGTGATGTAAAGACACCCCCTTGGTTGATTTTAGCTCTCTGAAGCCAACCCTGTAAGCCGTGTCATCAGTCGCCCCTCCCTCCGTCAGAGCAACGGCAGACAATCGTTCCGCACCTTTTTTCTGTGCGGACGCCATACCAAGGCAAGCATGGAGGCCGCTCAGCTCACTTTGGCAATTAGGAGCACATTAAACACCACACGCATTATCCAGCAGTATATGCAGCACCAGAACCGGGCAAAGCAATACCGGGCGAGGAGGCGACGTCAGCGCGGTCACGTGAGTGATCAGGACATGGACACAGATTTCTCTGAAAGCATGGCCCCTGCCAATGCATGCATCATGGTGCTAATGGGGCAGGTTCATGCGGTGGAACGTGGATTCTGGGCTCGGGAAACAAGCACAGACTGGTGGGACCGCATAGTGTTGCAAGTCTGGGACGATTCCCAGTGGCTGCGAAACTTTCGCATGCGTAAGGGCACTTTCATGGAATTTTGTGACTTGCTTTCCCCTGCCCTGAGGCGCATGAATACCAAGATGAGAGCAGCCTTCACAGTTGAGAAGCGAGTGGCGATAGCCCTGTGGTAGCTTGCAACGCCATACAGCTACCGGTCAGTTGGGAATCAATTTGGAGTGGGCAAATCTACTGTTGGGGCTGCTGTGATGCAAGTAGCCCACACAATCAAAGATCTGCTGATATCAAGGGTAGTGACCCTGGGAAATGTGCAGGTCATAGTGGATGGCTTTGCTGCAATGGGATTCCCTAACTGTGGTGGGGCCATAGACAGAACCCATATCCCTATCTTGGCACCGGAGCACCAAGCCGCCGACTACATAAACCACAAGGGGTACTTTTCGATAGTGCTGCAAGCTCTGGTGGATCACAAGGGACGTTTCACCAACATCAACGTGGGATGGCCGGGAAAGGTACATGACGCTCGCATCTTCAGGAACTCTGGTCTGTTTCAAAAGCTGCAGGAAGGGACTTTATTCCCAGACCAGAAAATAACTGTTGGGGATGTTGAAATGCCTATATGTATCCTTGGGGACCCAGCCTACCCCTTAATGCCATGGCTCATGAAGCCGTACACAGGCAGCCTGGACAGTAGTCAGGAGCTGTTCAACTACAGGCTGAGCAAGTGCAGAATGGTGGTAGAATGTGCATTTGGACGTTTAAAGGCGCGCTGATGCAGTTTACTGACTCACTTAGACCTCAGCGAAACCAATATTCCCACCGTTATTACTGCTTGCTGTGTGCTCCACAATATCTGTGAGAGTAAGGGGGAGATGTTTATGGGGGGGTGGGAGGTTGAGGCAAATCGCCTGGCTGCTGGTTACGCGCAGCCAGACACCAGGGAGGTTAGAAGAGCACAGGAGGGCGCGGTGCGCATCAGAGAAGCTTTGAAAACCAGTTTCATGACTGGCCAGGCTACGGTGTGAAAGTTCTGTTTGTTTCTCCTTGATGAAACCCCCCGCCCCTTGGTTCACTCTACTTCCCTGTAAGCTAACCACCTGCCCCTCCTCCCTTCAATCACCGCTTGCAGAGGCAATAAAGTCATTGTTGCTTCACATTCATGCATTCTTTATTCATTCATCACACAAATAGGGGGATGACTACCAAGGTAGCCCAGGAGGGGTGGTGGAGGAGGGAAGGAAAATGCCACACAGCACTTTAAGCACAGCACTTTAAAAGTTTACAACTTTAAAATTTATTGAATGACAGCCTTCTTTTTTTTGGGCAATCCTCTGTGGTGGAGTGGCTGGTTGGCCGGAGGCCCCCCCACCGCGTTCTTGGGCGTCTGGGTGTGGAGGCTATGGAACTTGGGGAGGAGGGCGGTTGGTTACAGAGGGGCTGCAGTGGCAGTCTGTGCTCCAGCTGCCTTTGCTGCAGCTCAACCATACACTGGAGCACACTGGTTTGGTCCTCCAGCAGCCTCAGCATTGAATCCTGCCTCCTCTCATCACGCTGCCGCCACATTTGAGCTTCAGCCCTGTCTTCAGCCCACCACTTACTCTCTTCAGCCCGCCACCTCTCCTCCCGGTCATTTTGTGCTTTCCTGCACTCTGACATTATTTGCCTCCACGCATTCGTCTGTGCTCTGTCAGTGTGGGAGGACAGCATGAGCTCCGGGAACGTTTCATCGCGAGTGCGTTTTTTTTTCTTTCTAAGCTTCACTAGCCTCTGGGAAGGAGAAGATCCTGTGATCATTGAAACACATGCAGCTGGTGGAGGAAAAAAAAGGGACAGCGGTATTTAAAAAGACACATTTTATAAAACGGTGGCTACACTCTTTCAGGGTAAACCTTGCTGTTAACATTACATACATAGCACATGTGCTTTTGTTACAAGGTCGCATTTTGCCTCCTCCCACCGTGTGGCTACCTCCTCAACCCTCCCCCCTCCCCGTGGCTAACAGCGGGGAACATTTCTGTTTAGCCACAGGCAAACAGCCCAGCAGGAATGGGCTCCTCTGAGTGTCCCCTGAAGAAAAGCACTCTATTTCAACCAGGTGACCATGAATTATATCTCACTCTCCTGAGGATAACACAGAGAGAGAAAAAACGGATGTTGTTTGAATGCCAGCAAACATACACTGCAATGCTTTGTTCTACAATGATTCCCGAGTACGTGTTACTGGCCTGGAGTGGTAAAGTGTCCTACCATGAAGGATGCAATAAGGCTGCACTCCCCAGAAACCTTTTGCAAAGGCTTTGGGAGTACATCCAGGAGAACCGCGAATGCCAGGGCAAAGTAATCCTTTCACATGCTTGCTTTTAAACCATGTATAGTATTTTAAAAGGTACACTCACCAGAGGTCCCTTCTCCGCCTGCTGGGTCCAGGAGGCAGCCTTGGGTGGGTTCGGGGGGTACTGGCTCCAGGTCCAGGGTGAGAAACAGTTCCTGGCTGTCGGGAAAACCGGTTTCTCCGCTTGCTTGCTGTGAGCTATCTACAACCTCATCATCATCATCTTCTTCGTCCCCAAAACCTGCTTCCGTATTGCCTCCATCTCCATTGAAGGAGTCAAACAACACGGCTGGGGTAGTGGTGGCTGAAATGGCATGCAGCTCATTATAGAAGCGGCATGTTTGGGGCTCTGACCCGGAGCGGCCGTTCGCCTCTCCGGTTTTCTGGTAGGCTTGCCTCAGCTCCTTCAGTTTCACGCGGCACTGCTTCGGGTCCCTGTTATGGCCTCTGTCCTTCATGCCCTGGGAGATTTTGACAAAGGTTTTGGCATTTCGAAAACTGGAACGGAGTTCTGATAGCACGGATTCCTCTCCCCAAACAGCAATCAGATCCCGTACCTCCCGTTCGGTCCATGCTGGAGCTCTTTTGTGATTCTGGGACTCCATCATGGTCACCTCTGCTGATGAGCTCTGCATGGTTACCTGCAGCTTGCCACGCTGGCCAAACAGGAAATGAGATTCAAAAGTTCGCGGTTCTTTTCCTGTCTACCTGACCAGTGCATCTGAGTTGAGAGTGCTGTCCAGAGTGGTCACAATGGAGCACTCTGGGATAGCTCCCGGAGGCCAATACCGTCGAATTGTGTCCACAGTACCCCAAATTCGAGCCGGCAACATCGATTTAAGCGCTAATCCACTTGTCAGGGGTGGAGTAAGGAAATCGATTTTAAGAGCCCTTTAAGTCGAAATAAAGGGCTTCGTGTGGACGGGTGCAGGTTTACATAGATTTAATGCTGCTAAATTCGACCTAAAGTCCTAGTGTAGACAAGGGCTAAGACTAAGAGAAGGAAAGTTACTTTCTCTGCCTGGGACAGTAGACCAATAAAATGCTTTTTGTTTCTTTTCATTGTCGTTCTGTCTCAAATACAAAAGCAAAAACAAAAAGTGGCATCAAACCATCATTGAAGTTTCACTGTCAGTTACCAAAAATCAGCAAGTGCAACAGTTAAGGTTCCAAGAGCAGCTTTAACTTTCACTTTGCAAAGCCTCTATTTTATGGAGTGTGCTTTACTGTGTAGTTTGATATTTGACTACCTTGAACTGAATACAATTAAATATTCAGGAGGTCTGATGTGGTCAACTTAATGTTGCAGTTGTAACATTAACTTTGCATTTCCTGTTTTTTGCTAACCATAGACCTGATTCTGCAGCCATTACTCTCTTTAGTCCTTTTCTGTTCCTGACTTTAGTGGGACTAGTACGGCTCAAGTGAGTAATGGCTAAAGGATGTGGTTGTGCAAGCTGAATGACACATTTTGCTTTTAATTTCCCAGTGTTCTGAAACATACCTAAAGCAGCATGAACACGTACACTGCTCCAAATGCTGAAGAGACTGGAACTTTTTAAGCTACCTTACTTTCTAAGGCCTTGCCTACACTAAAGGGAAAAGTCGATCTGAGCTACGCCATTTAAGTTATGTGAATAGCGTAACTCAAATAGACATAGCTTAAATATACTTACCGCAGGATCCACACTATGCGACGGAAGATGCTGTCCCATCGACGCCTCTTTCTCTTCTCCATCAGGTGGAGTACTGGAGTTGACGGGAAAGCGATCAGCAGTCAATTTAGCGGGTCTTCACTAGACCCACTAAAATGACCACTGATGTACTGTTTGCCGCAGCATTGATCCTCGGGTAGGTGTTGACAAGCCCTAGTGAGCTAAGTATCCTAATGCCCTGAAATCTTAGAGTAGTGTGAAATGTAGAGGCACTGTACATTCTCAATGCAAGTGCAGAAACGGCTAATTACATATGCCAACAAGGGTGCATTGGTTAACTAACTTGAGCGGTTTTAAGACCTTATGGCCATTTAAAGCCTGTTTACAGCAGAAACTGCACACAAAGTGCAAACGCTGACTGAACAAAACTTTCTACTGCACAGGGTGTAGTAGCTAACTTTCAGTTCATATTTTTTTTTTCCAGAATTGAGAGTGGAATGACTGACTTCTCAATGAGAGCTTACCAGCAAAACTTCAAATTCCGGCTGTTTTGAAGTTATCTATGAGAGGGCCACGGTTACCATTTTTTTTTAAAAGGTTAAAGTGTAAATTTTTCCTTCTCTTCTGCAAAAGTCTAATATGACCAGGGATTTTGATGAAACTTAAAAAAAACAAAACTAAATTCTTGTTATGCTGAAGTTTCCATACTTGATAATTTGCCCCAATAGATGATTTAAAAAAAAAAAGCATAATTATACAATGAAGTTTATAATAGAAACTGTTTTTAGCCCTACAAGTTGCCTGCTATAATAAGATGACTACCAAAGAACTAAATAAAGTATTCATTCTGTAAGCTTTTTTAAATTAATAGAGCCAGTAGCAGATAATTTTTGTAATGGAGCAGATATTATCATTGGAGTTAGAGCAGAGAATCCTCTACACAAAGACTGGAATTTGAAAACTTAATTTGCAAGCTTACTATGTAAAAAGGAAAGGTTTTATTAAAGGGTGGGAGGGTGGGGGAGAGAGAGAGAGAGAGAACGACCATGAACTGTCCTCTGGTTTCCCACAGTTTTAAGTGTGAGAGAAGGCAGGTTTTCAAATAACAATAACAAAGAGGAGAGCTTGGACTTCGCTCAATGAGAGTGTGTTCAGAAAAAAAAATCTGAGGTTAAAATGTTGATAACCTATGATATAATGTTGTTTACAGTGTGGACTGATGCCATGCAATCTTAATATACAGGAGAACGTTGAGCTATGATGTATCTGTTGGAGCTACTATTATTGACACTTAGAACTATTATTTATGGAGAAATTGACAGTTTGCCAACATATTAACAGGAAGAAATTTTTCACCTTTACACAGTAAGAAGGTGCCCATCCTCTGAGAATACTCTCAGGGCTAAATTGTGTCAGAATTAGGGTACAGCACTACAGTACAGGCACCTCTTATAGAAAGTTTGTTATCTTTGTATATTTAAAATGGAACCGCAAAGCTAAATACCTGGCGCACATACTGTGAGCTGAGGGCACTCTAGGTTCTGTTTGCCAGAAGCTGGGAATGAGCGACAGGGGATAGATCACGTGATGATGACCTGTTCTGTTCGTTCCCTCTGGGGCATCTGGCACTGGCCACTGTCAGAAGACAGGATACTGGGCTAGATGGACCTTTGGTCTGACGCAGTAGGGCCGTTCTTATGAAAGAGAATAATTTGTTTTGTCACTTTTTTTTTTTTTGGCTGAAGAACTACCATCCTCTGAGTTGCCTGTGTGAGTAAATATAGTTTCTTTTAAAAGAGAGTGCCTATGAAGTAGTGGAGTGTACCAGCAGTGGGTGAGTAACATCATACCAGCTGGTTTGGATTCATCAACATCGTAATATCCGCACAAACAAATGAGTCCTTTGGAAGACTGGTAATTCCTGGACAATGGCCCTCTGGTGAGGAGGTAAATTATTTACAATGAAAATTGCTAATCCACACACCTTGTATTTCTTTCATAAAATACTTCTTGGCAAAGGCATAAAATGTTGCATAAGTCTGGTACACCAGACTTCATAATTCTTACAAAATATTTTCAAGTGCACTTACTTGTACATAATTAAGTGTAATTAAACTACAAATATCAAACTAAATGAACAAAACATTTTGATGCAGCATCCGTGATAATGGGATTCCATTGAAGTCGGTGGGACTACTCATTCATCTTTGCAGGGTCAGTATCTTGCTCACTGTTACAATGAGTAGTGTTTGTAATATCAGGGTAGTAAGATTCTACTGTGAATGCAGAGTCAGGTCACTTTCAACTAAGCTGAAAAGGGAAAATGTAAGACATGACTACTCACATATTTGAAGCCTATTTTAAGATTTTTAACATGTACTTTTATAGATTGCTACCATAGGTGGAGTCTCCAGTTTGAGTAATCATGGCCCCCAAGTCCCCCATACCTCTCAACATTTTAAAAATAGGCCCATATTGAGTTGTTGCTCACCCTGACCCTCCACCTTAACAAGTGACTCAGTACAAAGGTTAGTCTAACCTTTAATTTGTGTTAATCTCCATTACGTTGTCTTCATATGCCATCCTTTTTTCCTTTAAACATTTCCTTACTGCATGTTCCCTGTCTCTCATCCTTAATTCTTTGTGCTATTGTTACCCTTTCTTGAGATCTCTTCAGCTAATATGGAACCTTCTTATTCCAGCATTTGGTGCTATGTCCTATTAGGGATGTCATCAGAACTTCCCGCTCACTGTAATAATAAAAACAAATAATTTCCTTTGTACTGTGTATGAAATTCATTAGATATTGTGTGTCCTGGACAGGTAATTGAATGATAGAGTTGCAGGTCCCAGCTGTGCTCTGGCACTTCAGAGAGAAGAAAAACAGCTGCTTCTTTTTTTAGTGCAAGCTGTCAAATACCTATTAAAACGATACTTTTGTAAAATGCTGTAGCATATTTGTGAGTGCCATCTCTAAGGTCTTTACCGTGTTTTGCTTAATAAAATACATAGAAGTATTTGGTGAAGTAAAGTTGTAGGAGGGCTTCACAGGAATGCATATTTCCACAAATACAAAGAGTAGCATGGTAACAAATTTTCCAACTTACAGTAGGTTCTATAATGTTCTTATCACTGTCAGATTTATGTTCTGTGTAACGAATATTTTATTTTTGTAAATTGTCCTATTCAGTTCTTAGTGTTTCAGATGTATACTTCTCCATGTTGCTGTCTAAATGCAAAACTAATTCTGTATCCAGAACAGTTCAAAGATGGCAATCCTAAAGTTAAATATATGTTGTACATGACTACTTGATTAGCTAGGTCAGGGGTGGCCAAACTGAGCCTGAGAAGGAGCCAGAATTTACTAATGTACATTGCCAAAGAGCCACAGTAATACGTCAGCAGCCCCCAACAGCTCCCCCATCCCCGCACCTCCTGCCCACGGCAGCTTTGCCAATCAGCGCCTCTCTCTCCCTCCCTCCCTGCACCTCCCGATCAGCTGTTTCATGGCATGCAGGAGGCTCTGGGGAGGGCCGGGAGGAGGAGCAAGGGCATGGTAGGCTCAGAGGAGGGGGTGGAAAGGACTGGAGTGGGGGCAGGGTCTGTGGCAGAGCCAGGGACTGAGCAGTGAGAACCCCCCCGGCACATTGGAAAGTTAGCACCTATAACTCCAGCCCCAGAGTCTGTGCCTATACAAGGAGCCACATATTAACTTCTGAAGAGCTGCATGTGGCTCCGAAGCGACAGATTGTCCACCCTGAGCTAAGTCCACATGATTTAAGCTGGTCACATATTGTATACACTCGTGCTGATAGTACGTAAGTAGCATTCCATAGGTCTCCTAGTCCAACTGAAACAGACAAATACTTTCATTGTACCTGTCCAAAATGCTTTGAGTGCTACATTGTAGTCAAAACTTAAGCATGGTCTTTAGAAATAACTCAAGCTCACTGTTTGGTTTTGAATGAAATGCCTTCAGGCTAGACAGGGAGGGAAGGCAAATTGCAATCTTACAGCTGTTCTGGCAATAGAATAACTTTGGCATTTGTAGAAACAGGGAATGGATATTAAAATGTGATAATACATGGAAATACTAAGAAATTAATGCACTTTAGATCCAAATAAGCCTCTAGTTTTTATAAATGCTCTCTGTACATTAGACACTTCAGAAGATGACTTTTTTCTTAAGTGCTGCATGATTCATAAAATACACAGAAGGATTATTTTTCTATTGAAGCCAAATGAATTTTATTTCCCATTTGGGGAGTTAACGCCCTTATCTAAATGAAGCGGTTCCTTGCAAAACCTCTCTTCTGCTTTCTTAAAAACAAACTTAGACAATGCTGTTGCCCAGATCTCTCTTTCAGAAGAGAGGGCATTATATGAATAATTCTTGCATCCGTCAGCGTCCAAGTCAAGTATTTTAATATCTCTTCATTGCTCTTTCTTATAGAAAGAACAATTGCTTAAACTTACTTTCCAGAGCTGACTTGTGTAAGAGAGGGGGCTCAGCATTTTGAAAGGCCTTTTTTCTTCCTGTGGGGTTGTTATATTGTGGTTACTTTGAAGATGCTGTCCTCTTGATCTTACTCAGAATTATGTCTTTGGTGAAATGCACTTTCCATGTTTTCCTCAGTGAAGGTTGTAAATATATCAGTAGGATCAGGTTTTTTTCCACAGAATCAAAGTTTGGAAGGCGTGCATATGAGTATCCCACTGAATGTGTTTGTTTTCATGTAACTGCAAGTGTTGAATGCATTCTGAAGGTTGGTAGTCATGTCCTGCATGTGTCACCTGGAGCTTCTGGATCTAGCAAGTCAACTATACTGGCTATACCAGACTTAGGCCAGTTTTGTCACTCATGCTGAGCTCTTTTATTTTTATGATTAAAAGATACATGTTTGACACCGGTGACAATTTAGAGCAAAGTGCATCACAAGTTGAGAACTGTTGTTGAGGTTAGCTGTTTTAACTGGCACCCAGTGGGTAGATGAAAGCTGCTTGGGCTCTCTGATCTCCTCCCTCCCTGTATTATGATGATTGGGCCAAGTAGCTGTAACCTGAGGAGAAATCTGACTCCTGATGTTTGAGCACCTTCCTGTTGCTCTTATAAGTTAATCCTAAATGGGCAAGGTGATAGTAAACTTTGGAGCGGCTTATATTATCTTTGGAGCAGGAAAGTGCCTCATTCCCATGTCAGATCTCACTGGAGACTATCAGCTTCATAGTCTGGTAGCTTGATATTGTAACTGCTCACAAGAACCCCCATAGCTAATTATATTCTTAAAAATGAAAAACTGGACTTGTTCATGTTCTGTCTCACTGAAAACTGAATAATAATGGTCAGGTACACCAATAGTGTTTTAGTAATGTCTAGGGGAAAGAAGAGCAGCAATTGGATCTAGGTAAAAGCTCATATCTTCTGATTAAATGACCTTTGTTTGTTTGTTTGTTTGTTTGTTTTGGGTAGCTGTAGATGCAAAATAGAACTTTATTTGGGATGGGATCGATATCCAGAAGAGGGAAGAGTATCACAAACTGGTTTCAAATATGAGGAATTTAAAAAAAAAACAAAAATAAAATGTGCTGGGTTTCAGTAAAAGGGAAATGATACATTCTTAAAGACTGCTGTCATCTGCAATTGCTTTAGTTTCATTAGCAGAGCATTCCAAATACTGTGTGTGTTTAATAAGGACTTTCTCCAAACCTAGTAACAGAGAGGGGAAATGTTGCATTTGTGAATGGACCCAAAATGGAATGTCAACCTTCTGCCGAGCAGTAGCAGGTGTTGGGACCTTGCTGGTTGGGTTCCTGTTAGAAGAGGGATTCCCAGCAATGGCAGTCTGGAATATATTCATAGTTAACTCATTTTATTTGCAGACTTACACCTGTTGTGGAACAGAGGTGCTCACAAACGGCAGGCCCGCAATCCCCTCTTTCAGAGCTCTCAGCTCAATCAGGGATGACTGGTTCTGCTTCAGGAATGGATTAGGAGATTAAGAAAAAGTATACTCTCCCTTACTGTTTGCCACGGCTCTCTCAAAGCAATGCTTTGGAAAACCAATGGAAGCACTTCTCCAAAGATCTAAGAACAGCTCTTAAAATAATATGTAACAGACTCCTGAACAAAGGGCTATCTTAAAAATCCTTAAAATTTATTGACCGTACATTTCTTTTGGTATGGTCTTCTGAGATGGCTCAATGAGCAGAATCCAATTGCATACTCCATGGAACGTCTCTGAATATACCTTAGGAATATGAGCGTGCACCACTTTTTTGTACACCAGTAGCTACTTTTCTCTACTGATTGTATCTGGGGAAAATAGCGCATTTCAAATGGTACAAATGAAAGTGACCAACCTTAATATTTATTATCAACTTACATTTTTTACACACAGATGCAGTGGGAAACTCCTGTTAGGAGTTAATATCTTGCATTTGTACCCTACCCTGTGTGTAAGAGTGAGGTGGGACAAGATTCCAGTTCCCCTGAGAAAGAAGAAAAATATAATTAAAGCCCTGTTAATTTCCTTGCTTGCTGGGACTATTTCCATCATTTGCAAACTGATGTGAGGAGAGTCTTGTTCTGACTTAACATTTTTAAGTAGTCACCATTTCATAGCTGAGAACTACCATTATCAGGCTTGTGTGAGGCCTTCAAGTTTGAAACAGTGTTGCAGAGAATCAAATACAGTAACTTCTCACTTAAAGTCGTCCAGGTTAACCTTGTTTCGTTGCTGATCTACTAGGGAACATGCTCATTTAAAGTTGTGCAGTGCTCCCTTATAACGTCGGTTGGCAGCCGCCTGCTTTGTCCATTGCTTGCAGGAAGAGCAGCCCGTTGGAGTGAGCTGGTGGGGACTTGGAACCAGGTTGGACCTGCAGCCCCCCATCAGCTCCCCGCTCCCCTAAGTTTCCTGTGCAGCAGCCGCCCAGCAGGCTATCAATTGCCGGCAGTTCAGCTGTCCCTCCCCCCACTGCCACGTGCTGTTCCTGCCCTCTGCCTTGGAGCTTCTCTCCAGAGCCTCCTGCTTGCTGGGGGCGGGGGAAAGAGAGGGGAGCTAATGTCAGGGTGTCCCCCTCCCCCGTGCTCCTGCCATTACCCCGCTTACCCTATCTCTATAGAGCAGGGGGGACTCAGGACAGGGCTCAGGACCTGGCAGCAGCTGCTGCGGTCTCAGCTTGCTGATTAACTTAACAAGGTAGTGTACTTAAGGGAAAATGCGCATCTCTGCCTCTCACACACACAGGCTGTGTCTCTGTCTGCCATGCTGTCTCCCCTCCCTCCATTCCTGCTGCCTTGTAGAGTGTGAGGCTACATTAACAACAATGAATTAACCCTTGAGGGCTCAGACAATTGCTACTTCATCATTTAGCAGTAAGGCATCCTCTGGGAAATATCTCATCTTCTGACTCCACCACCTCAACCAAGCTTCACAATCATCATCACTGTGTACAGTATTAAATTGTTTGTTTAGTATGTGTGTGTGTGTGTATGTATATAAATTTCCCTGGAACCTAACCCCCTCCCATTTACATTGATTCTTATGGGGAAATTGGATTCGCTTAACATCTTTTTGCTTAGTCGCATTTTTCAGGAACATAACTACAACGTTAAGTGAGGAGTTACTGTATTTTCCACAGTATGCATCCGATGAAGTGAGCTGTAGCTCACGAAAGCTTATGCTCAAATAAATTTGTTAGTCTCTAAGGTGCCACAAGTACTCCTTTTCTTTTTGCAAATACAGACTAACACGGCTGCCACTCTGAAACCTGTAATAGCATTGAAAGGGGAACCTTCTGTGTTATCTAGTTCAACAGCTTCCATCAAGCAGAGAAGACTCCATATTAGAAATTCCACCAACTGATCTGATCTTGCCTTCACTCTTGAGTTTGTCTAATCAGTTAAACGGTCACTATCTTATTGTTCTTCCTGCAGGAAACTTCTTCCAAATTTCCTTGTTGAATTAGTCTTTCATTAACATAGTCTGCTGCTGTCCTCCAACATAAAGAGCCAACTTTCCAGCATTTACATTTCTTACCCTTTAAGAATTTATGTAATTATCATTTCC
This sequence comes from Caretta caretta, assembly GCF_965140235.1. Taxonomy (NCBI): domain Eukaryota; kingdom Metazoa; phylum Chordata; order Testudines; family Cheloniidae; genus Caretta; species Caretta caretta. Next base: position 21,483,838 of record NC_134213.1, on the reverse strand, counting down.
TTAATAAACTCATTTCTTTACCATGAAAGGTATGGTCTCAAGTCCCTGTGCTATTTTACTTGCTCATATTTTTTTATGCCTTTCTGTTGTATCTTCTCTTATTTGTTTGACATTGGCAAAGGAGGAACACAATTTAGAGCCATTTGGAAACATTTTCAAATATTTTATAAATAAACAAAGATGTTTACATATAGATGTTTATGCAAGGTATAGGGTGGAATTTCACAGACCCTTCCCAAACAAGGATGTCTCTGATCAGTGTGTCTGGAACACTACTTGACTGAAGTCTCCAATTCAACAAGAAGATTGATTCAGGTCACAGGCTAATAAAAAAATTAACAAAATTCTTGTCTTATTCATGAGCCAAAAATCCACAACTTCCATACTGCGTGAAAAGGGAGAAACAGTTAAAAAAAATAGTAGTTCCCAACTTGTCTCTCTTAATTTTTAATATGGCATCTATTGCTATGATACTCAAGCACTATCCTGATGTAATTCTGGGGACTAAGGACCCAATTTTGCAATGGGATCTGCTCAGGCAGAGACCCATAAAAATCAATGGTGAGGTCTGGCAACTTAGATCTCACTGTGGGACTGCGGCCTAATGTTTAATTTATTATGGGCACATCTGCACAGTAAAATTTTACTTTGGGACAAAGTATTATATAGCTTTGTTTCTCTTTAGCATTTTTAAGGTGCCAATCACAGTTATATTTAAAGGCAACATAGTGTCTTGACTGTGTTACATAGCTTGTCTTCTGTTGTTCTGGACTGTTGCAGCCCTGCAACTCTACAGAAATCAAACTGAAAGACTCAAGTCCTTAATAGCAGGTACTGTACCATGTGTGCTCACTTTACCAATCAATCAGGCTTTAATTTTATATATTGGTAAAACTAGCTCTTCCAAACACATTGTCTGTGGTCTCACTATGCATTCAGTTGCTTTCTTGGAGCGGTAACTTGGATTAGAAGCTTGGGCTGTTTGGATCAACTCCTGCCATTCCAGATGTGGGTGTCTTAAATGCCAGGAATTTTTTCCATTTGGCAGTTTTCCTTTTTTATTTTTTTCTGAACAGTTGTTTAGCAACCATAAGGACTGATCCTAATCCAAAAATATTATCAAAGGTAAAATGTCTATAGTTTAAAACTGCCAAGTTAAAAAATAAAAGTTAAGAAAAGTAATGGTAGTGGAAGGTTTTGTTTTTTTTCTATACCAGAGGTCTCAATTTCAACAACTGAAATTTTGTAAAATTTAGCTTTCATCAAACTTTTATTTTGCCCATGTTCCAGCCAGCTCTACTCTAGATAGAACTCTGAAACGTAACCAAAATGTGAATGTTTGCATGAGAGTTAACAATCACAGGACTGGTAGCAAATATCAGCATATTTAATTGCAACCAAATCAACTTCATTTTATATTTCTACTGTTTTATTCTTGATAAACTTGGACTGGTTCTAATTTCTGCAAGCAGCTCCACAGCCAGAACAAAAAGTTGTGGGGGAGCAGTTTTGTCTAGTTCTACTTGCATAAAGAACGCTTCACAAGATGAAATTCCCCTTGGATTCAGATCCAATAACCATTAATTTTACAGTGGGAGATGAATTTACTAGCTTTACCTATTTTTGAAAAAATTTAGCTCCAGTACATTTTTTTCCCCCCGGGGTGCACTAATAGAAAAGTTCCGTGTAACTTGTCACAAGCTTTTCAACCTAAAATGATGTACAGCAGTTACAAATTCTTTTGACTGAATAGTGTATTTGATGATATATAGACTGCTAAATATCAACAGAAATTAGTCTTGAGGCCTGTTAATCATCACTGATAGATGCTTCTCTAATCTTTCGGAGACAATCTTAAAATAATTTGTATTGCCATTAAGAAGCATTAGAGGGCTTAAAGGTCACACCACTAAAAGTGAAATTAATTTTAATTTACCATTCTGAATTATGAGAATTTAAAAAACCTTGATTAAACTCAAATATTTGCTAAAGAAGTTAGGTTTTTTGGTGTTTGCCTGTTCAGTATAGCTGATGCAAAACTCATCTTGAAATTATTTCTTACATAAGAACTGCCGAAGTAGAAAAGACCAGTATTCTAGCTAGTCTGAAATTCTGTTTGAAGGGCCTATACTGCATAAATCAGAAGAAGATGCTTACCGTCATGTGAAGCGCACAGCCAGTTGTGCAGTACTATGCCCTGGGGTGGGGAGGGAATGTAAATTCTAAATTCAAGCATGAAAACAGCAGCACTCAAAGTCAAGGAGAACATAAACATTGACATAGTTGGAATAGTTAAGAGGATTAATCTCTGTTTCATTCTAGGCTTCTACCCCACTTGTAAGGAGTTTGCATCCTTTCTAGTTAGTTATGTATACATCAGTGAAACATTTCTTTCTGCTGTGGGGAGAGCAGATACATGTAATACCTGATCCTACCTGGTTACCTTCTCCTTGTTACTCTTCAGACTGGCCTCTGTTCTTCTGGGTCCCACCTCCAGCCACATCTGTGTGTTTTCTTTGTATTTTTCTGATAGTTATTTGGCAGTGCCTCCACCTGGCACACTCCTTCCTGGCAAAAGTATCCAAGGGGCTGCTTTGAAGGAAAAAAATCTAACTACCATTTAACTCTGATTTAGCCACCTGATGTATGGAGACTTCCACAGAGTGTAACAGAGACATACAGTATATCAAACCAGGTTAAACAAATATTCATAGGGTCACCTGTACCCAACCTTGTAACTTACACCAGAGGGGAATAAGACTTTAATGTCCTGTTGGTATGCGTACTATGTTGAGGCTCTGGCTGGCTGGTGAGGGGGATGCATTGAATAGTAGCAGATAGAAAGTTATCCCATTGCTGTAGGACATAGTCATTGGATAGGTCTCAGAGTAACAGCCGTGTTAGTCTGTATTCGCAAAAAGAAAAGGAGTACTTGTGGCACCTTAGAGACTAACCAATTTATTTGAGCATGAGCTTTCGTGAGCTACAGCTTACTTCATCGGATGCATACCGTGGAAACTGCAGAAGACATTATATACACAGAGACACCATGAAACAATACCTCCTCCCACCCCACTGTCCTGCTGGTAATAGCTTATCTAAAGTGATCATCAAGTTGGGCCATTTCCAGCACAAATCCAGGTTTTCTCACCCTCCGCCCCCCCCCCCCCCCCCCCCCGCTGGTAATAGCCCATCCAAAGTGACCACTCTCTTCACAATGTGTATGATAATCAAGGTGGGCCATTTCCTGCATAAATACAGGTTCTCTCACTCCCTCACCCCCCTCCAAAAACCACACACACAAACTCACTCTCCTGCTGGTAATAGCTTATCCAAAGTGACCACTCTCCCTACAATATGCATGATAATCAAGGTGGGCCATTTCCAGCACAAATCCAGGTTTTCTCACCCCCCCCCCCACCCCCATACACACAGAAACTCACTCTCCTGCTGGTAATAGCTTATCTAAAGTGATAATCAAGTTGGGCCATTTCCAGCACAAATCCAGGTTTTCTCACCCTCCGCCCCCCCACAAACAAACTCACTCTCCTGCTGGTAATAGCCCATCTTCCAGACAATGGGCCTGACTACCTAAGTAATGGTTGATGCACTCTCAAACTCCATGACATGGAGGCTCCTCAGTTTCAGATCCTGGTCCAGTTCCCTCATTAGCTGTAGGAGATGTCTGACTGTCCATGCTATGCTAGTCATGTAGAACTTTTCGCTACCAAAATTGTACTGCTTCTGCCTCTGAGGTACCTCTTCCCATAGAGGGACTCAGGGAACAGTGCAGACTATACAAAAAAATTGTGTAAACCCTAACTCCTCATTTCTTATTCTATAAAACCCAACTGTAGGTTGAAACAGACAGGGACTCTTGATCTAGCAACAAGTATTTCTTGCCTTATGGTAACTGTTTTAGCTAAGGGACTAATCGAGTCCTAAACTAATTCGGAGCTTTCCCAGCTGAAATCTATGAACTGAGAGATACCATGAACAGGGTCTGGAACAAACTGAGGGATATTGCTGCCAAATAGCCAGAGGCCAGTTTTCATGGTGTAACCCTGCGTGCAGGCATGTGACTCCCAAGCTCACCAAAAAGCGTGTCCTTCCTTCAGTGGCTGGCTCCTCTCTCTCCACTTGCTACTCTGGCACAGTCTAGCCTGAGAACCTTCTTCTTTGGTTAGGCTAGCTTCATGTTCCTGGTCTTAACCTGTCAATCATCCTCACTTTAATCTGCTTGCTCCTTTGAGCAGGCATGCTGGTAGCCATCCAGGCATGTGCTGCAATAACTCCCCTGAGCTGGCAGAGTCCTCTGCCACTCAAACTAGTGTCTCTCCTCTCTCCTTCTTGGGAGCAACTGAGATTCTGAGCCTGCCCTTGGGCTTGCGACATTCTGGAAGCAGCATTCCTCTCCCTGGGGTTTCCTCGGCAACCCACAGTGCTCCACACCTGAGCTACTGGCACCAACACTGCAGAAGCCAAGGTAAACTCTCTGGAGGTTACACTAGGTTGATGCGAGAGGCCTTCAAGTGATTAAAATATTAATAAAGCTGTTAACAATATTGAACTATATCCTAATGATGTGTCTAAACATCTTTATAGTAGTGAGGATCCTGAGAACCAAATTCTATAGTTGCATTGAGCAAGGGTTCAAGAAATACTCCAAAGCATAGAAACTAGAACAAAACAAATCATAATGAAGTGAATCTTTGATGAAATTTACATGGGCTGTGGGTGGATTTTGATGAGCGAAACTAGATCCTTAGGCACTCAAGCCCCAACCATAGACATTAGTGTTATAAGAAAAGGAGTACTTGTGGCACCTTAGAGACTAACCAGTTTATTTGAGCATAAGCTTTCGTGAGCTACATCCGATGCTGCATCCGATGAAGTGAGCTGTAGCTCATGAAAGCTCATGCTCAAATAAATTGGTTAGTCTCTAAGGTGCCACAAGTACTCCTTTTCTTTTTGCAAATACAGACTAAAACGGCTGTTACTCTGAAACCTGTCATTAGTGTTATAGTTATCACACAGGTTTACGCAAACCAGGAAGTTTGAAGACTATATAGTGTTTACACTAGACATTATCATGGGAGCAGAATGGGCTTCTTCTCATTAATTATATTCTAGTAGCACTCAAAGTCCCAGTCAGGATTGGTGTCCCATTGTGCTAAGCCATATATAAACACACAGACATGGTCCCTGCCCTGAAGATTTGTAATCTGAGTCTACAGATGGAAGCATTTGGTATATATAGTTACCAGATCAGTATTCTACTGGCAGTTATGCAATACTAGAAAAAGACTTTGCCATGCAATCACTTCTAATAATTATTTTTATTCTAAATATTACAATATACATAATGCATACTTTTTGTGTTCAATAATATGTCTATCTAAGCAAAAGTGGTAGTATACCTATAAAATAGCAGATATATTCAAAACCACATGGTAAGAATAAATCCATGGTACTTATTTATTTTGAAATAATTGCGGTTTGGGATTTTTGTACTAGATAAATCTTGTGGCCGTTGTGCCTAAGCATATCTTGTGCTAATACTTCTTAACTCATTGGCTACCCTCTATGTACCAACAAAGTCCATGTCCTTAAATTATTTAATTTTCAGAAAAAAATTAATTTCACTTAAAAAAAAAAAAAGAAAAGAAAAACAAAAGGATCTGGAAAGTAAACTCAGAGCCAAGAAAGAGACATCTTGCTAAAATCTAATTTTTCCTATTCTGTTAATTTGAATGCACTTTTTAAAAGGATACATGTATTTAGTCTGATTTTAAAACGTTCATGTCATTTTAATGATACGGGGAAAGAGAAGTGGAGACACTTGGCCCAATAACTCACATTCCTAATTTTAGAGTGGAGTGTTAACAATGGGAAATAAGAGGTATTTTTTGCCCCTTCTTGGTGGGTTTTTTAAATCCTATAGTGCCTTTCAAAAAGAGTAAATTCATGTCCTGACAGATACGATGTTCAAACCTGTATTTGAGCTCTTGCTGAGTACATAATGGCTTATCCCTCTGCCTACACAATTGCTGCATTGCCCGTATTTATTTCACTGTGCACAACTCTCTGCTTTCTTGAGTATTAAAGGTGCTTTATTAAACCAAATTATATTTTGTAACCGTACTTTCCTTTTAAAAGGAAGGAAAATTGATTTGGTGTGACATGAATGCTACCTTGTGTATTATAAAGCATATCATACCCCATATAATACACAAAAAATACTCCTATCCCATCAGTTTTAAATCCAACTTATTTTAGCATTAACTCTTCATAAATAAGTCTGATTCCTAGACTATAATTTGCCAACATCTATTTGTGCAATAATTGAAACTGGTGGCACTTACTGTATGCAGTGTGCAACACAAGGCTATTCTTTGCAACTGTGAAGGTAGGAAAATCTGTTTAATAATAGTGGTTTCTAATCCACCATGCAAGGTGTGAAAAACTTCTCATACTGTTGCTAGTCTCTAACTCCAAAATAAATGTAGGCTACCCTCCCCTCAACCCCCCCCCCGCCTCCTCCCTCCCCCAAAAAAACAAAAAACAAAAACACTTGTACATGAAACAGGAATTCTTTACACTGGAAATTTGACTTGACTAAGTCTTCTTATGGAATCAATTGTGCATATTGGTAAATAATGCATAATTCCTGAGTAGCATGGAATCTCTGCCTATTTATAGTTAATATTGCCATACATAAATTATTTTTGTTCCTGTATGTGTATCTAACAAAACAGTATTCCCTCTTTGTATAAGAGTTACGGGTTATTTTTCTTGAGGTAACAAAAATTCAGAAGAAATGTCTCTGCGGAAGTATTCTGTGAGTCTATCAAAACAAACAAATTCTTTGGTGTCTTGTCCAAGTGAATCCAAACTACAAGTCCTTTCTGAGAAGGAAAATGCTTTCTCATAGTGACTCAGAATGCAGCTGAATGTTTTGTACTCTTTTGGAAGCAGAGGCATACTAAACTAGCCCAGATTAATGAAGACAGCAGGTAATCTAGTGGAAACGGAGATAAGCAGTGAAAGCTGCTCTGGCTTTAAGAACATTTATGTGAATTTTCTTGTTCTGTACACTTTATGGATACAGTGCATTTATATTTTGTGGCTAATCTATGGATTTCTTGTGTCTCAAGTTAATACCTAGCTCTGATTGTGGATTGTATCGTTCTTATGGTCAAATAATGTCTTTTTGTTCTGTGAAGCATCATTTACCTATATGCTACTATCTAAATAATACAAACAGTAGTAATTACATGCCATGTAAATCTCATAAAGATGTAAAAAGAAAAGGAGTACTTGTAGCAACTAAGAGACTAACAAATTTATTTGAAATAAATGTGTTAGTCTCTAAGTTGCCACAAGTACTCCTTTTCTTTTTGCAGATACAGACTAACATGGCTGCTACTCTGAAACCTATAAAGATGTAAAGCTCATACATGTAACTGTCTTGAAATGAATCACTTTGAATTAAGAATGTTTGAAACCTCATTCAGGGAATGTTATGTTTTGAGTGGATTTTTGACAACCACCCAGCCCTGCAAATTACTTCAGTCCTGACCAAGAGACTACTGAGAAGTAATTAAGCCTGTAGAATGTGCCCAACTAGTCCCCTGCCAAAAAAGGTAATCCTGAGTTCATGTTCTCGTTCCCTTCATGTGCTAGCAGTTCTTGTCATCTCACATTATACACTGCTAATGCACAAATGTTGTGAAATTTTCACAGCTTTTCAATATGAGGAGGATTAATCAAAGACAATGCTAGTAATTGATGATTACATTATCATTTAAATTCTACTAAACTCAGTGGCAAACGCTTTTAGGAAAGTGAGAAAGGAAAAGCAAGTCCTATGTGCTGATTGCAAAAGCCTAATTACCTGAAATAATTTCTTCTCAGATGCATACAGTTTGTTGCCCTCTGTCATCTGTAAATACCTGTCCATCTGGTGAATCCTCTGGCTATATAACATGATGCTTATTCTGTGCCTAAAAGTCTTCATTGTCATTTCAAGTTGCAAATATGAGATGCTATTTAAAAGTAAATTTTAACTGTGAAAACTGAACTCTGGCGCATTTTGCTACTGTTCCAAGATCTGCATATTCCATGATCCAAGGAAATTAGATGATAGACAAATTAGTGATTGTCAGCCTGGCAGCGCAGAATATAGTCCGAAGAGGACATATTGGATATCAAAGTAGCATACCTCATAGGTCTGTCTGGCCTTCTCTGGTATATAGTCCCCCATAACACATTGTAGAATAAATTTTAAATTATCCATCCTTAGCACTTTGCTTTTATTGTAGCAGGGTATAATCTCTGTCCTGTCACCCTGCTGTCAGAAACCCCTAACATTATGATAATTCTCAATTAGAACACATTCTTCCCAGTCAGTTTGATTTCTCAGTGTTTCATAGTCCCCAACATTCTCAGTTAGAATAGTTTTTCTGTAGATCAATTTGTCTCTGACTCTTGAAATCTGCTTTCAAGTTTACTACCCATTGCAATTATTGTAACCCAGGTCATCTCCAATCAGGTTCTAGTATCTGTGGTTTTCACTGGCTAGCACCAACATCATTTTGATAATCAAAGCTTGCATGCTACAGATGGGTCAGAAACTGAAAATAGACAGGCTTGTCTTGCAACTCATGGAAGCTTTGGAGTTCTACCACAACTTAAAAAGAAAAGGAATCATAGAATCATAGAATATCAGGGTTGGAAGGGACCCCAGAAGGTCATCTAGTCCAACCCCCTGCTCAAAGCAGGACCAATTCCCAGTTAAATCATCCCAGCCAGGGCTTTGTCAAGCCTGACCTTAAAAACCTCTAAGGAAGGAGATTCTACCACCTCCCTAGGTAACTCATTCCAGTGTTTCACCACCCTCTTAGTGAAAAAGTTTTTCCTAATATCCAATCTAAACCTCCCCCACTGCAACTTGAGACCATTACTCCTCGTTCTGTCATCTGCTACCATTGAGAACAGTCTAGAGCCATCCTCTTTGGAACCCCCTTTCAGGTAGTTGAAAGCAGCTATCAAATCCCCCCTCATTCTTCTCTTCTGCAGGCTAAACAATCCCAGCTCCCTCAGCCTCTCCTCATAACTCATGTGTTCCAGTCCCCTAATCATTTTTGTTGCCCTTCGCTGGACTCTCTCCAATTTATCCACATCCTTCTTGAAGTGTGGGGCCCAAAACTGGACACAGTACTCCAGATGAGGCCTCACCAATGTCGAATAGAGGGGAACGATCACGTCCCTCGATCTGCTCGCTATGCCCCTACCTATACATCCCAAAATGCCATTGGCCTTCTTGGCAACAAGGGCACACTGCTGACTCATAACCAGCTTCTCGTCCACTGTCACCCCTAGGTCCTTTTCCGCAGAACTGCTGCCTAGCCATTCGGTCCCTAGTCTGTAGCTGTGCATTGGGTTCTTCCGTCCTAAAGTACATGTACATGTGATATATGCCATCATGTGCCAGCAATGCCCCTCTGCCATGTACATTGGTCAAACTGGACAATCTCTACGTAAAAGAATAAATGGACACAAATCAGACGTCAAGAATTATAACGTTGGAGAACACTTCAGTCTCTTTGGTCACTCGATTACAGACTTAAAAGTTGCAATTCTTCAACAAAAAAACTTCAAAAACAGACTTCAAGGAGTTAATGAATTGGAATTAATTTGCAAACTGGATACAATTAACTTAGGCTTGAATAGAGAATGGGAGTGGATGGGTCATTACACAAAGTAAAACTATTTCCCCTTGTTTATCCCCCCACCCCCCCACGGTTCCTCAGACGTTCTTGTCAGCTGCTGGAAATGGCCCACCTTGATTATCACTACAAAAGGTTTTTTCCCCCCTGCTCTCCTGCTGGTAATAGCTCACCTTACCTGATCACCCTCGTTACAGCGTGTATGGTAACGCCCATTGTTTCATGTTCTCTATGTATATAAATCTCCCCACTGTATTTTCCACTGAATGCATCTGATGAAGTGAGCTGTAGCTCATGAAAGCTTATGCTCAAATAAATTTGTTAGTCTCTAAGGTGCCACAAGTACTCCTTTTCTTTTTGTGAATACAGACTAACACGGCTGCTACTCTGGAACAACTTAAACAGACCTTCCTAAATTTATTTTCAAGTATCCTCTATCATCCTATGCATTAATAGCAAAACAAACCAGGAGTAGAAGTTATCTGAAATTTGATACCAAGTACACTGCTGATGGTTCCATACCACTCTGAGCTGAGATGATTGAGAGCATTGGCAGCTGACCTCTTTATTCCTCTTTACCCTTTCACCCACACCTGGAACACTTCAATTACTGAGGTTACTCTGCTGTTAGATGTCTGATTTTATTGTAGAGTAACAGGCCAGTACAGCAGGTTCGAGTTCATTTTTATGAAAAAAAAAATTTAGTTTGCTATTTTCTAATTTTTCTCTCAGTGGATGTGATTGTTAGAGGATGGTGTTGGTCAACTTGATATTTACTTGGAGTTAGCTCAGGGCAAACACATGCATACCCAGGTATAAAGTTTCAGGCTTATTAGTTGAATATCTAGTCCAGAAATGTTTGACAAGGAGAATAAAGCAAACTGCTGACCTGTCTCTCCCCTCTTTCCCTGTATCATTATCTTTGACTTAAGTCACCATTTTATGATGGAGATCAGCCTGGTGGTAGTTTCATTTGTGAGCACTCCAATTTGTGAATGTTAAAATAAAATCATAAATGTTCTTTTTGTATCTTGCTATCTGAACTACTTGGAGACGCAATAGCAAAGCTAATGAACTTCTATATTTACACTCTTTAGTGTCAACTACAACTTGTTTTTTAAAGTGACTTTTTCCCTATATAGTAATTTTAAAAGAAGAAGAAATTTAAGTTCTTGAGTTTAAATTCCATCTTCTTCAGGAAAGGAGTCAAAAAGGTGGTGGTCAATATTGTAGGGAAGAAAAGTACTCCTACAGGACAGGCTTCATGACTATAGACATTTAGGTTCCCAGTCCTGAGTGGAGCTTTGAGTGATATTGCAGTGCCAAAATCTGTTAGCATTTCGCATCTTAAACTGATAATACTCAAAGTCAGTGCTAGAGTTCGCTTTCTGTCCCTAATTCACTGTTGTGCCAAGGTTCTATATAACGGCCTTTGTTGATAGGTAAAATTGGAGAGACTTTACTGCCCACCATTGGGAGATGGGTGATGGATTATTTCACAGAAAGAAATCTGACATTTGAGGAGTGTAGGGAATGCATTTTCCTGTCACTATATATTCTATATGCAGTCTTTTTTGTAACCACAGGGATCAGCATAGTTGCATGCACACACAGCTGCTGTGTTTGATCTCACAGGGACAGAAAAGTTTTTCAGAAATTACCGGGGTATAGTGATAAGAAAAATGAGAGGAGTAGGTTTGAGCAAGACACTCGTGTAAAAATGTCGATGAAATATGCCAGGAGTGTGTACAAATTATTTCTATTAGTGATTTAACTGAGCATAAAACAGTAATTAAATCATAAAATACTGGCTTGCAAAATGAGGAGAGAACTCTGTTAATGCCTAGAAACATAGAATTTCAGTCAGATGTCTGTCTCAAGGAACAAGAGAAGAGATAAATAAGCACACTTACTTTCAACTGAGCAATTGTTTTTCAGTTTCCTGTAAGGCATGAGTGGATCTCCATTTCCAGCTATAAAACTAAGGGCTTGGCTACACTTGCGAGTTACAGCGCACTAAAGGAGCTCTGGGTGCACTAGCTCACTACCCGTCCACACTGGCAGGGCATGTAGAGCGCACTGACTCAGCGGCTGGTCCGCTCCTGGTACTCCACCTCGGTGAGTGGAGTAACGTTTTGTGCGCCCCCGCTGGAGCGCCGCGGCGCCAGTGTGGACGCCCTGGTCTGTTAGTGCGCGCTGATCAGCCTCCAGAAGTGTCCCACAATGCCTGTTCTAGCCACTCTGGTCATCACTTTGAACTCTACTGCCCTGCCCTCAGGTGACCAACCGTCAGACCCGCCCTTTAAATTCTCTGGGAATTTTGAAAATCCCCTTCCTGTTTGCTCAGCCAGGCGTGGAGTGCTCTCAGCGAATCTTTCCAGGTGACCATACCTCCATGCGCTAGGCGATCCCCAGTATGGAGCAATGGCAAGGTGCTGGACCTCATCAGTGATTGGGGGGAGGAAGCTGTCCAGTCCCAGCTGTGCTCCAGCTGTAGGAATTACAATACTTTCGCGCAGATATCAAGGGACCTGATAGAAAGGGGCCATGACAAGGGTGCGCTGCAGTGCAGGATTAAAGTGAAGGAGCTGCAGAATGCCGACCGCAAAGTCCACGAGGCAAGCAGCCACTCCGGTGCTGCCCCTACCACCTGCCATTTCTACAAAGAGCTGGATGCGATAGTTGGGGCCGACTCCACCTCCACTCTGAGGACCACCATGGACACTTCAAAGCCCAGTTCATCAAGGGAGGAGGAGCAGCAGCAAAGCGGGAACGAGGGTGATGAGGCAGAGGAAGACACCCCGGAATCCCTAGATGCATGCAGCCAGGAGCTGTTCTCAAGCCAGGAGGAAGGTAGCAAGTTGCGGCGGCCGGTGCTTGGGGAAGGACAAACACCAGAGGAGGTTCCCGGTAAGCGGCTTTTATTTTGGGAAGGAAGTCATTCGGTGCGGGCCCTTGGGGTGTAGAGGTTTAGGGCTGCGTGCATGCCTAGATGCGGAATAGGGCATTGATGTGCTCTCTCACATTGTGGTAATCAGCCTCAGTGATCTCTTCAAAGTCTAATCCAGAACTTGGGCAATGCACTTGTGCAGGTTTCTTGGGAGAGCCACTGCGTTCCTTGTCCCAGTAAGGCTAACTTGTCCGCGCCACTGTGCCGTGAGGGGCAGGGGGACCATTGCTGTACACAGGCAAGCTGCATATGGGCCAGGGCAGAATCCACATTGCAGTAGAATACCCTCCCTTACTTCCCAGTTCACCCTCAGCAGCAAGATATCTTCCAGGACGAACTCCTGTGGAAGATACGGGGACAGTGTTCAGGATAGGGGCCCCCTGCCACTGTTGATTCTCCCCAAGGCACAGAAACCCAGAGGACAGTACAGCCATGAAACAAGCAGTCACGCTTGACCCTGTGGTTACTCACCATTTTGGGGCTCCTGTGGATTATGTGCGCTCGCTTTGGGATGGGCAAATTATGCTGTTGTGTAGATTGCTTGCCCTTAAGTATGGGGAAATCATTGCTCTGTCTGGTTTGAACAATGCTACCTCTGTTAAGTGTTGCATTTTGCCTTTACAGATGCAACCTTGGGATCTCAGCCATCTGTGTTATCACCGGCTGAAAGACTCCAAAGAATCAGAAAGAGGCCACACAGAAGCAAGGAAGACATGTTGCATGAAGTAATGTAGCATTCAAGTAATGAAAATCAAAAAGTGCAGGAGTGGCGGGACAGTGAAAGGAGGATCCACTAGCAGAATGAGGGGCACCGGCACAGAAGTGCGGTGCTCCGGCAGCAAAGCACGGATCGGCTGATAAGCATAATGGAGCACCAGGCAGACTCAATCCAGGCACTTGTAGCCATGTAGGCAGAGCACTACCGTGCCCAAAACCCCCTTCAGTCCTTGTCCCAAAACTCTTTCCCTTGTGCCCCCATTTCACCTCCAACCCACTTTCCCCAACATCTGGGTTCTTACCGTCACCAGCTGCCTCCAACACTTGTAGCTTCACCTCCCAGCCCTGAAAACTACCACCCTTACCCTCTGCACTCAACCCCCATCACCATGCAGTATAGCCATCCTGAAGTGCAGCACTCATTGCACAGCACTCCAGACAGGAAGGCTGAGTATGATAACAGGACATACGCAAATCTGTGATTGTGCCATTCCCCTCCCCACCCCACCCCCTTGCCCTTTCTGTTTCCCAAGCAGTTGTGTTTCTTTTCAATAAATGAATTTTCTTTTCAATAAATGGACTTTTTTGGCTTTGAAAACATTCTTTATTATTGCATAAAGTAAAAGATACCTTAGCCCAGGAAAGAAGCAGGTGCTGCAAGTCAGCATAGCAAACACAGATTCCTACTAACATTGGAACCACTGCACTTCACTCCCTTGCAGGGCACCAGACATTCCTGGTGGCTTTCAGCGTCAAATTGCTCCCTCAAGGCATCCCTAGTCCTTGCAGCCCCACACTGGGCCCTTCTAATAGCCCTGCCCTCTGGCTGTTCATATTCAGCCTCTAGGTGTTGAACTGCCGAGTTCCATGCCTGAGTGAATCGTTCACCCTTCCCTTCACAAATGTTATGGAGGGTACAGCACACAGATATAACCGTGGGATGCTGTCATTGGCCAGGTCCAGTTTCCCATACAGAGAGCACCAGCGGCCCTTTAAATGGCCAAAAGCACGCTCCACAGTCATTCTGCACCAGCTCAGCCTGTTGTTGAACCGTTCCTTGCTGCTGTCAAGGCTCCCTGTGTAGGGTTTCATGAGCCACGGCATTAATGGGTAATCGGGGTCCCCAAGGATCACAATGGGTATTTCTACTTCCCCTATAGTGGTGATCTGATCTGGGAAAAAAGTCCCGGCTTGCAGTTTCCTGAACAGGCCAGTGTTCTGAAAGATGCGTACGTCATGCACCTTTTCGGGCCAGCCTGCGTTAATGTCAGTGAAATGCCCACGGTGATCCACAAGCACCTGGAGAACCATAGAGAAATACCCCTTCCGATTAATGTACTCGGAGGCTAGGTGGGCTGGTGCCAGAATTGGAATATGTGTGCCATCTATCGCCCTTCTGCTGTTAGGGAAACCCATTTGTGCAAAGCCATCCACAATGTCATGCACGTTACCCAGAGTCATGGTTCTTCTGAGCAGGATGCGATTAATGGCCCTGCAAACTTGGATCAACACAATTCCAACAGTCGACTTTCCCACTCCAAACTGGTTAGCGACCGATCAGTAGCTGTCTGGAGTTGCCAACTCCCAGATTGCAATAACCACCCGCTTCTCCGCCATCAGGGCAACTCTCCGTGTTGTGTCCTTGCACCATAGGGTGGGGGCAAGCTCCTCATAGTCCCACAAAGTGGCTTTTCTCATCCGAAAGTTCTGCAGCCATTGCTCGTCATCCCAGACTTGCATGACGATGTGATCCCACTGCTCAGTGCTTGTTTTCCGACCCCAAAAGTGGCGTTCCATGCTGGTGAGCATGTCCGTGAATGCCACAAGCAAACTCGTGTCATGTGTTACTCGAGTCGATATCGTCGGAGCCCTCACTGTCACTTTGGATCGTAAGGAATAATTCGACTGCCAAACGTGACGTGCTGGCGAGACTCATCAGCATACTCCTCAGCAGTTCGGGCTCCGTTCCCGCAGACCGAAAGGGAAGACAGCACGTGCAGTACAAAAAACGTGGAAAGATGGCGCCAAATGCGGACGGAAGCACAGGGATTGCTGGGATGCGAACCGATGCATCACAGGGTGTTGGGACAGGACCCAGAATGCCCTGTACTCCCCACCCCCTTCCCACAAGCCACAGCGCCAGAACGGGAAGAGGTGCTCTGTGGGATAGCTGCCTGTAATGCACTGCTCCTAATGCCGCTGCAAGTGCCGCAAATGTGGCCACGCCAGGGCGCTTGTTCCTGTCAGTGTAGACAGACTGCAGAGCTTTCCCTGCTGTGTTCTCCAAAGGCGGGTTTAACTCAAAGCGCTCTACATCTGTAAGTGTAGCCATGCTCTTAATCATTAAAGATACTGCATAGTGAATTTGTCAGGTAAAAACCCTAGTTCAAGCTTTTTCCAATCTTTTAATTAACTGAGGAGCTTAAGTAACTGAAGCAGGTTATTAACTGCGTTTGGTTAATTGGCTGATGTGAGACTTGATCCCTGCTAATAACTATGCCTGTAGGATAAACTCAAGGTGTGGCATTAGCTGAAGTTACCCAGCTTCATCATTTCCCATCGTAAAACAATTGTTAGCTATGAGGTTTGCAAGTTTATTTTTGTACATTTCTTTATGGAACTCATGCCCCTCTCATGCTAAAAATGTTAGTGGCTTCGCAATGAATACTTGAGCTAGAACATCACGTTCTTTAAATGCAGTAAATAGGGACCTTGGTCTTGTGATTCATATCATATCACTGTATGTTTGTCCAGTGTAAATGTCATACTTCTATGAAAAGTTACCACCATTACCATAATGTGCTCTGCATGGTGCTACATATTGAGATC
Organism: Caretta caretta; assembly: GCF_965140235.1. Lineage (NCBI taxonomy): Eukaryota > Metazoa > Chordata > Testudines > Cheloniidae > Caretta > Caretta caretta. Next base: position 21,467,611 of record NC_134213.1, on the reverse strand, counting down.
AGTACAAAACTGAAGCTAGTGCGGAATCAACCGCTTTTATTAAGCAATTTCACATTAGGAGCACATTATGTTAGTACTGTTGGAGCTGTGCTTGCTGAAAAGAGCTTTCCAGCTAGAATTTAAGACCTCAGCATTGACCTATAAAACCCTAAATTGTTTGGGAGCTGGTTAGCTAAGAGTCTCTGCTATCCTGCCATGGTTTAGATCAGCAGAGGCACTCAAGCTGGAATCCCTTCAGTATGAGAAATGGATCTGCCAGCAGGATGTTCTCTGTGAATGGGTCGCTTGACTCCCCACCTTGCCTTTTAACCTTCTCTCCCTTCTCTTCTGTGTTCCCCCCATTCCCCGATTTTCATGGAAAAGAGAGGTGAAGATTATAAAGGTTTGGGTTTATTTTGTTGGTTTTGGTCTAAGGAGTCATCTTCATGAAACTTTGTCGTCTTCCGTCTTTAAAAGTTGTCTCATATCTCCGTTATATGTATTGTATTGGTGTCCTTATTTGTGTACTGGCTTCAGGCATGAGTTCTTGAATTACATGGGAAAGTCAGTGGCAGTTCTTTAAAAGAAAAAAATATTTCGCTAAATGCACTCTTCTATTTATAAAGTATATTGCTTTCATTTTTAAAATGGAAAAGGTGTCTGCACAGTGTGCTGGATATTATAACTACTCAATTTGTGGCAAAATATAGACCTGATGTACACCAGATGTCCGTGTCTATCAGTTCACAGAATTCCTGTTGACCTTCTGTGGTGCGTTTGAGAATTTGAGATAGCTGGTTGCTCAACTATTATGCTGCCATTATAAGTTTCAGTCAACATAAAAGCAAAGTTTTCTTTATAAGACTTCCAGCTTAGTTTAATCTTATTTTGATCTTGCTGCAAGCACACAAATTGGTGGTTGTTAGCATTTCGATGCAGGGGAAACACTTTGAACATCTTGAATTGTAAGTTATTTTTAACGAGATATATGTTTTATTTCAGCTTCCAGTAAATGTCAATTATTTTTTCTTTAAATCCTTTCCCTTGTACCTCATAAAAATGATTGTTGTGCTACAATTAAAATCCTGGGCCAGCACAGCATTCATTTGCAGCAGGAAGCGGATGGTCTGATTCATGACTTCAGAACTACACTATCTGAACTAGCAGACGAAGACCAGTTTATGCTGTTGACTTTGAATGGCAAGCAGATAGTAGCATAATTGTCAGCATAAGATTCACTAATCAGTGGAACTGTGTACTCTGCAACTCCATCTGATACGTCTAACGCTTCTCTATTAACTGAATCCACAAGAAGATATAAAAGGCATTTAATGCTGTTTTTAAAAAAAAATGTTTTCTTGATGAAACTGCTGAATTACATTCTTGGCGGGGGACTCAAAGCAATACACAGTTTTTAAGTAATCTCCATGCAAGCTTTCTCTTGCATTCCTGAAGAGGTTACTAATTATACTGAATGAATTGTCCTAGGTACTGTGTGGTGTTTTCCCCCTTGAAAGAACCTGCATTGATGCCAGCATATTCATTTTCAGCTGTGATCCTAAATTTAAATCCATCCCTCCAGAGGTAAAAATGTGCATTTTGCTGTCAAGCTCAAACAGTGGTGGTAATCACATTCAATAGGAGCATGTGCTTGCTATTGACCTCAAAAGAAGACTTCCACTTCAGGATTTTAAGTGGTTCAAGTAAAGGTTTTGAGGCTTCAGCTACATGTCTTTATGTCTGTCCTAGCATTCCTCAAAGGCCTTGTCTGCTGTAGCATTTTCCCAGTGTCAGTCTAGTATGTGCACAGATCTACCAGTGCTGGCAACTTTATAAGCTCTAGTATAGGTGGTATTAAATGACACAGCTGAAAATGCCTACACCAAATCTGTCATGGCGCTTACACCATATCACTGGTGCAGCTGCACTAATGGTTGAAGAAATGCTGAAAATAGTGTGTCCATACAGGCTAGTGTTGCTACACAGACAATATAGCTGGGAAGGCAAGGTTTTCTTACAAGTTTAATATGGTTCCTACACTGCTGATGAGAGGATGCTGGAGTAGGATACATATAATTCTCTTCCCCATCAGGGCTGAGAACATGCCTGCTAAGTTGGCAGCAGTGTGTCAGACTAAGGAGCAGAGGAGTTGGCTGTCAACCCTGAACTTGATGTAGTGAGTCTGCAAGATGTCCCGCTCTCTTAAGAGTTGCAATCTTTCAGAAGAAAGGTTTCAGAGGAACAGCCGTGTTAGTCTGTATTCGCAAAAAGAAAAGGAGTACTTGTGGCACCTTAGAGACTAACCAATTTATTTGAGCATGAGCTTTCGTGAGCCACAGCTCACTTAGTGAGCTGTGGCTCACGAAAGCTCATGCTCAAATAAATTGGTTAGTCTCTAAGGTGCCACAAGTACTCCTTTTCTTTTTTCAGAAGAAAGGAATTGAACTTCGTATTGCGAGTTCTGTTAAGAAGATTAGAGATGTCTTGTTCATTGTGCTGCCATTAGACAGGCAGCCAAGCAGGCAGGCCTGGAAAAAAACCCTAATACTTAAGTTTACAAATTAATAAGAAGAAGACTCACCCCCTGGAAAACATGGTATTGGTATTTCCTGATACTAATTCAATAGTTTCTATCCGAGCCACTTGGCTTTTGAGCTCCTCCCTTGATTTGACCCATAGAATGGAGAATTGTGCCCTTTGATATTTTTTTTATTGGCCTGTTGTAATAAATTGATTCAGGGCATTTATAAAGTTCACGTTATTTGTCTTTAACTACTGAGTACTTACTTTTGTGATGTCTTGGAACCACAAACGTTATTGTTGTCATAAAAATCTGGATGGGTAAATCATACTGACCCTTGCCATTTTTATGGATAGCTGTCTTGCTTCCTCTTGAGAGGTGGGCTTTTGTGTTATAAAATTGATATTGCTTCCAAATGTGAGTCCAATATTACAAGCAGCTTTTCATGCTCTATACCCCTCACTTGCTGCCTTATTTCTTTGGCAGATCATCACAAGGAGACTATAATGGTGGTGAAGGATGAAGATTAAAATGTAATTACCGGTAACTCTTGAGTCAGTTTCCTCTCTTTGCCACCACACTTTTATGCACCCTCCTCTTCCCTTGTGCTTTATTTCTCATGCTGTGAAGGAAACCTTCAAACTGATTATGCAGTGATTTAGGGCCTTGTGTGTGGAAAGGAGGAATGGAGAGGAAGACAGTGGTGCATGCTTATTTGACTTTTAGTTGTCTCCAGCAGCTAAGAATTACCAATATAATTTATTTTTTTATTCACCAACTAGCAACAACTGTTGCATTACATTGCAGTACATTGCAGTCACTGTACCTTTAAGTGGGAAAAGTCCAGATAAACACTGAGAGTCCTTATCCTTCCCTCCTGCTTCCATAGTGATGCTTGCCTGGGTTTGTGCCCTAGTTCTGAGAACAGGTGAGCACTGTCTTTCTGATTGCACAGTGCCATTTGCCACGCTGGCTGACAGCATATGGATGCCACAGATGGTTGATTTCCCTTTTCAGTGGAGACTACGCACATCATTTAACACTGGTACATGCAGTGTTTGGCAATCTAATCTTGTAGGGAGTGCAAACCTTGATTCAAGTGCATAGTCCATTGTCTTCCACTGTGTCTATCTCATTGACCCGCTTTTAAAAAAAAAAAAAATAAAAAAAAAATCATTTCTGGTACTTGCTGAGCTTGTTGTGTGTGGTTCCCCTTTTTGAGGTTTATTACTCTGAAACATTTCTCCCTGTGATTTCATTTCCTGGAGTACTCACTTTTACAACTCATCCCATCCTGTCATTTGCCTTTATACTGTGTGCCTTACATTTTATTGCAAATTAATTTGAATGGATCACTCAAGATGCCATCAGAGAATGCTATCTTGCTTACCTTCTTTGTTCCCTTGCCCCACACCCAGCCTCCACGCACACAGACCTATACTTAGCTTCTAAATTCATATACTGGTTAGTCCATGAGTCGATATAACATCTGAAACATAGTGACCTCAGTAGAAAGTCTCTTGGTATGTGCATATATTTTCTCCTCCCAGGGAGCCTGTGGGAAGAGAACACCTCATTGAGTCTCATAGGGTATGTCTATACTGCAATTAAAAACCTGCGGCTGGCTCGTGCCAGCTGACTCAGACTCGCGGGGCTTGGGCTAAGGGACTGTTTAATTGTGGTGTAGACATTCAGGCCCAGGATCTAAGACCCTGCGAGGTGGGAGGGTCCCAGAGCTCAGGCTGCATCCTGAGCCAGAATATCTACACAACAATAAACAGTCCCTTTGCCCGAGCCCTGCGAACTCAAGTCAACTGGCAGCTGTGATTTTTTCGGTGTAGATCTATCCATAGGCTATCTACTGTTGATCTTACATAGTAACTCTTGGCCCTCGGTAAAAACAAAATTTCATTAGAACAGTTAAGATTGAGAGTGTTTCAGTGGTATCTAGTTTACGTCTTCCACCCTAAACACTGTAGTTGTTTACAATTCAGTCCTTTAAAAAAAAAGAAAAAAAAGAAAAAAAAGGCAACTAATGTTGGAATAAACGAACAGCTGAGGTTTTCAGCCAGTTCTCCACTTCTGTGAGATCTTTCTCTGTACACTATCCCCTCAAGTAGTAAAGCTGTTGACCTAATGTAGTAGGGTTGCCAATTTTCTACTCACACACAACCAAACACCCTTGCCCCGCCCCTCTGAGGCCCTGCTCCTGCTCGTTCTATTCCCCACTCCCTCTGTCACTCGCTCTCCCCACCCTCACTCACTCGCTCATTTTCACCAGGCTGGCTCAGGGGGCTGGCGTGCAGGAGGATGTGAGGGTTCCAGCAGGGGGTGCGGACCCTGGGGTGGGGCCAGAAATGAGGAGTTCAGAGTGTGGGAGGGGGCTCTGGGCTGAGGCGGTGGGTTAGGATTGAAGAGGGGGTAAGGGCTCTGGCTGGGGGTGTGGCTCTGGGGTTGGACCAGGGCTGAGGGGTTTGGGGTGCAGGAGGCTGGGACTGAGGGGTTGGAGAGTGGGAGGGGGATCAGGGCTGGGGCAGGGGGTTGGGGCATGGGGGTGGGAGCGAGGGCTCTGGCTGGGGGTGCAGGTTCTGGGGTGGGGAACCTTTTTTTCTGTTACGGGCCATAGACCCACAGAGAGAAAATCAATCGTGGGCCACTCACCCGCCCGGGGGATGCGTGGAGGCTTGGGGCTCCCCTTCACAGTGGGGCGAGCAAGTGGTCGCAGCTCCAGCCCGATGGGGGGGATGGAGGCTTCGGGCTCCCCACCACAAGGGGTGAGCAGGCCCCCTCCCCCGCAAAGGGGCAAGCAGGCGCTCGCGGCTCCAGCCCCATGGAGGGGGCGGGGCGCAGAGGCTCAGGGCTTCCCCCTGCAACAGGGCAAGCAGGTGCTCAAAGCTCCAGCACCGTGGGGGGGGGGGGGGGCACAGAGGTTCAGGGCTCTGCCTCCCCCTTCCTTGCAATGGGGCAAGCTAGCGCTTGTGGCTCGAGCCCTGCCAGGGGGTGCCGCAGGCTGAATGAAATTAACCACAGATCTGGGCCATAGGTTCCCCACTCCTGTCTTAGCTGTAGGAGCTGAGGGGGGACATGCCAGTGGCTTCCCGGGAGCCGCGTGGTGCGGAGGTTAGTAGGGAGCCTACCATCCCCGCTGCACAGCGCCACCAAGTGGACAATCAGCAGCCCGGTCAGTGGTGCTGACCAGAGCTGCCAGGATCTCTTTTCAACCGGGTGTTCCGGTTGAAAACTGGACACCTGGTCACCTTATGAAGTAGGGAAAAAAATTTTTTACATTTCTCAATTATTTTGTTCTTGTGAACCAAATTTCTATAGTGAGTCTTGGTGGTTGGTTTTTCAACTATAGTGGTGTAATTCATTTATTAATAGTGTTGAAACTGAGGAGGATATGAGAAAATGGGCAGAATTAGTAGTAGCCCAGATGATATATCAAATCTTACAAAATATGTAAGGGAAATAAGGGGCACAAATACTTCTAAAATAAGTCTGTCTTTATTCCAACTCTATTCAGTGGCAAAGAAAAAATTTCTTTGAGATTATTTCTTGTTGAAATCTGGGAATAATAAATTCAGTTTTCTAAAAGGGCTTTGAGTTGGTAATTGCTCCTCAATTTAACAGGAAGAGAATTTTGTATTCAAATAACATTCTTGATCATTATTTATATTCATAATTGTTTCAAATTTGTATTTAATGCAAAGTTAGCCTGTTCTGACTTATCTCCCTTCTTGAAGCTAATATTTTTTTCTGTCTTTCAACTTACTTATCCCCAGAGAGGATGCAGTGATTATTTCACCAATTATACTTGGGTGTGTACAGTTTAAGCAACTGAACTTAGTTTTCTCTGCCAAACCCTCCCCACTAGCTCCATTCTCCATTGCTATCAAGTTCAGTAGGGTTCCATGCCATGAAATCCAGCTTTACAAATGTATTCCACTCTCTTCTACACAGCCAGGCAGTCATTGGATCTTGTCCCTTCCTCCTTTAGAACACTGATTAAAATCTGTTCCCCTCCTTCCCATTTCAGTTGCTTATAACCTTGTGTTTCTTGGTCATCTTCTGTCTTAACAACTGTAATGTTCTTCTGTCGGGGTCTCCCTGCATCTCCCCACCAGTCCATCCAAAATGCTGCTTCAAAACCCTGCCCTCTCCCAACAGTTGTAACTGTTTGTTTGTCCCTGTGTCACTCTTTCTCCCCGCCCACCAACCACCTTTTCATACATATGCTACCTTAATATACTGCTTCTGTGAAGCCTCCTTTGACGTTCTTTGAAGTATATATATTGCACCCAGGAGAAAAAAAAATAATTTTGACTTTGTGAATTCAAGCACTCAAGTTACAAATGCCAGGATTTTTATTTAATTCAGTGCTCAGGATGCATGGCACTCAGGGAGTGAACAGCATTGGGTATTGAATGAATCTGTTTGTATGACCCCTGCCTAAATTGTTCTGGAAGTTGGAAGGGGTGTGTGAAGTGAATGAGGCAGGGGACTGCAGGAAGAAGACGGATGGTCTCATAGGTAAGGCAGTTGAATGCACCCTGGGAATTGATTCTATCCCTGCCTCTGTCTCAGAGTTTTTATATGGTTCTGGGCAAGTCACCTAAATCAAAAAATTCATTCATGTTCCTCATTGTCTGGGTACCCAGCTCAAGACCCCTGCAATCTGATTTGTAGAATTGCTGAGTGCTCTCAACTACAAGTGAGGTCAGTGGGAGATTTGCTTTGAACATGTAATGTGCAATAAAATGCCAAATACTGTGAGGAAAAATTAGGTCATGCGCTTCTCAGATTGGGCATCCAGAATATTTGACACTTGTCAATTTTGGCGTTAATCTCTGTGCCTCTATTCCCGAGGTATAAAATAGGGATAGTACAGCCTCACCTCATGGAGGTGGTGTGAAGATAAATTCATTAATATTTGTAAAGAACTAAGATACTACTATCTGAGCATCACAGAAAAACCCAGGATAAAAATTATCAACTCTTATTCAGTGTAGGGTCTGATGATGGAAGTAAATAAGGCAGCCACATAGTGTTGAGGATAAAAAGTTATACTGAATAGCTATCCATTCAGTGGGGATTGTCCAATCAGTGCATGGGACAAAGGGAAGGGTCTTGTCAAAATTATGTCATCAAATAATTAGAGGCTATCCTAATTCGTGTGCACCAGGGCCCCAGACTATGATTGTACCGTCAACCTTACTTCTGGCATTTCCTAACTGATAAGTGTTTAACTTTGAAACCTTAATGCTCTTTTTATGTAGGTTTTGTTTGTAATTTTATAGGTTTTTAAAAAAAGCAACATGAAAAACAGGTGTGTTTTTTTCAGGAGAACAGCAAAAGGCATGTGACACCAGGGCAGCCATCCCCCCCTTATCAAATTTCAAGTTCCTGTTGCAAAGAAAGATGTCACTAGGCTAGAGCTTCTCAGTGGACAATTTTAAGAATATTTTAATCTAGGCAAAAAATGTTTTTCCCTAACCTCATTATAATAAATGACCAAACTGTTTCTGCTGAAATGTTCTGGAAAAAATTAGCCTGAGGCAGACACTGAGCATGGTTAAAATAACCCAGCTGGTTAAAATTTGGCAAAATTATAAGCAATTGAAGATGCGGTGGTGGTATGGAATATGTTGTGCAGCCCTTAACTAAGGGTTTGCAACTTGTGCTGCTTCTAATGATGAAAATCAATATATTTTGCACATATCTTAAGACACTCCCTCCACTGAAAAATTGCTCCTCTTTTTCTTCAATAGTCTGTTTTCATTATTTGATTGGACATTAAGTTCTTGGGGCAGACACATTATCTTATTTGATTGTAAGGTGTCTCACAACTCTGGTACTCTACAAGTAAAGTTGGCAGTTGGAGTTGAATTTCTGTCATTGATAATGGGATAACAGTATTCAAAATAATGAGACTTTTTTTTTTTTGGTCAATATTAATCAGTTGCTTCCCCTTATCTGGTCTCACAGGAGGAGAATTACTAGATCATACTGAAATTGACTTAGCAAGCATGATCCTAATAGAATGAAACAACTTTACTCATATAATTTGTGAAATTCACTTAAGAAACGGAGGTGACCATTTTGGGCTTTAGTCTGGATGGATTTATTCAAAAGTCCATAGTCAATAGTGCAGACAGCTGCACTGAATAAATCAAATTGATGACAAGTGAGGAAAAAAACTTCATGATAGTCTGCAGAGGGTTGGAAACATGTTGTCCACCTGAAAAATAAGGTTTCATAACTTGCCCAAAGCAAAGATTTAATGAAGCAGTTGCAGTCTTCTGAAGGATCCGCCACTGTACAAAATGTAAAGCAAACTAGATGGACCACATTTGTTCTGTGGTGGTTAATCCTACTTATGGGACTGTTTGTCTGATGCATACGCTTTCAGTGTGTTCATGTCGGAGATCATTTTCTTTGAGTCCAATGGATTAATATTTATACTTGAAAAACATTTTTTTGTTGAGAAGGGTTCACATTTTTGGTTTTGTGTGTGTGCATGCGCATGCAGATGTGGAAGAGAATATTATAGTAGTTGTATGACTTTTTAGCCAGAAGACGTGGAGGAAGAGATTAACATTTCACATCTGCAATTGTCAGATATACCTACTATAAATCTTTACTTACATCCCCCACTAGTCAGCATTCTAGATTCACCAACGTCTGTCTTGCTGTTTTTCACCTCATGCTGTTTTCTGAACCTGGGAAATTCACAGCAGTCCTGGTAATTAGCTAGAAAAGACAATAAGTTTTGATGGATTTTCTATTAGGAAAATATCCTAAATGAGACTTTAGTGGCTTTAATATTGTGTGTGTGGAATGTGAGAGGGTGCTGGGGGGTGGTTCTCAGGGGCCCTGTGATTCATGCTCTAATTGCAACATGAAACCTGGGTTTGATTCTTGTGGGAGAGGTGCATCTTGAAATGGAACTACTGAAGAGAGAATAGGCTAATCCCTGGAGGGTAAGGATCACTTTTCATGTGTTTGCAGTGACTCCTCACACTGTTCTAGGAACAGCATTGACAGGGTTGAAGGGGAGTCCCATCTGGTCGGCCTCCACTGAAAGAAGGCTTCTGTGACAAGGGGTCTCTGGGGGAAAGGGAGAGGTATCTGCTAGCCATGAGAAAGAAGATCTTTCATTCTTGAAACTGCAGTGCTATACAAATAATATATTGACTTTATAAATGTCTTTGCACAGCAGCCTGTATCTTGACCAATACTTGTAAATTTGACCTCTTCACCCTGAACTTATATTAAAGCTGGACAAACTTTTTAAAGTAAGATGCAGAAATAGACAATCTGTTCGATATATTGAAACCCAGTCACTTCTACTGCTAGACTTCAGCCTCCCTGTTTGACTCCTTTAACCAGACCTAACTTCAACATAAAAATGAAATAAACCATGAAATTAGTAATCACTGGCTAGATCATGTTGTTTATTGTGTTGTGGTAGCTGTATTGGTCCTAGGATATGAGAGACAAGGTGGGTGAGATAATCTTTTATTAGACCAACTTCTATTGATGGAAGAGACAGAGACAAGTGAGCTCTGGGTTGCTCAAAAGCTTGTCTCCGTCTCTTCTGCCAACAAAAGTTGGTCTAATAAAATATCTTTACCACTTTGTCTCTAGCTATATCATGACTGTTCTACCCACATAGGAAGGACTGGGCTATCTTGCCAGGACGGAATTGTTCTAGAATGGCAGAAATTACAGATCTTCCATGCTATCCTCCTCATCTAGAGCAGACCAGTTTTGGGGCCAAGGAAAGTGGGGGAGAACTGATGTGAGCATAGGAGAGGGGAAGAGATTGCCTATTCCAGTGCTGTAATACACTGTTGGATTGTTTGCAGAAAAGACTCAGTATTTGTAGAAAAAGCACTGTTAAAGAGTTGCAGGAAGTTATAACCCACTTTCATAATTAATGTTTGGGGGAGGAGGGAGAAGATCCTGTGGGATGAATTAGCATTTCTTGGGTTTATATGCAAACAAAGATTAGGCTAGCTAATGTTAAAGCAAATATCCACTGACCCAAACTGCCTTTTCCTTGCCAGAGGTAAGATTCCATTTAGAATCTGGTGCTCTGGCCATTTGTTTAAAAATGACACGTTTCATTGGTCTTTTAAGTTTATGTGGTGAGACACATTTTCATACGTTGTCTGCAAACGACTTTTCAGGAAACAATTTAAGTTTTAACAAGCTTGTTTTTAGCATTTCAGAATCTGCTGCCTAACTAACACACACATCTGTTTGGTCTGAACTGCATGTGTCACCATTGTTCCAGATTTCAGAGTAGCAGCCGTGTTAGTCTGTATTCGCAAGTACTCCTTTTCATTGTTCCAGACTGAGCCACTGTTAGTTTTTAGCTGCATATGCTCAACAAAGACTTGGAACATTATTATCTTGGCTTTGCCAGCAAACTCAGTGTCTGTTTTGTAAACAGTTATGTTTGCTGTTCTAAAATCTGGTAGATAGCACTTTTAAAGCAAATGGCACTAGTCCCATGTTAACTAAAAGCAATAAATGTATGTGGTCAATTAAACTTCTGAAAGAATATCAGTTTTGCAATGACAACACAGCCTGTGTGCTGAGCTACTTTGGCTTTCTGGTGGTTTCATTCTTGTCGTTCTTTAGTTTGTCGTTATCTGACTGAGTCACAACTCAAACATTTCCCTTGTTTTTTTTTTTAATCTGAAGAACGTGTGCTGTACCTACATATAATATGAAAAGTCACCTTGCTGTCTGAAATTCTTGTAAATGTTTCATTTTAATGAATTAACATTCCCAGATCCTAAAACATGAATGCTACTTTGAATTCATGTTTAAAAGAGGTGGTATATTGGCTGTGTAAAGTCAAACTGTATAACTCTGCTACCAGTAACCTTGGGTGTATTTCTTCATTCTTTAAAGAATGTGTGTGGATATAACATTCTTTCTGCAGTGCCAGTACAGACAGTGAGTAAATTAGGCTTCTTAAATACATCCTATTTGATCTTCTAAAGCCATTTAAACACTCCTTTTTTTATAAAGGAAGATAATTCATGTATATGCCACCGCATTCCACCAGCAATGGAAGGCGCATGCCATTTTCATGTGGTTTTTGGTTTTAAAATAGCATCTAGCTTTCACAGGTCAAGAGTGAGAGAGAAATATCTGTGGTCAGGGCCATCCTTACCCATACGCAAACTATGCAGCTGCATAGGGCACCAGGAAATTTGGGGCACCAAATTGCCCCAAATTTCCTGATGCCCTATGCAGCTGCATGCTGCTCCAGCGGCCAGCCTGATCCCCCAGCTAGCTGAGCGGACCAGGAAAGCTGCCCCCGCTTCCACCCCACATCCACTCCACTCCTTCCCCATAGTCTCCACCCCTGCCCCACCTCTTTCCACCCCCAACTCTGCCCCCACTCCACTCCTTCCCCTGAGCCACGTCCCGGGGAACTGCAGCAGGGGTCGGGTGCAGCCTGCACTCACCGGGTGGTGGGAAGTGTAGAGACCTGGCCCCAACCTGTTCCGTGCCTCCGGTGAGTGCTGAGGGGCGGTTCCCCCCGCCCACAAGTCCCAAGGCTGGGAGCCAGGGGAACAGAGCAGAGCCGGCTGAGGCTGGGTCACTCCACTTCCTGCTGCCCCGTGAGTGCGGAGTCCTGCAATCACCAGACGTGAGGAAGTGGAGTGACCCGGCCCCGAACCGCTCCGCTCCTCTGGCTCATGCTGGGGGGCGGTTTGCCCCTGCCCCCAAGCTTGCTCCTGCCCCCACAGACCTTGGGCACAGCCCCCTTCTCCCCCCCACCCCCTGCGGAGGCCTGGGGACATGCCTCCGCCCCTGCGGGGGTGCTGCATAGGGCACCACAATGTCTAGGGACAGTCCTGTCTGTGGTGAAGGGAATTAAGGAAGGAAGGGACATGCCTGGAATAAAACAGCCACTCTTTGAAAATATAACTGATACCAGAAACTAAGATTTTCAATTTGTTTGAAGCTTTAGTGAAAGTTGTGATTTCATGTCATTGGGAGTAAGATTATTTCATGTTTTCCTAATCTTTCATAATCTGGTAAATTGTTCCTATTCTTTGCAGTACAGTAGAACCTTAGTGGGTCCCCTGTTAAAAATGTCTTCGTTGTAGCTAATTGTAGCTGTGTATGTGAAAGGGAGGGGTTATGGAGAATATTCTGATTTAAATTGCTGATCTAAAATGTGTGGAATAAAGTTGAGAGGGACATGGGTTTTGTTTTGCTTGTGCCATCATCTTTGCCAAAATGAGCAGAGTATGGGAAGAAAGGAATGTCACTCACCTCACCCCTTGTAAATGTAGATTTGTAGAACGTTAAATATAAACATTTCTCCTGTTCCATCAGTGCGTTGAGATTTTTAAGGACTAATAATTAGCAGCTCAATTAAACAGAAACTGTATTCCCTGGACCTCAGTGGCACAGCAGGTGCAGTCTTATTTTGATCAGAGACAATTTGTCTTCTGTATTGCAGAGGTGGGGTGACGGATTAGGTCTTTTACTGCCTCCCTAACCAGACAGTGATGTTTGTGATTCTTCCACAGTACTGGAAATGTAAAGGCTCCTTCACTAAGAACATGTCAAGGGAATCTTCCCACCATATGATATGCTGGTCTCCTAGACTGATTGACAGACTAGGGTTGAGGTGCAGGGCTGAGGCCGGGAATGAGAGGTTCAGGGTGTCACAAACATCCTTACATTTGGCTGAAGGACATTTGTTTCCCCTGTAAACACTGAACTACATACTCAGTCTTGTGATATTTGACCAGGGTAGAAGTTCTTGTTTTTTTTCATTGCTTTCCCATGCTGCTGTCAGGGGAAATGACCCATTTTGACAAGGCTGCTACTGCCAGTGATGGATTCAAATGCCACTGTTTGTATTAAACTTTTACTGATAGGGGCTTTCCCCCCTCTCATGAGATAGTTTCCATCATGCCCCTGCCCTCTCTACAGTTCAGAAGATGTTTTACCAAAAAAGAAAAAAAATGAAAAAAATCCAAGATCAGTACAAGGTTTCACAGTTGTGCAGTTTGTACACAAGGCAAAAGTTCCAAAACAACTTTTGGGCTTCCCAAAATTTTAATATATTATGAAATATTTAGAAAAAAACCAGATAGTCCTGAGGATTTCTATGGTCCCAATCAAATACTCAAGGAGCTGACTGAGGAGATAGCTGAGCCATTAAAGGTTATCTTGAAAAGTCATGGAAGATGGGAGAGATTCCAGAATACTGGAAAAGGGCAAGTATAGTGCCCATCTATAAAAAGGGAAATAAGGACAACCCGGGGAATTACAGACCAATCAGCTTAACTTCTGTACCCGGAAAGGTAATGGAACAAATAATCAATCAATTTGCAAACACCTAGAAGATAGTAAGTTGATAAGTAAAAGTCAGCATGGATTTGTCAAGAACAAATCATGTCAAACCAACCTGATAGCTTTCTTTGACATGGTAACAAGCCTTGTGGATAGGGGGGAAGCAGTAGATGTGGTATATCTTGACTTCAGTAAACCTCTTGATACTGTCTCATATGATCTCATAAACAAACTAAGGAAATGCAACCTAGATGGAACTACTATAAGGTGGCTGTATAACTGGTTGTAAAACGTTTCCCAGAGAGCAGTGTTCAGTGGTTCACAGTCATGCTGGAAGGGCATAATGAGAGGGGTCTCACAGGGTCCAGTTCTGTTCAATATCTTCATCAGTGATAAAGGCATAGAGAGTACACTTAAAAAGTTTGCAGATGATACCAAGCTGGGAGGGGTTGCAAATGCTTTGGAGGATAGGATTATAATTCAAAATTATCTGGACAAACTAGAGAAATGGTCTGAAGTAAATAGGATGAAATTCAATAAAGTCAAATGCAAAGTACTCCACTTTTGAAGGAACAATCAGTTGCACACATACAAAATGGGGAATGACTACTTAGGAAGGAGTTCTGTGAAAGGGATCTGGAGGTCATAGTGGATCACAAGCTAAATATGAGTCAACAGTGTAACGCTGTTGCAAAAAAAGCAAACATCATTCTGGGATGCATTAGCAGGAGAGTTGTAAGAAAGACACGAGGAGTAATTCTTCCGCTCTACTCCGTGCTGATTAGGCCTCAACTGGACTATTGTATCCAATTCTAGGCGCCACATTTCAGGAAAGATGTGTACAAATTGGAGAAAGTCCAGAGAAGAGCAACAAAAATGATTAAAGGTCTAGAAAACATGATTTGTGAGGGAAGATTGAAAAAATTAGGTTAGTTTAGTCTGGAGAAGAGAAGACTGAGAGGGGACATACCTTTTCAAGTACATAAAAGGTTGTTACAAGGAGGAGGGAGAGAAATTGTTGTTCTTCAACTCTGAGCATAGGACAAGAAGCAATGGGCTTAAATTGCAGCAAGGGAGGTTTAGGTTGGACATTAGGAAAAACTTTCTTACTGTCAGAGTGGTTGAGCACTGGAATAAATTGCCTAGGGAGGTTGTGGAATCTCCATCATTGGAGATTTTTAAGAGCAGGTTAGACAAACATCTGTCAGGGATGGGCTAGTTCAGTGGTTTTCAAACTGCAGGTCGCTACCCAGTACTGAGTCACGGAATGTAAGGCATTGGGTCACTGTGTTTCTGGTCAGCGCCGCCAACCAGGCCATTAAAAGTCCCGTCGGCAGTGCTGCCTGGATAAGGCAGGCTAGTCCCTACCTGTTCTGACACCACGCTGCACCGCAGAAGTGGCCAGCAGCAGGTCCGGCTCCTAGGCAGTGGGGCCACTGGGCTCCGCATGCTGCCCCCATCCAGAGCACTGGCTCTCCACTCCCATTGGCCGGGAACCAGCCAATCGGAGCAGGGGGGTGCAGTGCCTTCAGGAGAGAGCTGCGCGGAGCCGCTTGTGCACCTCCGCTTAGGAGCCAGACCTGCTGCTGACCGCTTCCGGGGCACAGTGCGGACCATGGTGCCAGGACAGGCAGGAAGCCTGCCTTAGCACTGCTGCTGACCGGGAGCTGCCTGAGGTAAGCCCGTGCCCCAATCCCCTGCCTCAGCCCTGAGCCCCCCCCCCCAAACCTGGAGCCCCTCCTGTACCCCAAACCCCTTATCCCTGACCCCACCCCAGAGCCTGCACCCACAGCCCTGATCCCCTCCCGGACCCTGAACCCCTCATTCCCGGCCTCACCCCCTCACCTCAACCCTGTGCCCCAGCCCTGAGCCCCTCCCAAACCCCTCAGTCCCAGCTCTGTTGGGTCGTGGGCATCAAAAGTTTTCTTCAACTGGGTCGCCAGAAAAAAGTTTGAAAACCACTGGTCTAGATAATAGTTAGTCCTGCCATGAGGTCAGGCCTCTCGAGGTCCCTTCCAGTCCTGTGATTCTATGAATCATTGTAGTATCTGAGTGCCTAGGAAGATAGGGAAACTTTTAGGCTTCCAAAATAAACAGGGTTCTTTAATGTTATCTTAAGGATGATTCTGCTGGGCCAATTGCTAACAAACCCAAAGTGATAATTTCTTTGATCACCAGCACATGATTACATAATGGGTGGTTCTTCATAATGCTTAAAAACTGAACAAGTAGGCCTAATAGTATGGCAAGAAACCTTTATAGTTCCTTTTTAGCAGTCTCTGTGTTAAATGAATGTTGCTATAATTAAAGTGACGCAAATTCTCAAATATTTCATGTAAATGAAGTATCCACTATGGGAAACCTTGTAAAGTTACAATATATTCTTTAGCGATTTCTGTGTCTGCACTAAGATTTTAGCTTTGAAGTCATAAATACTTAAAAAGCTGAATAAATGCAAAAAGGGAAATAAGATGTACAAAGAGGACAATAAAAATACTTTGTTTTATAAAACTCTTATATTTAGTAGCGGAGCATAATTTGTGCAGAATTCATTGCTGGCAGAATAGAAAAGAAAGATCCTGATGCAGTATTGCCTCTGTGACAGTGGGATGCTACTAGTTGATTTGCTTCTCTCACTGTATAGCTGCTGTAGCATGCTGAAAGATTTTATTGTTTTATGAATAAGTCATGCAGGCTGAAGCAGATGGCATAACGAGTGAAGAGACAGTTACCAGGGGAGCTTGGAGAGAACTTCAAGGGCACTCAGGGAATCTTTAGACATTTAGAGAGGCAGGTATAATTGAAGAGGGGAAGGGAAACCCCTGAAAGAATTGAACCTGAGGGGGGGAACTTTTTGAAATGACCAGAGAGCCTTGAAAAAGAAATTAGAACAGTGTAGGGAGCATGTGCAGGATTGGAGAGCTTGTAGTGGACTGGAATTTCCAGAAAGAAAACTGAAGCTGCTCACAACTAAAATATAACCACATTGACTTTAGTAATGTGTGTTTGTATCTTTTTCTACAGTTGCTTTAGGTCGTAATCAACCCCTGAAAAAAGAGAAACCAAAATGGAAAAGTGATTACCCAATGACAGATGGACAGCTGCGCAGTAAAAGAGATGAGTTTTGGGACACAGCACCAGCTTTTGAAGGCCGCAAGGAGATTTGGGATGCCCTCAAGGCTGCTGCACATGCGTTTGAGAGCAATGATCATGAACTGGCACAAGCAATCATTGATGGTGCAAACATAACGCTACCACATGGTAGGTTTGTCTGAGATGGACAGAACCTGAGCAAGAATAGTAACAGGGTAAATGGGAATGGAAGGCTTGTGAGTATAGTTGACCATCTGGGAATAAATTTATGAGACACACAATATCCTAGAAGTCCTTGTTTGTTGATAGGTCACTCGATAATGACAGTCATTTTTCTCTGTTTACCATATTGATGTTGAAAGAAACCAGAATTTTGCTGGGATTCAAAAGGGAGCTGACAACATATAATCTTTCTAGTTAGCTAAGTCTCAGATGTATGCTGTTTAAAATGTGTATTAACACCTGCACTAAGGACATGACATACAAAGGCATGCTCTGTTTCAAGAGGTTACTTCAAAATACCCACATGTGATTTCCAGTACAGC
The DNA here is from genome assembly GCF_965140235.1 of Caretta caretta. Taxonomy (NCBI): domain Eukaryota; kingdom Metazoa; phylum Chordata; order Testudines; family Cheloniidae; genus Caretta; species Caretta caretta. The sequence goes on along the minus strand of NC_134213.1, from coordinate 21,450,136 downwards.
TTTATTGTACCGTTGAAAAACCACCTCTTCTGGGCAATCCTGTTTGTCTTCTGGTCTATAGGATAACTGTATATGGCAGATTTCATGGTGTTTTAATTGATTCTTCACGGGGGAAGATCATCATCTAAAACACCTGGTAGAGTTTGCAAATGCTTTGAGATCTCGGATGTCCCTATTTCATGTGTTTTCACTTCTACTGAATCTGTAGTTTGACTTTTGATCTCCTTCTTGTGAAGTTCTCTTCTTTCCTTACATATAGCGGTCAGTGTAAGAAATAAACTGCTTCTCATGTTCATTGTTTTTAAGTTTAGCAGGATTTTGTTCCGTTCTAGTTTTTCTAAGGATTGTTGGTAGTAGAGGTAGAGATTTGAATACCCACTTTCAGGAAATCAGAGCTGTAGTTTATTTTAAGTATTTGATGATTGAGGATTCAGGAAATATGGGGAATAGGACCAAAGTGGAGCACAGGCTTCAAAGCTTGCATGCTCTGGTTCAGCTGTACTTTTAGTCTCCCATGCCTGAAGTGGAATGATGAAGTTCTGATAGGCAGTGTATACATTCTGACCTTGTTTTGCCTGAAGTGTTAATTCACAGTACAGTCCAAGGGGACAGACGTGAAAAATGGCTATCCGGGAGCTTCAGTTAACCTGGGATATTGTATGTGATCCTTTTGGGAGTGATCATGTCCAGACTTGGGAATACAACAATGCACTGGTTTTCACTTCGTTTCCATTTTGAAGGTTTTTCTTTGTAACCAAAAGGATCAGTAGGTTTACTGGTATCTAATTTATTTAATTTTATAATAAAATTTCACATAGATTGCTTCTCTCCATATGTTCCTATCATTTTAACCTCTGTTCTCTATTACCTTCATTCTCCTTCCCTTGCATTTATGACACTCGCTTGTTAAGTCTTTTCTGTCGTATTGGATTTTAGGCTCTGTAGGATAGGGACTATCTCTTAGGCTATGTCTACACTGGCAATGGTACGACAAAACTTTTGTCTTTCAGAGATGTTAAACCACCCCATCCCTCCCTCGAAAGACACAAGTTTTGCCCCAACAAGCACCAGTGTGAACAGCGCATTCCTGCTGACAACACAAACACCACTCAGTGGGGCTGGAAGTTTTGGGTCGGCAGGAGAGCCAACAAACAGCAGCTACACTGCACGACTTTTAGCAGTACGGCTGTAGCCACACAGCCATGTCGCTAAAAGCTGTGTAGTGCACACATAGCCTAAATGTATGTGTGGAGCCCAACACAATGCGGCTCTGATCCTGATTGAAGTTTCTGAGTGCTACCATAATACAAATGATTAATCAAACCATAACTGTTTTAGAAAATGAAAGCTTGAATCCTGGAGCACATTTCTGCAGTGAGAGGTGGATTCTGTGTCAAATTCAATGACTGGATTATACAGGATACTGATTATGAGATATTTTGACAGCATTAGATCATGCATTCAGTTTAAATTTTGCACAAGGGTACAAGTGAATTGTCATTTTCAGATGAAATGTGAAACTTGTGACAGCAAGCCATGCAAAGAGACTGTCTGACTTGTTAGATCTTTGCCATCCTAAAGATAGACTGGAAGATCAGTAAGTGTAGGAAAGGGTTCTGTAGGGGTGGGATGGTTTAGCACAGCCATTTACAAGCTTTTTTTGTGGGGACCCAGTTGAAGAAAATTGTTGATGCCAGTGGAGCTGGGGATGAGGGGTTTGGGGTGTGGGAGGGGCTCAGGGCTGGGGCAGAGGGTTGGGGTGTAGGAGCCAGACCTGCTGCTGGCTGCTTCTGGGGCGCAGCACAGTGTTGGAACAGGGAGGCACTAGCCTTCCTTAGCTGGGCAGTGCTGCTGACGGGACTTTTAACATCCTGGTCAGTGGCGCTGACCAGAGCGACCCAGTGACCCAAACTTTGAGAAATGCTGGTTTAGCAGGTTGCTGGGAGGGGTAGGGCTGTGCGTGGATATCCAGATGTGTACGTGCTGGTTTGTATATGTACATGTGTCTGCGCACATTCTTTATGGAAACCCACATGTTCAATGTGCAGTTTTGACTTGTTGATCAAATGGAAAAGAAATAATTTTCTTTTCAAATTCTCTTGCAAAGCATCTGTACCTATGTCATTGAGGGCATTCAGAGTTTGAAGTTTTAAATCCCAACTGTTTAACTGAGTGCCAAAAAAAGATGAAAAATCTGAAAATCTTCGGGTAATTAAGAAGGCACTACTTTGAACATTTTTAGGAATTTAGGAGGAATATTATAAACCATAGAAAATTCTCCCTTCAGTGTTACCTATAGCCGCCTCTAGTGCCTTGCTCACAGATGGTTGGGGGGTGTACACATATTTATATATACACAGACATATAGTTTAACGCTGGCATTCAGCCGGTAGTACCTTTGGGATACTGCCTGCCATAGGGAGACTGAAGCCTGTTTTCTGAGGCCCATACTGGAAGTATTGTACACAGAACATTTCTGAAATGTAGGAATTAAAATTGCATCACGTGCCCACTGTTGCCCAAAATAGTGCCTAATTTTCATGCTAACTTTCAGTTACAGGTAGCCTGTAGTTATAGAATGTTTAGAATCCTTGTCAGGTTTTCCAGGTGAGAAGTTTTTGATCTTTGTACAGAGAGAATAGTCAATATTAGCCAGTCAAGTAAGCTGGTTTTTTTTCGCCCCTGTTGTCTTCTGGTATGCCAAGTGTCTTCCCGGGTGGTGTTTCATTCTGTGCCTTGAACAGCTGGGAGGCTTGCTAGATCGAATGACCTTTACATTGCAAAGCAAGATACTTACTTTAGAAATTAATATCTCTGCCAATTGCCAAAGAACCTGGATGTCTTACATCGATAAATTATTAAAAGAAAGGCTTTCTGTTTATAGGCTCACTGTAACCTAACTGTTGTTCACAAACTTAGCTGGACTTCGGGGCTGAGGGGGAATCACATTTTAATCTTACCCTGTTCCAAATAACACTAAAAAACAGTGCATTACTTACAAGAAATCAACTACAAAACCTCCAAAATTAGTCTGTAAATGTGCAGTTAAGGAATTCAGTCACTCTGCTTCTGCCATATAATCTGTCATCACTCTTGCCTGATATGATTTACACCACGCAGCCGTCTTTAACTTTGCCTTCTTGGTTTGTTCTTTAAATGGATCCCCTGCCTCCATATCTTTCTTTGCCCTCTGGTTCCATTCAATGCTTGGCCAGTCTACTACCTTGCACCCCCATTCTGAGACCAGGCAGCATAGCTCCTTGCCCCTCTCTTGGTTCCTCCAACACTACACCTCTTTTATGTTTTAGACAATGGTCTGTGTACAGTTAAAGAATTCTGTATCTTGGTAATTTCCCCACACACACCTTGCCCCAAAGAACAAAACACTAAAAGATACTGCTTAGGAATGCCAACATGACAAAATGGAGTTTAGTCTATACCATTTTGGATTTATAATTCAGAAAAATAGAATAACATTAGCATTTTCTAATGCTTTAAAGCAGTATGGCTTTAATATTATATTAACATGGCTATTTGAATTTAATGAACAGCACTTTTTACATACATCTTAGCAATCAAAAAGAAAATGCAAAAAGTATATAATTAAGGTTGTGGTAAATCTATGTTTATTAAAATGTTGCAATGTTACTTTAACTTTTCAGCACACATTGTGTGTGTGTGTGTGTGTGTGTATATATATATATATATATATATATATATATAAAATTAAAATTTAATTGAAATGTGTCTCCGTTAACTAGATGACTTAAACTTTGTGGCTTGGTGTTTTCTGTCGTGTGGGAAGTTTCTGGTATACTGCACATGATATTTTTACCTTTCATCAAACAGCCCTGAAAGGGCTTCATTGCCAAGTCCAACAGCTTTCTGTTCAGGAACAATCAACTACAATGTGTCTTAAGACTGTGGGTTCTCCTCCAGGGGTATGCAGAAGTTTTCCACGGGGTACATCAACTTATCTAGATATTTGCCTAGTTTTACAACAGGCTATGTAAAAAGCACTAGCGAAGTCACTACAATATGACTAAAATTTCATACAGACAATGACTTTTTTATATTGCTCTGTAGACTATACACTGAAATGTTAGTACCATATTTATATTCCAATTGATTTATTTTATAATTATATGGTAAAAATGAGAAAGTAAGCAATTTTTCAGTACTAGTGTGCTGTGACGCTTTTTTGTATTTTTATGTCTGATTTTGTAGGCATGTAGTTTTCAAGTGAGGTGACACTTGGAGTACTGAAGACAAATCAGACTCCTGAAAGGGGTTCAGTAGTCTGGAAAGGTAGAGAGCCACTACTATCAACTAGCTAGGAACACGATTTTTCAATAAGCAGTCTTGCAATATTTCTTTATACATAAGCGTAACTGTCACATGTACTGTAGGCAACAGTTGTGTTCACTAAAAGTGGGGATGGTAATGCTAAATATATTGCTGGACCTTAGAAAGATCTAGTTAAGCAAACCAGCTAAATCTAGTAGACCTCTGTAAAGGATTTTCCTTCCCTTCATGAGAAAACATGCCACAGATAATATAGGTAAACATAAACTATATAAACAGAAAAGTGAAATATAAAATCAGATGCTTGAAAGAAATGAAACTTTGTCTATGCACATTTAGAAAAAATTCTAAACACAACTAAGGAGCCTGCTCTTGATTCAGGCATAATTCCCACTCTTTAGGGATCAGACTGTAGTTATGTAATGTTTTCTGCCTTTGGGTCTGGTTCGCTATAGTAAAGAGTAGCTTTTCATGTCGATGCCTAAGTGCTGTGTCCCTCTACTGATTTTTCCTTTATACGTTTTGCTTTAGCCAATGTGATTCTCTTTGAAAAAGGCATTTTAGAACCTTATATAACTTGAAGATGTTTACATGCTTTTTCAGTACTATATTGCTTCTCAACCTAATAGTTCTATTACAGACTGTACTGAAGTCCAGTAATACTGAGACCATCGACTCATATGTTTCATATAGATGCAGATTGACTGATCGTTTTTAGAGTACTTGAAACTTAAAAAGTGCTACGTAAGTGCTTGTTAATGTATATTGGATACTTCACAAGCAATGTTGTAGTCTACCTTATTGACCACTCCACTGAGGTGGAGTGGCAAAATGGCAACAAATACAGTTCTTTGACTTTGAACAGCACAGGGCAAATGGAAAAGATACTTATATAATAAGGGAAAGAATGACAAGTAAAATAGAACAGCTGACCAAACAGTATGCTTCTATGTAGATGAAAAGACAACCCTTAAGATATGTCTATACTACAATCAAAACCCCCTAGCTGACCAGGGCTCGGGTTAAGGGGCTGTTGAATTGTATAGATGTTCAGGCTCAGGTTGGAGCCCTGCCTCTAGGACCCTGCAAGGTGGTATGGTCCCAGAGCTTGGATTGCAGCCTGAGCCTCATCTACACCGCAATCAACTAGACCATTAACCTGAGTCAGCTGTCCCGGGCCAGCAAGGGCTGAGTAATTGCAGTGTAGGGGTACCCTTAAAGAGTGCGCGTTCAGTGGTATTTGAGTGTTGATTTTAATGGAAAGTAAAATGAGATGCTCAACTGTTTTTCTCATTGGGAATTATGATGGACCTCCTGCCAGAGCTGTTCTGTCTGATACTATTTTGTTATCAGTTAATGGGAAAAAGAGTAGTTCATAGTTCAAATCCCTGTTGTAGCTCTCTTACTTATTACTGCTTCACGTTCTGCAGTTGGATCCAGAGTAGATCACAGGGAGAGGAAATGGAGCTTTCTCCACACCAGTCAAGATTTTATAGACCTCTATCATATCCTCCCTTAGTTGTCTCTTTTCCAAGCTGGAAAATCCCAGTCTTTTTAATCTTTTCTCATACAGAAGCTGTTCCATACTCCTAATCATTTTTGTTGCCCTTCTTGCTACCTTTTCTAATTCCTTTACCTCTTTTTTTGAGACGGGGCAACCAGATCTGCACACAGTATCATGATGTTGGCATATTATGGATTTATATAGAGGCAATATGATATATTTTGTCTTGTTCTCTATCCCTTTCCTAATGGTTCCTAACGTTCTGTTAGCTATTTTGATTGCTGATGCACATTGAGCAAATGTTTTCAGAGATCTATCCACAATGACTTCAAGATCTTTCTTGAGTGCTAACAGTGAATCTAGACCCCATTATTTTGTATGCACAGTTGGGATTAGGTTTTCCAACGTTAATTACTTCGCATTTATCAACATTGAATTTCATCTGCCATTTTTGTGGCCCAGTCACCCAGTTTTGTGAGATCCCTTTGTAACTCTTCGCAGTCTGCTTTGGACTTAACTATCTTGAGTAATTTTGTATAATCTGCAAATTTTGCCACCTCACTGTTTACCCCTTTTTGTAGATAATTTATGAATATGTTGACTAGGACTGGTTCCAGTATGCACTCCTGGAGGATGCCACTATTTACCTTTCTCCTTTCTGAAAACTGACTGTTTATTCCTACCCTTGGTTTCTTGTCTTTTAACCAGTTACTGATTCATGAGAGGACTTTCCCTCGTATCCCATGACTGCTTATTATACTTAAAGTACAAATGGAAAACAAGATTAAAATCTGATTTAAATCAAGCTTTTGTGCTTGCTGATTTAAATCATGATTAAAATCAGTGTTTTAAATAGTGATGTAAAATATTAAACAGTTAATCGGTTAACCAGTAAGCATTAGTCTTACCGATTAACCCCCAACCCCAGACCAGTGGTAGCGAGCCCACTGGTCCACCCCAGACCCGCCAGACAGCCCCAGCCCCTCTCCCTTTAATTGGTTAACCAATTAAACAATGTCATCTTAATTGTTTAAACGGTTAACTTTTTAAACAATATTTACATTCCTAGTTTTAAATCAATCCACTCTAAGAAACCCAAGACGATATTGTCTTAAAGGAACACTATCAACTTAAAAATTACTTTTGGAGAAAAGTTTCCCTATTATTGTTATAAGTAATACCCGAGCAGAGTAGAACTGAGAATAAAGGAAAATGTTTTTTTCTATTTCAGCTTGTTTACTGTGTGCGTTTAACACACTTTGTGTGTACTTTTTCTATATGCCATGTATAGTAAATTCCCCCTTTCCCTGTTTTTTGTGCATCTTTCACACAGCAACAGTGGAATGAAGGATGCTTGGATTAGGACAGAAATGAAATTACTCCAGGGCAAATGTGATACCTAAAACTGCTTTAACTCCTTTTTTTTTTTAAAATGGACTAAGATTCAAAATGGCAGTGTCCTTCTGAGGTACTACATATAAATTGGAACCAAACACATAGAAGTATCTGTGAAAGACAAACCTGTTAGTGAACATCAGACTAACCGGGAGTACCTGAAGCGCTCTGCATGAATGTCCTTGAATCAGTGATTCTCAAGCTTTTGTACTGGTGACCTCTTTCACACAGCAAGCCTCTGAGTGCGACCCCCTTATAAATAAACACTTTTTTATATATTTAACACCATTATAAATGCTAGAGGCAAAGCGGGGTTTGGAGTGGAGGCTGACAGCTCGCGACCCCCCACATTATAACCTCACAACCCCCTGAGAGGTCTCGACCCCCAGTTTGAGAACCCCTGGCTTAAATTATTTCAGGATTCTGAATTTTTAGATTCAGGTTTGTAGGTTTCTTGTTTTCCCATTATGAAATAGCTCAACTCCATAGAATACATGACATTTAATGTCTAGTTCATCTAGTTTATTTGATAGCCAACTTTTTTAAATTTTGCTATTGGTTCTGGTGCTTTAAACACTCCACCTTTTGTTAGCATTTACTGCAACACTCGAACATACTAAGGCAAAAAAGATCATTTTTCTGATCCTCAAACAGCCAAGGAACAGAGCAGTGTTGGACAGACTAAACAGTATGTCCTTTCATCAATATAGCTGTTGGTGTTCCCATGCAGCCTTGACCTAGTTGACAGAAAATAGTGTGGGAAGAGCCCTCCCCTGCAATATAAAACTTCCAGAAGCCACATGTGACTTTCTTTAAGTGGATTACAAAGTTTGTTTTTGTAGAAACCAGTGATTAAACTAACATTCATTGCTTTTATTGATCCAGGACCAGACAGCTTTCTAGGCTGGACATATAAAGTTAACTACAGAGTGCCACCAGCCCTTTTAAGGTTGTACCAGCGCCACATGACAGTGCCATTTGTATATAGTAATTACTTTTATTATCCCGTCACAGACATATAGAGTAGTTAATTTTAAATCTCTACTGAGACTATAAATAGACTGACCTCTTTTTGTCAAGGCATCCGAGGATGAAATCAGCTTTTTTTTTTTAATGATGGAATGAAGCATGGTCTAGTGGCTAAAGCACAAGACAGGGAATTAGCAGACCTGTTACTGGCTGTGCCACAGTCTTCTTACATCACCTTGGGAAAGTCCTTAACCCTGTACACCTTGGTTTCCCCATCTGTAAAATGGGGATACTTGCACAACTCACATTGTCTCTTAGTAGGAGCCTTAAGACTCGTCCTGATGGCAATAGAGTTTAGGCACACTACAAAGCTGCAATGTTTAAGTGCTAGTATTTGGATGCTGTTCTAAATAAGCACTGTATAAGGGCCCATATGCAGCCATCATTATTTCCCTTTGGCTAGTCAGATACTACCTGACTTCCAAAACATTAATCCCTAAAAAACCCACCCAGTAGACATATACACTAGAAGAAAAGAGGTGAAGAAGAAAGTCTTCCTCAGGAGATTTTGCGTGGTTTCTTGAGGCTGGTCTTTGAATCGGGCAATAACCTGTATTTGTTAGTCTGGAAGTACCCACAGCAAAATGGAGACTTTTAATAATGAACAGTTAGCACAAGTTTCTTTAAAGCAATAAATAACTTCAAAAACAGAACACTGATTTTGAGAAGTACTGCAGTGTCATTGCTATTTCTGGCTGTTCAGCCAGTGGTTTGGTGAATCTGAGGCCATGAAATGAGTTGGTGCTTTAAATTCTTTCAGGGCACTTTACCTTTTTAAAATTCACTTTACTTTTGTAAATTTCTGATCATAAAGCAATAGGGAGACAAGGTGGGTGAGGTAATATCTTACTGGATCAACTTCTGTTGGCAAAAGAGACCACTTTTGAGCTTACACAGAGCTCTTCTTCAGGTCTGTGACAGATACTCAGTGTCACAGCTAAATACAAAATATGTTTATTTGTATTTAGTTACGATACGGAGTGTGTGTTAGATCTGAAGATGAGCTCTGTGTAGGCTCAAAACTTGTCTCTTTCGCCATAAAATATACTATCTCACACACCTTGTGTCTCTAATATCCTGGGAACAACACTGCAAACATAAAGCAATAGGGTTATTTTTTCAAAGATATATCCATCACTTGGTCTCTGATGCTGTTGGACTAAGGATGTAGGGAGATGCCTTCCTTACTAGTTCAATGAAAGAGCTTCCATTACAACTGACACACAAGCTTTTTAAATCCCAGGTTAATAGTCATCAGCAAAATCAGCCTTTCTATGATGTATTATGTTGTCTCTGCCCTAAAACAAAAAAGTGCATTTGAAAAGTATCTTCAGTGGGCCCTTGACCATCAGTCATGGTTTCTAAGGTGTTTTGCTTCAAAATGCTATTGAATGATTTTACAGTGACTGCAGATCTGTCTGTGCTTAATTTGAGACTTCAGCAGCGTTCTGAAAGCTCTTGGGAACTCTGGGTATTAAGTCATCTCTGTCAATGTCATTATCAAAAATAGCCTTGTGGTGGGCCTGTGGACTCTTAAGGAAAAGATTGTGGAATCTCTGTCCATTGTAAGGGATGTGACATCAAAACACAGTCCTCACTTACCTACATTTGTAGCAAATTAGTTTCCCATTTATTATTAAACATCTAAAAAGCAAAACTATACTAGATTGTTGCTTTAGAGCCATCATGCCTGGTAAAAGTAACAAAGGCAGGGATAGGGGAACAATACAGTTGGCACTGTTTGAAGTTCATTCTGATGTACTAATCTTATAATTCAAGATTACTGCCAAAGGTCTCAGAAGAAATAAGATTATCCACAATGAGCATGGTGATCCAAAGAGAATGCTTTAGGAAATTCTGCAGATGTGAAGGATTGATGTAGCCTAAACTTTTTTCCGTTGCTGAAACTTGTGTAGTATTGTACAGTAGCAGGTCATTGACATCTAACATTTTTCAAAATTGACATTACAGTTTAGAAAAGTTCCTTGACATATCAAGTTGCTTCATTAGGTTCCTTGTTCAGCAAGCATGTTCAGCAAGTAAATTAAAAGCCCTATTAATATTAACGTAATACATTTTGAATCTTTTTCCCACCTTCATTTATAACTGCTAGCTCTCCTTTGATAGCATTCGGTACCTGGACTTCTTAACTAAAATGACAGCTATATAGGTTACAGTTCTGCCGCAGTCTTTTTAAACTTTGGTTGCTTTGATATTATGCCTTTGCTACATTCATTTTATTTACATATCAAGCAGTATCTCAATGCTTGACAATACTATATTTTTCTCAGTCTCTTTTATTTTTTTAATCATTTCACTTTCTATTTTCCTTTCAGCCAAAAGGGCACATTTAGGGCTTGTCCACACTGGCAATTTACAGCACTGCTGCTTTCTCACCACGGCAGCGCTTTAGCATTGCCAATGTAGACTGGCCCTTAATTCTTCTTCGAGGGCTTGTTCACATCCATTCCACGTTAGGTGTGCGCGCGCCACGTGCACGAGCGTTGGAAACTTTTCCCCTTAGCGGCTCCCGTCGGGCCGGCAGGGCCCCCCAAGTGGCGCCACTGCGCTGTGCATATATACCCCCGCCGGCCCGACCCCCTCCAGGTCCTCTTACCATCCGTGGCAGGGTTGGAACAATCTCTCTCTCTCCCCCTCCCCCCCCTAGAAGAGCAGCAGTCCCTTAGCCTTTAGAGTAGCTGTTATCAGTTCGTTAACATACATATTGTGGACACATAAGCGATTAGGTGCTTGGAGGCCTCCAGCACCCGCCCCGGCCCGCGGGGCAGGCCCACGGCTTCAAGGCTTGCGCCACGTGCCGCAAACCTATGCCAGTTAGCGACCCCCACGGCTCATGTTGCCTGGGGGACAGACATCAAATTGAACGGTGTAGGATTTGCAAGGCGTTTAAGCCAAGGACAAGGTAAGAAAGAGACTTTGGTCTAAAGCACCTGTTGATGGAGGCCGCATTGCAGCTGCCGGGCTCGGAGCACCCAACGCTGGCTCAGGCTTCCTCGGTGCATAGTGCCCCCGAGCCGTCAAGAGACCCGGCACCAGCTAAGCACCATAAACTGTTGGCCCCAAAGCGCCTGGGGTAGGCCCCGGCACCGCTCGTCCTCCCCGGTGCGGCCCCCAGCGCAGCTGAAAGGAAGGCGCGGTCGTTCCACGCACAGGAGGCCGGCGCCTCCCAAGCGCCGATAAGAGCGGGAAGGCCGCAGTACCGGCTCTGACACCAGCGGTCCCGGCAGCACAAGCCCCACCGAGCCCAGACCTAAGTGAGCTCCTTGCGGACGATGGGCTCGAGGGCATAACGGATCAGCCCGCTACGCCTGGCACCTTTGAGGCTGCAATGGACTTCATCAAACTGTCGGCGGTGAGCCCCCTCCCGTATGGGGAGAACCCTCCGGCACCCATGCCTCGGGTGCCGTCGAGGGGTAAGCTGGCAGTGGGGTGCCGCTCGAGGACACCGTCCCGGCACTGCTCCCGGAGTTGGTCCCGGTCGAGCTCCGACTCCGCGGACTCACACTTGCCTGCGGCCCAGAAGGAGGTTGCGGCACCAGCAGCGGGTCGGCACGAAGAAGCTCCGGAAAGGGCACGCCGCTCTTCGGCACCAACCAGAGACTGGCACTGGGAGGAGTTGAGACAGCCCTCGCCAGAGGACTCCCGCAGACGGTCCCGGTCCAGTGCCAACTCCAGCCACTATAGCTGCTAGCACCGGGCCCCGGACAGCAGGGACCCTCAGGGGAGCTGGCAACCCCAATGGGGGCTGCCAGGCCATTGGCCCTTCTGGATCCCCTGAGCCTATCAGGAGAGCCAAGGGGCCCCGTCCACGGCAAGTTACTCAGTGCAGCGGCCCGGTCCCCACACTGACACCAGACAGTGACGGAGGCTACAGTATCCAGGCCTCCAGCATCCGCACAGCATAAACCGGAGAGACCGGCACCGAGCCTGGTGCTGTTCCATGGACTCCTGGCCTGGCCTGAGCCGGAGGCCTCTCCCACGGGAGAAGGGGAGCAGGAGCCAACCTTCTCGTCTTCCCCCAGTGAGGCGGTGGCGGGTACAGAGGTGTCCAGCCCTCTGCCGATAGACCAGAGAGGCCACCAGGAATTGCTGCGCAGGGTCGCCCAAAACTTGGGGTTGCAGGCTGAGGAGACAGTTGAGCAGGAGGACCCCATGGTGGACATTTTGAGCCCCGAATGTCCATCCAGAATAGCGTTCCCGCTCATTAAGACCGTTCAGTCCAACTATAAGACTATATGGCAGACCCCAGCTTCCAGCGCTCCAACGGCCAAAGGAGTGGAGCATAAATACTTTGCCCCATCTAAGGGCTATGAGTTCCTGTTCTGCCACCTGAGTCCATGCTCCTTAATGGTCTCAGTGGTAAATGAAAGGGAGCGCCATGGACAGCAGGCTCTGGCCCCTAAGGCCAAGGAGGCTAAAATGCCTGGACCTTTTTGGCAGAAAGGTGTACTCATCTGGGGGCCTTCAGTTGGGGATTGCGAACCAGCAGGTCATCCTCAACATGCACAATTTCAACTCCTGGGCCACGGTGGGGAATTTTAAGGACAACATCCCGCAAGGTTCCCAACAGGAGTTCATGGCCCTGGTGGACGAGGGCAAGACTGTAGCCAAGACCTCTCTCCAGGCCTCCCTGGATTCGGCAGACGCGGCGGCTAGAACAGTCGTCTCAAGGGTGGTCATGAGGCGCTCGGCGTGGCTCCAGGAGTCAGACCTGCCGCCCGAGGTCCAGAATACACTCCAGGACCTCCCCTTCGAAGGGTCCAGGCTCTTCTCGGACCAGACAGACACGAAGCTGCACAGCCTCCAGGCTTAAGTCGCACACCCCGGCGACCCAGAGGAAGCCCTTTAAGCCTCAGCCTCCCCGTCAACACCAGTACCAGCCTGGCCGTAGGCATGAGCCTTACTGTAGGCAAGGCAGGGATAACCGCCGGCAGCACAACAACAATAGTAACAATAATGCGCCGGACCAGATCCAAGGCCGGCACAAACCCCAGCCGGGCACTAAGCCAGGCTTTGGAAGGTGCGCTCAAGGACAGCGTAGCAGACCAGTCACCAGATCTGTCCCTTTGTTTCCTGAACCGCCTTTCCCGTTTCTCCCATGCGTGGTCCACCATTACGTCAGACCGTTGGGTCTTATGCACGGTGCGGAACGGGTACTCGCTGCAGTTCGCCTCCCTCCCCTGCTCCCACCCCCTTTCCCCGTCCCTCTTCAGGGACCCCTCTCACGAGCATCTCCTAGAGAAGGAAGTCCGCTCGCTGCTAGAGGCGGGGGCGGTAGAGGTGGTGCCGCACAGCCTGAGGGGGAAGGGGTTCTACTCCCGGTATGTCCTCATCCCCAAGGCCAAAGGGGGCCTTCGCCCCATCCTAGACCTGCGCAGGCACAACAAGTTCCTGGTCAAGGCCCGGTTCCGCATGGTCTCTCTGGGCACCGACTGGTACGCTGCCCTCGATGTGAAGGATGCGTACTTTCATATCGCCATCCACCCAGCACATTGGCAGTTCCTACGCTTCACCGTGAGCCAAGAACATTACCAGTTTGCGGTTCTTCCATTCAGCCTAGCCATGGCCCCAAGGGTGTTCACGAAGTGCATAGCGGTGGTGGCGGCCTTCTTACAGAGGCAGAGAATCTGGGTGTACCCGTACCTCGATGACTGGCTCCTGGCGGGCCAATCCAAGGTGGAAGTGCAGGGCCATGTGGAGGTGGCCCTGAGATTGTTCCGCGAGCTGGGGCTCCTGGGCAACGTCCCCAAGTCCACACTTGTACCCACGTAGAGGTGGAATTCATAGGGGCAGTCCTGGACGCGGTGCAGGCCAGGGCAAGCCTTCCGGTATCCCAATTCCAGGCTATCCAGCAAGCAGTGGCCTCCCTGTGCCAGTTTCCACCAACAACAACAGCCAGGTGCTGCCTGCGGCTGCTGGGCCACATGGCAGCATGCACGTATGTGGTCAGGCATGCCAGACTGATACTCAGGACTCTGCAGGCGTGGCTCGCTCGGTTGTACCGTCCAGGCAGGGACCCCCCTAGGGACGTGCTGAACTCCCTGCTGTGGTGGCAATCCCAGCCTGTGGTTTGTGAAGGCATCCCCTTTGCCGCCCCACAGCTGGACCTGACGTTGGTGATGGACGCGTCAGACCACAGATGGGAGGCTCACCTGGGGGACCTCATGACACAGGGGTTGTGGTCCGGAGCACAGCGGTCACTCCATATCAATGTGAAGGAGCTCAGAGTGCTTCATCTCGCCTGCCAGACCTTTGATGCCACTCTGAGTGTTCACAGCATAACAGTTCTGACAGACAACCCTACTGCCATGTTTTATATAAACAAACAGGGTGGGGCTCGTTCCTCGCCACTCTGTCATGAGGCTCTCCTCCTCTGGGACCTTTGCACAGCCCATGCAATTCACCTCGAGGCATCCTATCTCCCGGGGGTACGAAAGAAGCTGTCGGACTCCCTTAGCAGGTCGTACTGTATGCACAATTGGATGCTCAGGGTGGACGTCGTGCTTTTGCTCTTCTGCAGGTGGGGGTTTCCCCCGGATAGACCTGTTTGCCACCAGGCCCAATGCCCAGTGTCCGCAGTTCTGCTCTTTCCAGGGCCACAGCGCGGGCTCTCTTGCGGACGCATTTGCAATCCTGTGGAGTGGGGGCTTGATGTATACCTTCCCCCCCGCTCCCCTTGGTGCACAAGGTCCTACTCAAGGTGCTCAGGGACAGGGCAGCGGCGATCCTCATCGCCCCAGCCTGGGCCCGCCAGCACTGGTACACATAGCTTCTAGACCTGTCAATGGAGGCCCCAGTAGTCCTGCCCCTATGCTGGGACCTCATTACACAGGACAGCAGGCAGCTTCTCCACCCCGACCTGCCGTCACTGCACCTGACGGCGTGGAGGCTCTGTGGCTAAATGCCTTGGAGAGCCAGTGCTCCCTTCCAGTGCAAAAGATTCTGCTTGGCAGTAGAAAGCCCTCTGCAAGGGTGGCCTACATGGCCAAGTGGAAAAGGTTCTCGTGTTGGTGTGAACCCCGACAGGTGTGGCCATGCCAGGCCCCGGTGCAGGCCATCCTGGAGTACCTCCTGCACCTCAAGCAGCAAGGGCTAACCTCGTCCTCACTCAGTGTGCACCTGGCAGCCATCTCCGCCTTCCATCCGGTGTTCTCAGGGGGTTCGGTGTTTTCCCACCCAATGGTGGGACGGTTCCTTAAAGGGTTGGAGAGGGTGTTCCCGTACTCCCACCCACCAGTCCCTCCGTGGAACCTTAACCTGGTCCTCTCTAAACTCATGGGACCCCCTTTCAAGCCCCTCGCTTCCTGTTCCCTCCTCCACCTTTCCTGGAAGGTGGCATTTCTGGTTGCCATTACCTCGGCTAGAAGGATGTCCGAACTGAGGGCCCTCACCTCTGAGCCACCGTATACAGTATTTCACAAGGACAAGGTGCAGCTCCAGCCACACCCCTAGTTCTTCCCTAAGGTGGTCTCCCAATTCCATTTGGGCCAGGACATTTGTCTGCCAGTGTTCTTTCCAAAACCCCATACGGACCTGAGTCACCGCACCTTGCACACCCTGGATGTGCGTCAAGCGCTGGCCTTCTATTTGGAGCGCACCAACCCCTTTTGCAAATCTGCACAGCTGTTTGTGGCTGTAGCTGAGAGGATGAAAGGCCTCCCAGTGTCGGAGCAGCGGATTTCATCTTGGATTGCAAGCTGCATCTGGGCGTGCTCTGAGCTCGCAGGTGGTCCGGCCCCAGAGGTCACGGCCCACTCGACCAGGGCGCAAGCGACTTCCACGGCATTCCTGGCACAGGGCATGGTCCAGGAGATCTGCAGAGCAGCCACCTGGTAATCGGTGCACACCTTCACAACCCACTACGCGGTGAACCAGCAGGCCAGAGAGGACGCGGCAGTTGGCAGAGCAGTCCTCCGAGCAGTTGTTCCATGACTCCTACCCTCCTCCAGAGGTAAGCTTGTGATTCACCTAATGTGGAATGGATGTGTACAAGCACTCAAAGAAGAAAAAATGGTTACTTACTTTCTCGTAACTGTTGTTCTTCAAGATGTGATGTTCACGTCCATTCCACCACCCACCCTCCTACGCCTCTGTCGGAGTCGCCGGCAAGAAGGAACTGGAGGGGGTCAGGCCAGCGGGGGTATATATGTACAGCTCAGTGTCGCCACTCAGGGGCCCCCACCGGCCCGACGGGAGCCGCTAAGGGGGAAAGTTTCCGACGCTCATGCACGCAGCGCGCGCACACCTAATGTGGAATGGATGTGAACACCACATCTCGAAGAACAACAGTTATGAGAAAGTAAGTAACCGTTTGGTTTTTTTTATCTAGAGTAAATAAATTCTGGGTGAGAGGAGCTTTTCTGGTCTCTCCGGTCTGCTTCAGAAAACTGCTGTCTTCCAAAAACAACCTGTGTTGAGCAATTTGTGAAATGTTTGGGCTGTGTTGGTTCTGGTCAGGTGCAGTAATTGTCATTCCTTTGGGAGATTTCACCAAAATTAACATTCTCATAGGATTTCTGTGTGTTACACGCGATTTATTTTATTACTGGTGAATAGAGCTTTTCTAGTCTTCAGAACTAAGAGCAAAAAAGACCCCCTTACTCCGTAGACTGCAGACAGCTGAGGGCGGGCAGGGTACTTTGAAATGTCTGTGGCAAACTCTTCTCCCTTTTAACAGTAAGGGAATATCTCTCAATTTGCAGTGGGTTTTGTTTTTTTTTTTGGCTATGGATTAATGTAAAATGTAATAACCTCTTAAATTATCACACTTTTGTCCTTCTGTGGAAAGGCTAGTATGGGCACAGTGTATAGAGTACTGTAAAAGGTTAAGTGATTTCTAAAATCTCATTTCTTGTTTTGAATTTTTTTAACTATTTCATTTTTCTGTTATATTTAAAAGCATTGTCAAGTTCATAAAGCCTCAGCACATAGGATTTACTGTTTTCTCTCTGCTTGTCCTCTTGCTCAAACTGTAGGGCGGTGGCATTCAGTATTTAAATGTGAAGGAGAAAATAGTTCTTCATAACTGAAAGTACGTCATGTTATAATATGTCTGTTCCTGGAAGCTCCCTTTACTTGAGCAATAAATTTCCTAAGCTTTCCACTAAAGGCAGGTTTACAGCATTAGCTTATAGAAAAGCAGTGTGGAAGCATCCCTTGCTTCTGATTAAACAAAGAGTTAATCAGTGGAAGTTGAGTACTTTCTAGTAACCTTCAGTTTTTGTTTTAATTTTCCGTTGGAATTTTGAATTTCTTTGAATTTTTGCTAAATATTTTTCTCATGTCCGTTTTTAAAAGGGACACTGTTAACTTACTCTGCTCAGTTTTAAAAGATTTTTAAAGCATTTTGAGATCCAACACTTGCCCTGGAGTCCCAGTGTCAATTGCTGTGATTTTATAATCCCATTTTTCTTTCTTTTTAAATGGTTTTTCCCTTCGCTGTTGCTCTGAAAGACCTGAACAAACCAGGGAAAATGCCTATACAGGGCAAACAGTGAAATAGACTACAGCGTACAAAGGAAACTGAAAAAAAAAAAAGTGTCTGCTCATTTTACTGCTCATTAATTTTAGGTGTTCGTAATAATAGTAAACAAAGATGCAGTTAAGCTGTGCTTCCCTTTAAATAATAAAGATACTTCTTATAGTTGGCTCCTTCCCTTCATGCAATATGCAGTCCTGGTTGAATGGTCCGCCGCTGTTTGGTGTACCGTTGATGGTACCAATGCCAATGTCTACACTGAAGGAGCCTTCTCCAAGGCAGAGTCTCTGTCTCTCTCTTGCCCCGTTGGTACCGATGTTTCCTTGCCTGGGCCTATTAGGTCCTTAGGCGGCCCATGTTCTGTTGGGACAGTACCGTGTGAGCTCTGGGTACTGGGTTTAGACATTTTTAGACATAGCTCTAAAGGCACAGCGATTTCAGCTCAGAGACTTTCTAAAGGGGTCTAAAACTGCATCAAGCTCTGTTTATCATATTCGCAGTTTAGCACCTTCATCTACAATCCACACACTGTACAAGATCGATTTCCTCGTCGGTCGCCCTCTTCAGGGTCATCCCCATACCAGAAATCTGAAGAGTAGCTTCTTGGGCATCTTTACTTACCTTTTCAGAACACTATGCAATTATGTGGGACTCTGCTGCAGATACTAGGTTCTCCTCTGCAGTATTATCATCCATAACAGACTTGACTCCGAAGCCCCAGTTTCCCATTGGGGATACTGCTTGGGAGTCACCTACAGTCGAGCACCCATAGGGATTCTACTCGAAGAAGATGATGACAAAGTTACCTTGTGCAGTAACAATGGTTCTTTGAGAAGTGTGTCCTTATGGGTGCCCCATGACCCACTCTCCTCCCCTCTACTTCGGAGTTCTCATCTTAGAATCTGTGGTAGAGAAGAAACTGGGGCGGGTTTGCCTGTGCAAAGCTGGTTAACCTAGTGGCAGAGCACAAGTCTGGGGACAGCGCACAGGGACACAAGTGCACCTACAGTGGAGCACGCATAGGGACATGCATCTCGAAGAACCAGCATTAGTGCATAAGGTGAGTAACTTCATCTTTTGTCTTTCACCCCTAAACATTTTAAGGCTGGTGGTTTGGGATTGAAAAACAGGGCAGTTGACTACAGTATACCATGGTCAAGAGTTTAGTTTTTTACAGGTCTGAAATAATTTCATAGTCCAGTTTTACTGCCAAAATACTTACTTGAAGAAGTGCAAACTACTGCTGTTATAACATGCTGTGCATTGCTTAGCAATTCTGGAATACTGTGTGGCAAAGTGATCCTTAACAGCACAATTAAATGGGTTGCTCATTTTCCTCCTTCACTGCTTCCGCTGTAGAAGTGTAGACTGGATTTAATTCCCCAGCTCTTGAGTAGCTCCAGCTTTTAGCTTGCATACTCTGAAAGAACTATCATCAGATAACTGAATCTACTGACGGCGGTTGAGGGGTGGAGAAGCAGAAGCTTCTCAGCTGCCATCAAAGCACCTGACTGGTATCTTATTAGGTTTGTGCTGTGCATAGTGTGACCAAATTAAAGCCCCATATTTGTATGCTGCTTTTCATCAACTGGAAGCTTGTTTAAAAATGAAGAATTCCAGAGATCTCATGACTGAAATTAGAGAGAAACAAGTAAATTGGTTTATATTTAGTGATCACCATTTAAGAAGTCAGCATTTTACAGTGGTTACTGTTCAGTACTCTCCAAGATAACAGGTTTTCCTCTATGCTTAGACTAAGAAATAAGTGTGTGGTACAGTGTTTAATGAATGCAGTTTTTCCTACTTTGCAACTTCAGTGTATTATATGAGTAATAATGCTGAGTAGTTACATGATTGTGGATAGTTAATATACAGTGTGTGTGGGGGGGGATAATGTCTAATTAGTGGTGCAGTTAAGGATAATTTTTTTTAAAATGCGCTTAACAAAGCATAGGCCTATCACCATCCTAACCGCTGTGGTCATAATACTGTATCCCTTTCCCTCACTTCCTTTATTTGTTTTTTGTTCTTTTTAAATTGTGAGCTTACAGCTACAGCGCTTTCTCTTTGCCTGGTGCCGCATACTTTGTGCACTTCTGTAATATAAGCTAATAATGACTGTATGTAAACACCATGTACACTGTGCACACACAAAGTTATTATGAATGGGGATTAGTGCCATGGACTACTTTGACATTTAAAGCCCTTCAGACCACTGCTTCCATATATCTTTGGGAACTTGTTCATGTCTTCATTCCTTTCATCCTCTTTTTCTTTTTTTCATCTTAATTTATTCCCATGGATTATTCATTACTGTGATCTTCTTCTCTGGGAACTCCCTTCTTTATCCAATGTCTTAAGTCTAAAATGAACCAAGTTTATTTGTTAGCCTTATGTGGTGTAAGGTTTGCTTCTTGTTCAGCATGTTGATATCAATGAAAGGGAGCTTTATGCTGTGTTATGCAGGAGATCAGACTAGATTTGATAATGATCCCTTTGGGCCTTGAAATCTATGAAAACTGCCTATCTCAGAGGACATGCAGAATTCATTCAGGTGGCTATGATCATGCTGTTTTGTTAACTTTGCCTGTAATTGACTTGTGTTTATTAAAATATGTCAGACACATGACTTCCTTCTAGTTGAACATTAAATCACTATAATGTACTTCTTCAAATGGAGAGGTTAAAGAAAAATCATAATGTTCTTAAGAGGCAGGAGGTCAATTGGAATTTTTAGATATTGTCAAAAAAAATCAGCTTTTCCGATAAATACCCTCTAACTAGGATGTTCTGAACTATTTTTAAACTCCTATAACATTTTTCTTAAGTTTCTGTTCCCCTGATGATGCTGGCGGTCTTTTGGGCCAGCCCACAAACACCACCACCAAACATGCTTGGACCTTCCCTTCCTTAGCATATGCCTTCCTATTGCCTCTTTGGTTTGTGCTTTTGTCCTGGGTAAGATTGTGCACAAGAGCTGTTTTCAAATAGCACAAGTGATGTCATGCTAGTACAAGAGATGGGAAATGCAGCTAACTATCAACAAAACTGTGAAACCAGCTATACACAGTGTATTGTTAAATGCATCAAGTAAAAACTGAAAAAATGCAGAGGGAAACTTCCCTCAACTTCCAGTTAGTCATCTTACAGGTCACTTATAACAATAGATACAAAACTTTCTGATGGAAATGTTTTTATTTCTCACATTGACAGTGTCTCTTTGGCTAAAGCATAGGTTGGTCCGAGAGTGACCCTTAGTTAGACATTAAATGAATTAATTCAATGCTGAGTATTTCTAATATTTTTTTATTTTTTCAAAGAAGGTGAAAAAACCTTTCATGTCTGGAGATATTGCAATCAACTTAAAGTAAACCTTAAATATTTCCATTTCCAGTTTGTTTTCTGATAGGTATATATCATTTCTGTCACAGATGGGAGGCATTTTTAAGGTATAGTGGAAATGGTGTAAGGAGCCACATAAAGTGGAAGATATTTGCTAATAGTGAACCTGTTTGTTTCCATCAAAACCCCAATCCAGGAGTATTTTTGTTTTGTGAGCCATTCACAAATCTGTCTTTCTATCTCAAGAGTATTGTTAAAAGTCTATTCCTACATTCAAAAATGTGCTGCCTTCATAGCAATGGAGTATTAAAATAATTCTAAGACTTCAGGTGCAATTATGTATTCTACTCTTAAATATCCTGTGACCGGGGGGTCCTAGTGGGGAGCCAGCTGTGGTCACTCAATTAGGGTGAACTGCAAAGAATGTGGCAGACAATATTGATATTCCAATACTTAGATTCACCAGGCCAGCATAAAACAGCTTCTTTATTACCGTACTGGTTATTCAGAATCCAAACAACACAGTTCCGTTAAAGTGATCCAGCCTCAGACCTCCTTCCAGGTACCCATGTCAAATCTGATGAAAATTTCTGTAAATCTTATTTCATCATATAAAAGAAAAGGTACTACCAATTCCAATGGATCGGACACATCACCTCCCCAGTTAATGAATGTTTCAGATCTTACCCAAATACGCACTATAACCAATTCTTATTAACTAAACTAAAATTTATTAAAAAACAAAAGAGAGAGAGAATGTTTAAAAGATCAATATACATACAGACATGAGTTCAATCCATTGAGGTTCAGATTCATAGCAGAGATGATGAGCTTTGTAGTTGCAAAGAGTTCATAGGTCATAGTCCAATGTCCAAATATCATATTCAGGACGTACCAGCATAACTGGGACCTCAGTCTTGCGACTCAGCTTCCCCGATGAAGCTTAAGCAGATCTGAGATGACAGAATCAGGACCCAAGGATCTTTTATACAATTTCATGTCCTCTTTGACAAGTTGGGATTTCCTCGGGGAACAAACGGTAATTAGGATGACTTTGAAGGAGGTCCATCACTGGTACTTAACTATATGAATTAACATAAGGCCATTTGCTTTTTCTTCCACCATTCACAATACATTTCAAAGAGAGATGAATACTGAGATATCCCGTGTTTACAATTCATTTAAATTATATCAGAATACAGCATAGACAGGGACTGTTGATTACATTGTTGACCCTACTCATACATATGTAAATACACAAAAACACAAACTTTATCTCCGTACATGTCTTTTGAGGGTTATTTATTTTGCAGGATGTTTAACCCTTTCTAGCCATGCGTCACATATCCCAAAGATTATTGGAATATTTGTAGCATGCCGTTAATCAATAGATTTATTTTGAATGGATTTTCCCACTGTAGCTTGTTTATAAAATGTATTGATTCCACGGTAACATCAGTTATAACTACAACCATCACGACAACTCTAAAATGGCGGCTCTGCAAGTGACTGTCCATATGGATTCCACTCTCTTGGTGCACGTGCTCACATGATCAGATTCTTTTGGCCATCAATGTCCATGCTCCTCACCCAAGAGCATAAAAGACAAAGACAGCACAGCTGGCTCTCAGTTTCTTCTGACTTCCATGACTCCAAAACTGGCATTTCGGGCACCAGCAATTCCTGTCTTTGTGACTCCCTATAGCAAATCCAGTCAAGCTGGGCTCCCACAGGAGACTTTTTCTGTCCTTGTTCTGAGCTTCCATTAAGTATTCGCAGTGACACCCTTTCCAAAACAAGGTAACAATGTATTAGTCACCTGGCATAAAGAATCTGAAAGTCCATAGATTAGCATAAAGAAGCAAAAGGTAAAACAGAGTTCAGACTGGTCAACACCTGAGCATCACCCAGCTGAGCTCTGTAGAATCCATCTTTTTGCGCTCTTTCCCCCACCCCCACCCCTTTTTTTTTTATCCCAGGTTGGGGCCCTGTGTCTCCAAGAGCTCAGCTCTTAAGACAGCCATGGTGTCACCTTTTCCCTTTGTTTTCCAGCTCAGGGTCTTTTTGCTGCTTCCCTTCACAGAGGTGGGGGAAATCTTTCCTCTTGGCTGTTGGTCGCTAGATGTGAATGTCCTAGCCATTAGGTTTTCTGTTGTCTCTTCTGGATCCTCCATTCACATGTTTAGGCTTTATTCTGTTTGTTGATGGCTGTGATCTCCAACCAGGCTGCTATGTGAGTCAAATATCTGCATCTCTTCTCTTTACACTCTGTGCATAACAATGCAAAGCCCAGAGGGAAATTGAAGCATGCATAGGAATAATATTAAAATTCCCATATTCATCACACGGGCATTCAGAACTCCCTAACAGATCACAATAGCTGACCGGTCTCAGATAACCACAAGTTGTGATTCGGAGACTCTGTTAAAACACTTTCACGAGTGAAGATACCCATCAACCAGAACAAGAAATGCAAGATGTTTTGCTCCAGAGGAAATTCCAGTCCAGACTCCCTGTTGGATGCCTTTCTCATCCTGGGCCCTGGGATTAGGCTTTGTCTGCCCTGGCAAGTAAAAGACACAACTTTTGTTGTTCAGAGGTGTTAAAAAAACATGCGTGCGCCCCCCTGAAAGACACAAGTTCTGCCAATGACAAGCGCTGGTGTGAACAGTGCTTTGTCAGCAGGAGCACTGTCCTGCCAACAATGCTAATGCCGCTCACTGGGGATGGAAGTTTTTTTTCAACAGGAGAGCTCTCTCCTGCTGACAAACTGTGGTTACACTGTGCGCCTTTTAGTGGCACCGCTGTAGCGGCATAGCCATGTCACTAAAAGGTGCATAGTGTAGGCCTAGCCTTAGATATGCTTTCCCCCATCCCTCAGATTCCCATGACACCGAGTGTCCTGAGAGAACTGAGACGAGAGGCATGGTTGATTATCATGATACCCTTGGCTTAGCCCAGACAATTCTTCTCAATGCAACAGCCAGTCACCTTGCTTGTCCTGCCTGACATAGTCTGATAGAACAGCGGGCAGCCTACATCTGGACCCAGCTTTATTACATCTGGCAGCCTTAATGCTGGCTAGATGACGTCCCCTGAAAAAAAACATTGAGCTGAAGTTCAGAACATTCTGCTCCAAAGCAGGAAAGCTTTTATAAATCAGTGCAGTTGAGGTTTTCTATTTGGACATCTCAGCCCGAGAGATCTCCCTTGACAACACCCATTTCAGCAATATGGGATTACTTGCTAGCCCTGAAACAATCTGGACTTTCTGTCAGCTCCATAAGAGTTGCTCTAGCAGCAGTATCTGCCCATCACCCTTCACTATTCAAGGCTACATTTTTTTTCTCACCTTACAGTGGTTAGATTCCTTAAGGGCCTTATCCACATTTTCTCCCGGTTCAAGAGCTGCCTCCCTGTTCAGACCCTAATGTTATATCAGTAGGGTTGATGGGTCCCCCCTTAAAGCAGTGTTTCTCAACCAGGGGTCCGGGGCCCCCTGGGAGGGGCCACAAGCAGGTTTCAGGGGGTCCACCAAGTAGGGCCAGCATTAGACTTTCTGGGGCCCGGAGTAGAAAGCCAAAGCCCCACCTCATGGGGCCGAAGCCTGAGGCCCACCACCTGGGGCCGAAGCCTGAGCAACTTAGCTTCATGGGATCCTCTGTGACATGGGGCTTCAGGCAATTGCCCTGCTTGCCTCCCCCTAACGAGGGCCCTGGCTTTTATATGCAGAAAAACAGCTGTTGTGGCACAGGTCAGCCCTGGAGTTTTTATAGCATGTTGTGGGAAGGGGGGGTTTCAGAAAGAAAAAGGTTGCTTCTTCGAGAGATGTCCTGGTGGGCGCTCCATTCCAGGAGGCGTTGCATCCCTGTGCCTTGGCTCAGAGAATTTTGTAGCAGTGCCCATATGGATTGCAAACGTGTGGTGCCTGCCTCCCGTGCCGTTGGCTGTTGAAGCATCATGTGCGCGACTCTGACTCCTCAGTTCCTTCTCAATGGTCCCCAGCCTGAGACGGAGCTCTGCAGACCCATTCAAACCTGCAGTATTATTCAGTCAAGTTACACAGCTAGTTTTAGTAGTCTTTCTAGTAGTTAGGTTTCATTTATTAGCTTAGTTCCTATTTTAAAAAAAATTCTTATTTACTCTGTAGTTTAGTTCAGTGATAATGCCGGGTTCACCAAGTTTAAGCAGTGCACTACATGCAGAGAGGCAATGGTGGTATCTGACCAACACACTCAATCTGTCTGCTGTCTGGGTGAATCCCATGTTCCCCAGAAATGTGCCCATTGCAGCAGATTAAAAACTAGGGCACGAAGGGACAGAGACCTGAGGCTTAAGCTCATTTTAATGGAGAAGTCCTTGAGACCAGCTTCTGATCCAGTACAAGAACCTCCTTCCCGGCACGGGTCACCAGTCCCCTCACCACGACGTCCCCAAAATCCAAAGGACCAGCAAAGAAACGGTCCTCCTCCACATCCCAAAGAGAGCAGAGAAGCAAAAAATGGTTGCCAATGACATTGCATTCATCTCTGCCGACGGCACTGAGACTCACACCTATGATACTCCGGGCACCTCCAGCACCGTCCTCAAGGTGGCCACTGCCAGCACCCACCACTCCAGTGCCAAGGCTAATGGCTCTAAGTTGGCTGCCTCCACTATGGCACTGTTGTCACCTTCTAAGGAGATGGCACCGACAACCGCTCCTGCCCCGGCGCTGCATTCGAATGCTGCCAACACCACAGTGCTGATGCGAGTGACACCAGCACCTACAAAGCTCACCACACTGCCGGCGCAATCGCCACCACGTCCTGTGGCACCGACACTATCAGGACCATGCTACTTCCTACACCATAAGTATTTACTGGTCTCCTCAACTTTGTAGTCTCCTCTCTTCAGCACTGATGCATCACTGAGGCCATCAGTACCGTGCTAACATCTGTTACTCGTTCCATCACAGCTCTGCAGTGATGAAGAGGACGAGGTGGAAGGACAATTCTCCCTGCATCACTCTTCCTCGTTCAGGACACCGATTGCTACTGGACCATCGAGATCATGGTCCTCATACTGGCACAACATGCCTTCTTGGTATGGCCACCCCTGGATGGGGCCGCCGATGCCTTACTTGGGTCACTGGCCATATTGGAGTCCATGGGAGTCATATAGATGACACCATAGCAGACGTCCTAGCCCACGCTGGGAAGTAGCCAGATCTCTGCCCCCAGATCTCGGAGACAGTAGCAGGGGACGCAGGGGAGGAGCCAATAGCAGAGCAGGAGGAGGACGGTGCTCCTGACACCTCACCACCCAATAATAACTGTTCCTCCTCGCTGGACAAGGCAGTCATGCTCCCACCACCAATCACGGTGGACAACTTTTCTCAATTTCAAGATCTGTTCGAAAGAGTGGCTAATGAGCTTAAAATTGCCCTCAAGGTAGTGTCAGAAACTCAACATGAGTTGACAACAAACATTTTACAACTTTCTTCCTCTTCCAAGAGAGCACTACCAATCAATGTGGTTATCATGGAACCCACGAAAACAATGTAGCAAACTCCGGCCACAATTCCGCCAACTTGTATAAAGGTGGACCGCAAATACTACATCCCCTCCAAGGGATCTGAATTCCTGTTCACACACCCAGCTCCCAACTCGCTGGTAGTGGAAGCAGCCAATCAAAAGGGCAAAGAGCAGCATTTTCGCTCCACCCTCTCTGATAAGGAAAGCAAAGAGGCTAGACCTCTTTGGCTGCAAAGTGTATGCATCTTGCACACTTCAATTCCGTGTCAAATTATACGGCATTATTAGCCACATATGACCACAAGAATTACGGGAAATTTATGGACATTATTAATGACATTCCTGAAGACAAGAGACAACAATTTAAATCCCTGGTCTCCGAAGGACAAAACATTGCACGTATGGCTCTACAGGTCTCTTTGGATATGGCTGACACTGCAGACAGATCCACTGCCATGGCTGTGGTCATGCGACGGGCCTCGTGGTTCAATTAATCAGCATTTCCATGGGAGATCCAGAACACAGTTGAGGACCTCCCTTTCGATGGATAGAAATTGTTTGCGGCCAAAACCAATGACGTACTGCACACAATAAAGGATTCCCAAGCCACACTTTTGTCCCTCGGCATCCATACCCCTGCCACGAGAAGGAGACAGTACAGGTATCAACCTTATCAATGCCCTAGATATCCTGCATATACACAGCAATAACAGAGACCTTATGATCAACAACAGCATGAATGACAAAGACCACAACGGTGACTCCCTCCACCACCAGCAGTATTCCCACCTCCTCCCTCAAAAAAGCAAATTTGAAGTCTTAGTCGAGGGTCTGGAAGACCTCTCACCCATTCCAGCGCATACACTAACCATTCAACTCTTTGGACACTGCTTGCTCCCTTTCTATGTCAATTGGGCAGCTATTACCACAGATAGATGGGCCCTAGAAGTCATCAGCTCGGGCTATACCATCGTTTTCATGTCTATACCCACCACCCCTCCCTGTCCCTCTTCAGGGACCTCTCTCACGAACACTTGTTACGCCAAGAGGTAGATCATCTCCTCCAATTAGGGGCAGTGGAGCCTCTCCTGACACAACACAGAGGGAAGGGGTTTTATTCCCACTATTTTTTTTTTTAACACAAAAGAAAAGTAGGGGGTGGCAACCCATCCTCGACATCAGGTAACTGAATAAGTTTGTGAGGAAGCAAAGATTCAGAACGGTCACTTTGATGATGATAATACTGACGCTGGAGCAGGGAGACTGGTTTTCAGCCGTCGACCTGCAAGATGCTTATTTTCGTGTTACAATACATCCCTCTCACAGGCAGTTTCTGAGATTTACTGTAGGCACAGACCACTATCAGTACTACAGCTTATCAACAGCACTCCGTGTGTTCTCCAAGATCCTCGCCATTGTAACGGAGCACCTCAGAAAGCCAGGCATAATACTTTTTTCTTACTTAGATGATGATCTCCTGAAGCTGCACACCCAGTCAGAAGCCATGTGCTCCACACAAACAGCGATCCACTGTTTCGAAAGCCTCGGCCTACAAATAAATCTGAAGAAATCAGTAATACAGCCAACTCAACTATTCGAATTTATCAGTGCGTATCTTGACTCCCAGACGGTGAGGGTGTCACTCCCACTGGACAGATTCAACACAATACAGATAATAATATCCACAGTGTGACACAGTCCACAAATCATGGTCCACGAATGTCTTCAATTCTTGACTACAAATGTGCATGCTGCCATTTGGCTCAAGTATGCATGCCTGCACGTGCGCTGCCTCCAAGGATGGTTAATGACTGTATACAGACCAAACAAACACACAATGAGCATACAATTAACAATGCCCCACAAGGTCAGGGACTCATTAGATTGGTGGACTCACCCATGCAACCTGTGCTCAGGGATCCCGTTCACACAAGACCCTCTGTCACAGGTGATCACGACAAATGCCTCCCTTATCAGGTGGGAAGCACAAATGCAACGTCAAACAGCTCAGGAACTGTGGTCCACTACCAAGACGAAGCCTACATATAAACCTTCTAGAACGCCGTGCCATCCGCAATGCCTGCCTCCACTTCCTGCTTTTCATAAAGAATCAACACATAAGGGTCATGACCAACAACATAGCCTACATGTTCTATATAAACAGGCAAGGGAGGGAGTCAGATCACATTTGCTTTGCACCTAGGCAATCAAACTTTGGAATCTCTGTATTCAATACAACATCCATATCTCAGCTTCATACCTACCTGGATGTCGGAACATGATGATAGATGAACTCAGCAGACGATTTCCCCATGACCATGAATGGAAATTAAGCAATCCAGTACTGCAACACGTATTCCAACAGTGGGGTCACCCACGCATCGACCTATTTGCCCGCAACACAAAGTGTCAAAAATTTCACTGCAGGGCAGGTCTGGGGAAGCAATCCTAATCCGCTGGAACACAGACCTACTATATGCGTTTCCACCGAAACCATTGCAACCCAGGGTAATACAGAAAATAAGGACTGACAAAGTCAGAGTCATCCTAATAGCCCCCACATGGCCAAAACAACTGTGGTATCCCTACATGACATGCATATCAGCATGTCCCCCAGTCACTCTCCCTCTCCACTCAAATCTACTGACACAACGGGAGGGACAGTTACAGCACCCCAACTTGCAGATGCTACATCTCAAGGCATGGCTTCTCTATGGCTCTCTCATGATGAACTAAACTGTTCAGACCTGGTCCAAAGGGTGTTACTCCATAGCCAGAAGCACTCTACTCCTAGCACCTATTTATATAAGTGGACGACATTTAAAACATGGTGCATTGCCAAACAAATTGATGCAACATCTGCACCTCTCCGACTGATCCTAGACTACCTCTTAGAACTAAAACAATCGGGCCTTTCCATCAGCTCACTGAAAGTATACCTGGTGGCCATCACCACTTTTCACCAAAAGATTGATGACACTACAGTCTTTGCCCACCCAATCACCAAACGATTCCTCAAGGGCATACAAACTCTCTACCCTGACGTCAGATCACCTTCTGTACCTTGGGACTTGAATCTGGTGCTAACGACCGTTACTCGGAAACCTTTCGAACCTCTAGCAGCCTGCTCCTTATTGCACCTGCCCATGAAGGTGTCATTTCTAGTAGCTATCACGTCAACCAGACGTGGAAGTTATAGGGGCGCTTATGGCAGACCCAGCATATATGATCTTTTTTAAGAATAAAATTATGCTTTCCCATCCCAAATTTCTACCCAAGGTACATTCATCATTTCACATTAACGAACGATATAGCTTCCAACTTTCTTCCCTAAACCACATGCGAACTTGTTGGAAGCTATGATGCACACCCTGGATGTTAGAAGACCACTGGCTTTTTACCTGGACAGAACCAAGCCATTTCGGGCTTCTTCAGATCTTTGTATCCATAGCAGAATGGTCCAGGGATATATCCATATCCAAGCAGAGACTCTCTAAGTGGATATCTGGATGAATTTGCCTATGCTACCAATTAAAAGGCACCCCGCCCCCATCAACGATTGGGGCACACTCAACCAGATCTATATCAACGTCCACAGTGTTCCTAAACAAGGTTCCCTTGACAGACATATTCAAGACCACCACCTGGGTCTCCGAACACAGCTTTGCCAGACATTATGCTATCACGCAAGGCCCTAAAGCGGACACCCGGCTTGGCTGAGCGATACTATCCAAGTTATCTTACCAACTTCGAAGCCCCTACCATCCTAAGAGGGCACTACTTTACGATCACTTGGAGTGGAGCATCCACAGGGACATCTCTCTTGAAGAGAAGGTTACTCACCTTGTGTAGTAACTGAGGTTCTCCAAGATGAGTGTCTCTGTGGGTGCTCCACTACCCACCCACCCTCCTCTCTGCTTCGGAGCTTGGTTCAGGCTCTGCGGTAGAGAAGGAACTGAGGAGTCTGAGTCACGCACAGGATCCGCCAACGGCATCCAGTCCGTAGGGGCACTGCTGTAAAATTCTCCTAGCGAAGGTGCAGGGATGCACCAGCACCTGGAGTGGTGCACCCACAGAGACACTCATCTCAAAGAACCTCAGTTACTGCACAAGGTGTGTAACCTTCTCCTTAGAAACAACAAGGAGTCCGATGGCACCTTAAAGACTAACAGATTTATTTGGGCATAAACTTTCATGGGTAAAAAACCACTTCTTCAGATGCATGGAGTGAAATGACAGATGTAGTCGTTATACACTGACACCTGTGTAGTCTTTAATCTGTTAGTCTTTAAGGTGCCACCGGACTCCTTGTTGTTTTTGTGGATACAGACTAACATGGCTACCCCCTGATACTCTCTTCTCCTTAGAGGCCTAGGGGTATATATGTCTATACTGCAGTTAGACACCCACAGCTGGCCTGTGCCAGCTGACTCAGGCTCGCGGGGCTTGGGCTAGGGGCTGTTTAATTGCAGTGTAGACGTCCAGGCTTGGGCTGGAGCCCAGGCTCTAAGACCCTGTGAAGTGGGAGGGTCCAGCTGCAGCCTGAGCCTGAACATCTACACTGCAGTTAAACAGCCCTGCAGCACAAGCCCCATGAGCCTGAGGCAGCTGGCACAGCCCAGCCCCAGATATCTAACTGTGGCGTAGGCATTTTGTTTTTTGTTTTATAACAAAATACAGCAACTATAATACTGGCCAGTATTACACATTTATAAATATAATACAACTACTATAATGCTGGCCAGTATTAGCCATTATCCTACTGCTCAGATGCTGTAAGTGCGAGAAGGATCAGGCCCTGTAAAGTAGGCTGGGTTGATTTTTTTATGACTCAAAGTGTTTTTATTACACATCAGGACATCTAGTCATTCTGATGGACATGCAGCCTCTGGACAAGCTCAGTGATAAGCATGTACATTATACTGCTTGCTCAGGGGTCATTACTATAGAAACAGCCAAGTACTGGCCCAGATCCTCAAATACACCTGAGCTTTAGACTCTAGGTTGTTCTAAATTATGCTGTCTTGTAACAGCCATTGCTGTACTGGAGATTGCTGTAGCACAGGGGTCGGCAACGTCTGGCACGCAGTCCCCCAGGGCAAGCCGTGTGCAGGCCCCAACAGCCTCTCCTGGCCAAAAGAATCTGATCTCACATATGAGGCACATGTGCCCCAAGAGTGGAATCCACGTCGACAGCACAGCTGAAAGAATCACAGTTAGTATAAGTAAACTGCTTTTTCCCCCCAGAAAACTTCTAGAACAAGTTCATAAACTGGTACGAGAGTGATATTTTAAGTACAGCTTCCACTAGCCAGTTACCTGCCTCCTCCCTAATTCTCTCTGCTGTTTCTAGTAAAAGTGCTCTACTTTCATGACATCATGCGTTTATGGGCAGAACAGAGATTCTAAAGCACACAATAAACCTGAGGTGTTTCATGGGACACCATTGCAAAGAAAATGTGTAACAATAAAAAAAATACTTTGTTGTCACACTAAATTTACTTCACGGCATATGTTATTACGCAGAGATAAAGAATAACCTGCTGAGACTTCAGAGTTTGTCCTATAGCAGGGGCGGGCAAACATTTTGGCCTGAGGGCCACATCGGGTTTCCGAAATTGTATGGAGAGCCAGTTAGGGGAGGCTGTGCCTCCCCAAACAGCCAGGCGTGGCCCAGCGCCCGCCCCATCCAACCCCTCGTCCCCCTGACAGCCCCCGCCCCCGGGACTCCTGCCCCATCCAACCCCCCCCCCCCCGTTTCCTGTCCCCTGACAACCCCCCTGGGACCCCTGCCCCATCCACCCCTTACTGCCCCCGGACTCCCTGCCCCTGACTGCCCCCCGCCGCCCCATCCAACCCCCCCTCTCATTCCTGACTACCCCCACCCCCACCCCTGGACTCCTGCCCCATCCAATCACCCCTTCTCCCTGTCCCCTGACCGCCACTGGAAACCTGCCCCTGACTGCCCCCCACCGCCCCATCCAACCCCCCCTCCTTCCTGATTGGCCCCCCAGGACCCCTGCCCTCTGACCGCCCCAACCCCTATCCACACCCCGCATCCTGACCACCACCCCAAACTCCCCTGCCCTCTATCCAACCCCCCTGCTCCCTGCCCTCTTACCGCGCTGCCTGGAGCACCGGTGGCTGCCGGCGCTACAGCCAACCACCCAGCTGGAGCGAGCCACGCCACCACACAGCACAGAGCACCGGGTCAGGCCACAGCTCTGCAGCTGTGCTGCCTGGCAAGAGCTTGCAGTTCGACTGCCCAGAGCATTGTTCCAGCGGTGCAGTGAGCTGAGGCTGCGGGGGAGAAGCAGGAGGGTCCCGCGGGCCGGATGTGTTTTCCCACCTCTGTCCTGTAGCAAACCAGAGTCTTATGAAGGTACTACAGCTGTATTACGACCTTGAGTAATTAACCTGACTGAGGCTTAATGATCAGAATACAGATCCCTAAAAGCGTTCTTGCTTGATGTTTTCTGCAGAAGAGGCAGAAATGACTTTGATCAAGACAAGAATGTTTCACATCAAAAATTAAGAAATATACTTTGTATAATAAAATACAGAAAAGGTGAAAGGTATAAATAAAACTGATATTTTATAGCTAAATTAATTGTAACGTGCAGTCCACCTCTCAGATGCATTCACAAGATAACAATGCTTGTGCTTTTTGTCATACAGTGAATCACCCAGTTTTTTTTTTTTTTTAAACAAATGTATATTGTAGATTTCTTTATCTTTGTACCTAGGTGAAGTGTGGGATTGTGATAGTTTGTTTGGCTTTCCTGGAGTCTTGTTGATTAATTTTCCTTGGGTACTGTGCACACACGTGCATTCTCCTCTCCCAGAGATGTTGCATAAATTGATGCCATGCTGCTAGGAAAGATCACAGAAAGCTCATTTTGATAGAGTTCTAATGTGTAAAGTAGAACAGGTAGCCTGGGTATGTGCTGGCTCCAGATTAGTTCTAAAAGGTAATCTCATTCACTATATTAATAGGTTTATGCTCTCTAAACAGCATTTTGCAAGCAGGCAAGTGTGCAAGCAGACTAGACACACAGCTAGCTAATTTGAGCTGTGTAGCCTAAATAATGCAGGTATTCTTAATTTTGAAACTTTAAAAAAGCCTGTCACTGAGGGCTAGATTGCGATACCTTCACTCACTTTGAGTAGCACTTTACTCCCTTGTAGTTTCCCTGGCCTCAAGGGGACTGTGTATAAAGTACTACTTGGAGCAGGCTTATCAGAATCTGGTCTTGAATGCCTACATAGTAATGTGGGCAAATCCAGGGCTAGTAGGAGAAAAATGGCACACTGTGGAAACACAGGCACGTCTATATTGCCATGTTCTCCATTCTGTGTGTGCCTTTCTGCTCCATTGTGTTCAGGCAGGCAGTGTGCAGACAGTTTTTAATATACATATATCTTATTCTGCTAATCTTTTTCATACAGTGCCTGTTTAAAACTGAGTTGGGACTTCTCCCATCCACACAGAATTCTCACTTGGTCACATGTGCAGTCCAAGGCTTGTCTTCACTTTATTGTTAACGTGTGCTGTAATGCGAGTTTTGCCCCTAATCCAGCTCCCATCCTCCACCACTCGCACTCACACTCTCTCTCTCTCTAATAAAGTGGTGCTTTAATCTCAAGCTAGCTGGCCCAAGGGGAATGGGAGGATTTGAAGATCAAGTTTGTTCACTGAAGCTAGTAATGCAATGGGGATGCAGCAATTGGAGTTACAACTCATCAACTGCTAATCCAGTCACTCGGTGTTCAAGAGTGTTTTGAAGTGTTGATACACTGACTCTGTTCACTGTTAAAAAGCTTTGTTTTTTTTACCTCCAGGTAGCTATGGGCTTTGAGATATCTCCTTTGTATCTACTGGGGCACAATCAAGGTAAACTATGGGCTTGCCTACCCAGTGGGGTAATGTGCGCTATGGGGACATGATGTCTAAAGCACACTAATGTATTGTGCCTTAATTGGTCTGTGTAGACCCCGCTGGTGCACTTTAAGTGCTAGGGAACCTTCAGTGTGCATCCAGAGGGTCTACACAGACCAATTAGTGTGCTTTAAAAATCACACCCCCATAGGCATGTTACCCCACTGTATAGGCAAGCTCAAGCTCTATGTGAGGTCAGCCTAGGGTAGATATAGTGCTGACATCACCAAGTTTACCTCACGGTAAAACAAGTGCCTGTTTTTACCTCAGGGTAGCTTATATGTGTGTGTTTAACGCGAGGTAAAAAATAATGCCTTTTTTAGCAGTGAATACAAGGCCTCCCTCGAGTTAGGCTATCTTGAGTGGAGTAACTTGAGCTAACTGTTGTAGTGAAGGCAAGCCCCAGGTGAAACTTGATTGCATTCATACGTATATAATTAATCAACCCGTTCATACAATACTGCAATAGACTCTTGTGTTACTATTAATCAGGTCAGGAAGTAGCTTGTTTGTAGTCTTGCTGAGTAGTGTGCTGCTGTTCAGACTTAAAGTAAAATCCTCTTACAAGTAAGAAAATACAAGCAGCAGATCTAATATGTTATCTTAAATACCAGCAGTAACTAAAAACCAAAGTCACTAGAATTCTGTTTAAGCCCCTTAAATTGAGAGTGTCTCTTATGTTATTTTGGTTTTAGTCAGCACATAAAAATGTTACTGTCTCTGTATTAACCTCTTGGGTCCTGTCATGATGGGCAAAAAGAGGGTGTGGTTTTGATCATATTAAATTAACGTACTTGAACTAAAACAATTGAAAAATACCTCTTTTGCCCATAAAGACATTGCTATGTTCGGGAAGCTGAAAATGTTTTTGCTACTAAGGTCAGGGAGTGCTCTTACCAATGTATTGGAGGACTCTGGCTCAGGTCTACTGCAGCTTCTCCCATCTCTCTGGCAACTTCTAGAAGTGTATAGGTTTTATGTCATAAACTTCTGGCATTGGGGAGGAAGTGGGGTGTGTGTGCGCATTTTTCCCAGTCTAATCCTAATGGCCATTTTATAACATCATTACAACCTCACAGATAGAGAACGCAGTTGGATGCTGCCACCCAACTGCTCTGTCCTCTGCATCCAGAAGGAGGAATTGAAGGAGGCTTTACAAATCTGGTTTAGGAGGGTAGAGGGAAAAGCTTCTGCGCAAGAAGAGCCTCCAGCAGAACCAAGATAGAGAAGACTGTTCATGCCCACTTTATTAACAACAAGGAGAAGCAAATCTGCAACTGTTGCATAAAACACTGTTTGGTTTTTATGGTTAATTCTCCATACTGAGAGCTGTTCACTGGGTTTTTGTGTATATGAGTGTCTGACTGCTAGGGCTCTCCTTTGGGGCACAACTCCAAGATTATTAAAAATAAAAACCTAGTGATATTAAAGGCTGTGACAATTTCTGTAATTCTGTAAATGCAGCTCTACAGACAGCCTCAAATTCACCAAATGCCTGGTCACGTAAAATGCTGGTAAATTAATTTTCCATGGGGTATGCAGTATAGGTACAGTAGATCCTGATCACCAGTGAATCCTTTTTTTAAAAAAGGAGATGAAAAGTGCAGAACAGTAAGTGTATTTGAAGGGAGTGGGAGAGAAGAACCTCTAACAAAGATAACTGGAGTATTTTTAAGAAGACTGTCTAGGCATGGAATCTATTTTAATGAAATGCAAAGCAGAATGGCACATGAATACTTTATTATTAGCAAACAGGACTTGTCATCTTTGAGCCCTGATGTAATGTTTTTTGAATGTGGAAGCTATGATCCTGCTGCCGTATTAGATCTATGTTCTACAGAGTGTTACAGAAAAGTGGCAGTATGTATGGTGATGTTGACACCAAGATCACAGAATATTAACACATAAGTTACTTCCTTTGGCAAATCTGATTTCTGGATAAAGCAATGTTGACTGACACATCTATTCTCCTTGTGGAGTATCTCATGTAGCAAAAGTCTAATGTGCTAAAAATTTGTGGTGGGCATGAGGAGGAAGAGAAATCGACTTCAGAAAATTGTCAGTGGAAAATTCAGTCTTGCTCCTTTAGGTTACTAGTTAGACTCTGGTTCAGGCTGGTAATGATTGAAAGCCATTGTCTTCTGACACTGTTCGTTAGTCCAAAGTAAATTGTTGGTAGTCTCGGTCTGGTGAGAAGACATTTATCCACATCGCAAACCACTACTACATGCTGAGCTGATTTGCACAGTTGTTGGGACTCCCAACGAGGGAGCTAAAGCTTGAATGGGCTGTGGAGTCTGAACTATCCTTTCTCCTCCTCCTCTTCCCCCATGCCCCCCCGAGGTTTGTTCCTCCAGGAAATCTTTGAGGCATGTTGTTGGGAAACAGGCACTCTACCTGTGCTTTGAGTGCTTGGTGGATAGACTTCCATCTTCAATGCCTTCAGCTCATTATCTTTAACCAGCACTACATTTTGTGGATGGACAATTTCCGAATAACTGTAGTGGGAGGTTTCAGGCTACTGTAGAGTATTATGTGCATACTGGAGATGTAGGTCCTTTTCTGTACTTCTCCTCTTTAACTTTAGACAAACAACCTAAAACTTTCCTGGATACCCAACCCTTTGGCAGTCTCAGAATTATTCCTCGCAAATGTTTTCTACTGAACATGCCTGGAGCTGTGGTCCCCTGCAAATTGTTCCCTACTTCATGCTTCAAACCCAAGTTTGTTCCCTCAACCAGGAACACAGTAAAGGGAGAAACAGCTCATACCATGCAGTGCTGGAGCATGCATTCAATCTTGATGTTCTAGAACAGTAGTTTTCAAATGCGGGGCACGACCCAGTACTAGGTCATGGAATGTAAGGCACTGGGTCTCAGCGGCTCTTGTCAGCGCCGCCCACCGGGTCGTTAAAAGTCCCGTCGGCGGTGTTGCCCGGCTAAGGCTGGCTAGTCCCTACCTGTTCTGACACCGCGCTGCACCCCAGAAGGGGCCAGCAGCAGGTCCAGCTCCTACGCGGGGAGGCCACGGAGCTCCACACTCTGCTCCCCATCCTGAGCACTGGCTCCGTGTTCCCACTGCCCAGTTTCAGGGGTTTGGGGTTTTTTTGAGACACGTTTTTTGGCAGGAGTTAGTGTTCATTTTGACAGATGTAGTAGGTTTGTACTTAAGGTGCTACCGTGGCTAGCCAAAGGATGCTATGCAATTAGTGATGATAATCATGCTCAGTGTTCCCTCTAATTTTTTACATCCATGTGCAGAAAGAATTTTGTTATGTGCACCAATATGGAGGTGATGCGTGATAAATTCATGTGGTGGGGGTGGGGCCAAAGGGTTCAGAGTGTGGGACGGGGCTCAGGCCTGGGGCAGAGGGTTGGGGTGTGGGGAGATGCGGGTTCTGAGGTGGGGCTGGGGATGAGGGGTTTGGGGTGCAAGAGGAGGCTCAGGGCTGGGGCAGAGGGTTGGGGTATGGGGGGGTAGGCTCTGGGGTGAGGCTGGGGATGAGGGGTTTGGGGTGCAGGCTGCCCTGGGACTGCATTGGGGAGAGAGGACTCCCCCCAGCCCTCTCTTACCGCAGTAGTTCGCGGCTGGGGAAGAGGCACCTGTCCCCGGCTGCAGCAACTCCGGCGGGCCTGGGCCACACCGAGGGAGGGTCTCCTCTCCCCCAACCGCAGCAAGTCCAGGGCAGGTCCACACTGGGGCCAGCGGGGAGGGGTGCCTCTCCCCACTGCAGCCCTGAGCCCCTGCACAGGGCTTAGTAGGCAGCTATGCAGCCACGCAGCTTAGAGGGCACTTAGATCATGCTTTGCAGTTTGGGGATGGTAGAGTTGCTGACAGGGCAGGGAGAGAACTCACCAACATGGTCCGTGTCTCAAAATCTTTTACAGTTTTATTTGTGTTGATTACACTAATTTTAAGCACGTGAGTAGGGCCCTACCAAATTCACAGCCCATTCTGGTCAATTTCACGGCCAGAGGGTTTTTACATTGGTCAATTCAAGGATTTCAGATGTTTAGGTCTGAAATTTCAGTGTCGTAACTGTGAGGGTCCCAACCCAAAATGGGATCATGGAGGGGGGGGTTGCAAAGTTGTTGTAGAGGGGGTCCCAAGATTGCCACCCTCACTGTCTGGGCTCTGAAGGCAGCACTCTCCCAGCTTCCTGCAGTTAGAGGTTCCCGGAGGTGGGTAGGGTCTCCCCTGTGCTGCTGGGAGCACCCTGGACAGAGACTCCTAGCTGCTAGTGCATGCCAGGGACAGATTAAGGCAGGGGCCCCCAGCCAATTTGGGGCCCCCCCTAAGAAATATGAGTTCCAGCCCCAGAAGAAGCCTGGTTTTCAGGGGGTTAAGTTTAGCCACTTGCCACATTCTGAAAGGCCACTAGGCACCATTGGACAACTTTAACTCTGTGTTAGTGAAGTGCTTTAGCACTTAATTTCCTTGATTATTTTTTTGTTTTTAAATAGGGTCTCCGCACCCCAACTTACCACAGCCCAGCTCTCCCTATCCACTGCCTCTGGCTCCTTGGCAATGATTACCTGGTCACAGAGTGCATGGGCTGCATGTTAGTCCCTTCGCTGCCTCTGCTTAGCGTCCCATCTCTCTGCCTGTCCAGCAGCCTGGTTCTCCCTCCTCAACTGTCCTTGCTGTGGAGAGGCAGGCATCAGCATGGGACCTGCAGGTTGAGGTGCGAGAGAGAGGATGCAGAATCCATGCAGAGACCAGCATGCAGCTAGTAGGAATACTTTGAAGGGCGGGACAGATATTGGAGAGGCATAAGAAGAAGGATGGACCTGTAGTAAGAACCTGGGACTTGAGAGAGCTGGCTTCAATTCCCTGCTCCTCAACAGACTTCCTGTGTGACCTGGGGCAAGTCACTTTGGGCATGTCTACACTACAAAATTAGGTTGACCTTCGTTACATTGACATACAACCACTACAGTGTTGAATCAGTTTTACATGTCCACACTATGCTCCTTGTGTCAGCAGTACACATCCTCACCAGGAGCACTTGCACTGATTTAACTGCCAGTGTGGGTATTGTGGGATGGTTTCTGAAAGGCAGCAACAGTCTACGTAAACAATATGCAGTGTCTACACTGACACCGTGTCAACCTAACTACATCAACCTAAGCGCTGCACCTCTCATGGAGGTGGAGTTAAATCAGGGTAGTGAGTGACTTGCGTCGATGGGAGCTGCATTTCAGTGTAGATGCTTACAGCATTAGGTTGACATAAACTCTGTAGTCTCTGTCTCAGTTTCTCATCTGTAAAAAGAAACTGCCCTGAGCCTCTCCCATACACACATGCCCACTGCTTTGAGCTTCCCCTCCCATGCACACACCACACATCTCCTTGCCTCTCCATGGCCCTGATAAGTGTGAGAGAGCTGTGTAGGGAGGTGAGAAGGTGGTAGGACTGTGAGGAGTACATGGTATCACCTGGAGGCAGGAACAGGCAGGAGAGTGGAGATGCAGAGTCCCTGCCCCAAGACTAGGCCTAGGTCAGGGCTTCTCAAACTGTGGGTCGGGACCCCTCAGGGGTTCGTGAGGTTATTACATGGGGGGTCGTGAGCTGTCAGCCTCCATCCCAAATGCTGTTTTGCCTCCTGCATTTATAATGGTGTTAAATATATTAAGTGTTTTTAATGTAAAAGGGGGGAGGGGTCGCACTCAGAGGTTTGGTATGTGAAAGGGGTCACCAGTATAAAAGTCTGAAAACCCCTGGCCTAGGCCCTAAGGTATGGGGAAAGGTGCGCTACGCATCACCCTGCAACATAAGAGCCACAGAGAGGTGTGAAGTAGCCCATTCATCTCAATAATCCATTCTCAGCTGAATGGCAACACTCCATAGAGCTGAATATAGCTTAAAACAATAGCTTTGAGAGGTGTGAACTGCTCTGTTGAATTCAGCCTGTATTCTCCTCTCCTCTCCCACCCCATGTCAGTGCTTGGGAGCCTGTCATACACCAAGCATACCTTTTCAGCCCCCCCACCCAAAGGGACAACAGGGCCCAGACCCTGACTCACCCACAAAGAAAGGGGGGCAGAAAGGAAAAGGGTCAAATTCTCCCCCCCACCCCCAGGGGCAGGGATCCCCAGACACCAGCTTCCTCACTGAGGACAGGGAGAAGGGCTCAGACTCCCCAGATTCCAGCGCAAGTAGCAGGGGAGAATATGGGGCTGACCGTTCCACTGGCCTGAGCCCTCAACTCATGTCCCCTTCTTGCACTTTCCCAATCCCCACAGCCCCAGCACCCTCCACATGCTTCCTCAACTGCCCCAACCTGCCCATATTCCCTAGCTTTGCACCCAAAAAGTTATTAGAATCTAAAAGTGTTATGAGCATCTCATGTTCAGAGTTCCATTGTTCAGAAGCATTATCCTGTCTTTCATCTTCCCTCTAGTTAATCAATGCTAATGGATTAATGCTTGCGCTCTGGTATAATAAACCCCCAAGTGGAAAAGTAACAACATGTCCAGCAGTCATTCTCTCATATCTGTGTGGAGCATGGGTAATTT
Organism: Caretta caretta; assembly: GCF_965140235.1. Lineage (NCBI taxonomy): Eukaryota > Metazoa > Chordata > Testudines > Cheloniidae > Caretta > Caretta caretta. The sequence continues at coordinate 21,409,089 of NC_134213.1, read as the reverse complement.
ATTATCTTTCAGAAAATAGCTAGAGCCCCTTCTAAATTAGCTGTAAAATGAGCAGGGCAGACTCCACAAAAGTAAGTAAACAAAACAAAACACTTGATAGAGGCAGATAATAGCTACATGACAACAGATAGCCGTTGCTAGACCTATCCTCTATTCATTTATCTAGTTGTTTTTTGAACCCTGTTATAGTCTTGGCCTTCACAACATCCTCTGGCAAAGAGCTCCACAGATTGACTGTGAATTTTGTGAAGAAATACTTACTTATGTTTCTTTTAAACCTGATGCCTATTAATTTCATTTGATGACCCCTAGTCCTTGTGTTAGGAGGAGGAGTAAATACTACTTCCTTGTTTACTTTCTCCACACCAGTCATGATTTTATAGACCTCTGTCATATCCCCCCTTAGTTGTCTCTTTTCCAAACTGAAAAGTCCCAGTCTGATTAATCTCTCCTCATATGGAAGCTATTCCATATCTGTCTATATTTTCTTGCCCTTTTCTGTACATTTTCCAACTTCCAATATATCTTTTTTGAGATGGAGCAACCAGATCTGCACGCAGTATTCAAGATGTGGGCATACCATTGATTTATATAGAGGCAATATGATATTTTCTGTCCTATTATCTATCCCTTTCCTAATGATTCCCAACATTTGTGTTAGCTTTTTTGACTGCTGCTGTATATTGATTGGATGTTTTCAGAGAACTATCCACAATGACTCCAAGATCTCTTTCCTGAGTGGTAACAGCTAATTTAGATCCCTTCATTTTATATTGCTTCCCTAAAGGAGCTGTGGGTGACATGCACTAGCTGAGATAAATGTCAAGTGACTGGAATCAATTGTGGGTGCTCAGAGCCATAGTTTGAGTCCCCAGTGAGTGCAAAAATTAGTTACAAGACTGGAATTTGTTTTTTAAAAGGTGTTTTTTTTCAGGGAGCAGTATCTCAAGAACGCTTTGCTCAAATGACCTCAGATGTGGACCTTTAACACTTCCCAGTGCCTCCATGAGGCACATCAAATATCAAGACAATCCTAGTAACCATGAAGATTTTAGAGCACTTAGAAAGGTCATCCTTTAAATAGAAAGGACTTATTATCCTTAACTATAGCAGAGCAGCCGCTCCACTATAACATAATTTAGTATATTGTATTTTACCCAGCGGAGCCTCTTCAGGCTGAATAGTGTTCTTTCATTCTTCAGTACTGAAGAAATGGGGTTGTAATGACCTCAACACCTTAATGTGCAGTGCACACAGTGTGGGTGCAGATGGAACTTGCACTTTCATAAAACGTTTAATTTCTCCTCTTTTTGTAACAGCTACCTCTGCTACCTGTACATCCTCAGGTCCCCATGCTGATTTTATTTTTTTTAGGCAGTAAGCTGTCTATCTTCAAACTGGTTAAAGCCACTCTGAACTGTCCAGCAATTTTTCTCCATGGGTGCTCAGCCCCGGAGCACCCACAGAGTCAGCGCCTATGCTCAGAACTCCTGCTGGCTCAGAAAGTAGTTTCCTTTTGTGGACTTGAGCCAGACCTGTAATGTTCTTTTAATGGTAGAGTTCTTTTCCATTGAATTTGGAATGAGAATTATTAAATGCTTAACACTTACTGTCTACAAGCCCTTGCTTCAAAGTGCTTGAGTAAGTGTTTTATGCTAAAAAGAGGATAAAGATAGAAGCTCAGTTGGAACCATTTGGTTATTTAAGCAGTTGTGAGACTGTTGGATTCTGGGAAAAGCACTTACACTTCATGAGGAGTTGATGAGGCAATGTAATGTACAGTAGCTTTACAGATGTTAAAATTTGTGTCGCAGGTGTAGGCTTAGTGTGGCTGGCAATTGAACATGAAAAGAGCATGGGGAATTCACACTTGTTTACTTTAAAGTACTTCACCCGCACCATTGATATTCATGGTTAGTTTATTGTTTTAGTGCTTAGTGTGGCACATAGGCTTCTGCAAATATTATTATGCCCCACCTTCCGGAAAACTCAAGAACTACAGTTGTTTAACTTTTTAATACTGCTCCAATCACTAAGTTATATGGGTTTGACTGCAAAGTAGCACGTTTTTGGGTTTTTTTTACTCTCCCAGTTTGTATTAATGATAGGTTGCATAAACACAAAATATCACAGAAGATGGTTCAGTGTTCATGTTAATAGTTATTGCCGTCTAGGAATCCCTAACCACTATGAACTAGAATAAGATAGATTCACTTCATATAGGCCCTCAAACCACCATCGGATGGCAATGTCTTTCAGGAATTAAGAAAAGGAGTACTTGTGGCACCTCAGAGACTAACATTTATTTGAGCATAAGCTTTTGCTCAAATAAATTTGTTAGTCTCCAAGGTGCCACAAGTACTCCTTTTCTTTTTGCGGATACAGACTAACACGGCTGCTACTCTGAAAACTTTCAGGAATTAGTGACCCAGGCTAGATTCAGAGCAGCAATCTATAGATGAAAGTCTCGCAATTGCCAGTGTTTTGAGCAATCCAAGCGTCCTTGAGTTGAATAATATACATGCTTTTGGAATGGAGATTTTTTTCAGTAATAAGAACAAATGAACCAGCTGTTTCTAGGATGATTGAAATGTTATAAATACACAGACATTTAAACTCTTTAGATGAACTACTTGTCCTTGGCATGCTAGGGAAAAAATTCTCCTCAGACAGCAAATCTGTTGTTGTATTTTGGGGGGGTTTTTTAAGTCTGGTCAGTTTTAAATTTTGGGTTCTTAATGGGTTTATCTTGAAACTGCTGAGGATCTATGTAAAAGTGAAGCACTGTTGAGAACAGCAAATAAGATTTTGCTGCATCTTCCTGAAGGGCTGTTGGAATTAAAGATTAAAGATTCTTTTATAGCTTTGAATAAGTGTGGGCATACAAACTTGATCTTGATTTCATCAAACTATTCCAGAAATTTTACATTAGTACAGTTTGAATCTATTAAATTAATAATGTTTAACATGCAGGACGGATGCATCCAAATTCTGATAGCATCATACCTGTTCAAGCACAGAAACCAGTCCTTTTTTCCACTAGGGTTTTCAGTTACTAATCTAGGAAAAAGTTCTTCACACTGATAAGTAGTTAGGGTGACCAGATGTCCCGATTTTATAGGGACAGTCCCAATTTTTGGGTCTTTTTCTTATATAGGCTCCTATTACACTCCACCCCCATCCCGATTTTTGACACTTGCTGTCTGGTCACCCTATAACTAGTTAAGACACAGTTTTATAGTCTATATAGTACTTCATCTTTAAAAAAATTTCTAATCCAGTGTGCTTGATATTAACTTTGTTTTTTTTATCAGTTTTGATTGTTTTTCTGTTTAAAACCCTAAAACTGTTGCAAGTCTGTGTAACAAGTATTAAGAAGCTTTCTGTGCCGCCTTCTGACTTATGCCAAAATGTCCCTGTTCTCCAAGAATATATTACTTCCTTTAAGTTAGCAGGACATTCTCTTTCCCCCCCCCCCCCCCCCCATTTGTAAGCCTGTGTTGCATATTTATTACTATAAGAGACTCAACTTTGTTCTCTGGTGTCAGTCAACTGACGTGAGTCAGCGGTTTCGAAGGTTTATACCTGATACTGCCACATGGGAAGGTCAGTATCAGATTACTCAAGTAATTATTATTACAGTGGGTTCTCTGTTATTGAGAGGTCCTCAGTCTTTGGTTCATGGAATGTTTGTGGCCCACATACCACTACTTGGTGCTCCACAAAGTTCTGTAATCTCTCCCGTGGTCCCATCTCCCCTTGTATCCACCCACTCACTTGCGTTAGAAGATAAAATACACAGCTTTCCTAATACTGTTCCTTGAAAGCAGTTGCCACAATGTTATGTGCCAGTGGCATAGAAGGGATGTGATTTGCACTTTAAAAACGTTTTAAAATTGCTGCTTAAAATAAACATGCTGCCAAAGGAAGTAAACTATTGGTCTCTACTTCCTTGAGACAGACACAAAATTATAGTGGGTCATCTTACACATTACTTTCTCTAATGAAGCTTCATCCACCCCTTTCTTCCCATTGGTGCCATATCCTTCTGTATTCCCAGCCTCTTGCATATAGTTATGTACATGCTCAGGCTATGTCTACACTACAGCCTGTGTCGGCATAACTTATGTCACTCGGGGATGCGAATAAACCCCTAAGCGACATGAGTTACATTGATTTAAGTTTTCGTGTGCACAGCGCTGTGTCGGCAGGAGAGCTTCTCCCACCAACATGGCTTCTGCCATTCGCTGAGGTAGTGTTTTTATTCCAACAGGAGAGCTCTCCCCAATCGGCATAGCGCATCTTCACCAGATGCGCTGCAGGGGCGCAGCTACACTGGCACATTTAAGATTTCCAAGAATCTTAAAAATATTTCAGTGGTGGAGAAAGATTGAAAGTTTTGAAGACGCAAAAAGAAACGGAGTACTTGTGGCACCTTAGAGACTAACCAATTTATTTGAGCATAAGCTTTCGTGAGCTACTGTGAGCTGTAGCTCACGAAAGCTCATGCTCAAATAAATTGGTTAGTCTCTAAGGTGCCACAAGTACTCCTTTTCTTTTTGCGAATACAGACTAACACGGCTGTTACTCTGAAACCTGTTTTGAAGACAGGGTTCCAAATACATTTTTTTGTATTTACAGTTTATCTTAAATCTTTCCTAGTCCTATCATTAGACCTGTGCATTTTTCAATGGCAAGACGGCAACTTTAGTTTACCCCTTTCAGAGTCCTCAAAGAATTGTGTGCATGTTCCAAGAAAACTGCTCCGACTTAGCTGTAGTTGGTTTTTAATATTGCTTATCTGATTATGATTAAGCAACCTGCTGTTTATTGCATATACTTTGCCATTGGTGTTGGTTCAAATGGACTAGGAATATGGGTCATGAAGAAATCCCTTGGCAAGCCTATCCTAATGGTACGTTACCATTGTATTTCATATTAACCCCTCGATGGCCCTGCCCTGCCACAGCCTAAGATGTAGCTTTCTTTTAGGGCAAATACGTTTTTTTAAAAATGGATAGTGGTATATAGTTTCGCTTCCTTGGGACTATAAAAATGCTAGATCCATTTGGTTGCATGTAGCAAAGCACTCAAAAATATAAAATTACTGTTCACAGGAAAAATTAATCTTGCTATGTTGGATGTTTGCTATAGTGATTAGGTACTCAAAATAAAAATGTGTACTGTTTAAAAAAGGGGGGAGGGGAAATCTTTGGGCTGTGAGAGCTGAAGGACTTAATTATTTCTCCTGTCATACTTTATATAAAATACCGGGTGAGCTACAGATTAAGTGTTAATTAGTTCTGCTTGGTTTACTGTGGGATCCACAAGACAGCACAAGATTGAAATGGGTGGTACAGACCATTATCTTCTTTCATGTAGTGGAGCTGCCCTTTTGACCGTTTTAAGGGAAAAAAGGACCTTCTTCTAGGAGTGAGCAGGCAGTTTGGGGACACAACTATCACTGGATAATATTTGAGTTCAGTACAACTTCACTTGACCAATACTAGAGTGCTCAATTTTTCAGAGAAGTTTGTCTACTCCAGACATCATTCTTTCACGTTTTGTTCACTTCTTCAAAACTTGCTCTGCTGCAGGAAAACCATATTCCTCTAGATTTGTTATGAAACGCACCGTATCATGATTGTTGCTGGTCACACAAATAAGAGATGGAAGTCCTGACGTGTGACAGCTTTTGGGACATTTATATTTTAATTGGTCAATGCTCATTGTATGTTTAATTTATGTTGGTGAAGAAAGAGGTAAAAGTATCTCTTTTTAAAAAACAGAAGATTTTAAAAGAATATGTAGGCTTCTGTTTCAAATAAGTAGTTCTCAGCATCAGATGCGACTGTTAGGATGAAATGAAAGAGCTATGCAGTATGTCCCCAAGTTATAATTTCATGTTGCAGTAATTTTTGCTGATCAACCAAACAACAAGGTTTAAGGCAACTCATTGTCAGCATGAAAAAAGCCTCCAACTAGAAAAGGCCTTAATTTCTAATGGGGAACAGTTGGGATGGTGTGTGCAGAACTGCAGAGTCAAAGAGTTTTTAAAATATTCTGTAGCTCAAGGAATTGGCTCATCTTCAAACATTTGTAACTACAAAAAGATGGATAATCTTGCAAGTGTATGTGCCCCATCTAGGGGCAAGAATGAGAAAATTCATTACAAGCAGGTAAATGCAAGACAATGTTGCAGCATTTCCTTGGTATACAAATGTATGCTTTTTAACTCCACTGAGAGGGGATTTCTGCTCTGATTTAGGAAAGCAAAGGCTGGTTTGCACTGCATCTCATTTTCCTGACAAGCTGCATGACTGTGATATGTGACACAGGTAGTCAGGCTTCAATTCTCGCTTGACCTTACTTTAACTGAAAACTTCATTGCTAAAAATGAGTGCTCTGCCACATTTTTCTAGTGTAATTCTTGAAAGTCTCATGGTGAGAAGTGTGCCTTTACAGTGCACACACTGTGATTCTTATTAATAGCTTTGTAAATGTAAGTTATAATTCCTGAGTTGTCTGTTGAACCTCCCTTACAACATCAGTAGTGAGAGAACTCCATATCCAAGAATGCAAACCAGTTTCCTTTTTGCTTTAACGCTGAATGCTGAATGGTATTTTTGTTCTTATTGTGGGTGGGCACCATCAAGGAGCTTGGGAGAAAAAGGGATTCTAACTTGTGAAATTTCAGGCATATAATAGTGTAATATCTATCCAAAACTTTCTGTAATTTTAATCACATGCATATAATGCAATCTTCCATTTTTCTAATAACAAGAACAAATGTTTTAATGGTTACCACTAGTTTGATTTACATGTAAAATGCATTTATTTATACTGTTTTTTCCTCTGTTTCCCAAAGGTGCTCTTACAGAGTGCTATGATGAACTGGGCAACAGATACCAGCTTCCAGTCTACTGCCTGGCCCCGCCTGTCAATATGATAGAGGAGAAGGGAGACCTGGAGACTCTAGATATTCCCGATCCACCACCCAATTCTGGGCATGAATGCCAGCTTCGCTTGCGCCTCTCAACAGGCAAAGACCTCAAACTTATGGTCCGCAGTATGGACACAGTATATCACATGAAGAGGCGACTGCATACGGTGGAAGGAGTGGAGCCCAGCAGCCAGCGCTGGTTCTTCTCAGGCAGGCCGCTCGCAGACAAAATGAAACTGGAGGAGCTGAAAATCCCGAAGGATTATGTGGTGCAAGTCATTGTGAGCCAGCCCTTAACAAATCCAACCCCAGTGGAAAACTGATTCTGTTTGTTTTTTGATTCTCCATTCCTCCTCCTCTATCATATGGGATTTATTTTCTCTGCTCTTATTTTTCCTGCTAATGGATTGGTTCCAAGAAATGACTAGCAAAAATTCCATCTGTGATGGAGATCTGCAGAAACAAAACACAAATGTAAACTGTCCCTTGGGATTTGCCTGATTGATATTTTTTAACACCACAGAAAGAAACACATGGCAAATGCAATGAAGGGTTTGTGTAAGGGGGAAGTCTGTCATTTAAACAATAAAAACCTGTAATAATGCTTGGAACTGTAGGTGGAGCATTGATCCATGGAGAAAGCACTTTTTTAAAAAAAGAGAAAAAAATAAACCAAATTGTAGTACTTCATGAAATCGGCACCATTTACAGTTCATCCCAGAAGTGTAGCTTCTCTGGTAGGTCCACTTTGCTCGGTATCTATGATGATTGTTTCTGTTTTGGTTTAACTCATGTGCTGTGTCCGATTTCTCCTGTGGCGTAGTGAATCTCATCCAGAGAGAGGTGGACTGAAGAACGGATTTTTGTGTTGCGTTCTATCACTGCTGTGTTCCACCCCAAATGTGGCTCTTCTTCATGTTCATACGAACCGGTTTTAGCACATTCCAGGATGGTGATAAATGGGCTTGTGCCGTTTTGAGGCTTCAGTGTTTGGTAAATACTGCGTTCTGGAGCATTAGGCAATAATTTAGGAAGTGTATACACATTTTAATAAATCCTTCATGTACTGTACTGTAAAGTTACTTGCTACAATGTTGACTTTTGCTGAAGTTTTCTGGCTCATTGGCACCTGAATAATGTGCCTACTAAATTACTGTACCCTTCTCCATCCTGTAAAACAGACAATTAACAAAAGGCTAGCTGATTACAAGAGGGACACTGATATGGGATGAAAAAAAAACGCACAACCTTTATCAGCTGACGTTGGTATCCTACCGTAGAATGTTTCCAGATAAAATCAGAAAGTTACACCCAAATATGATTGAATGCAATTTTCCCCTTTCTGAATTCTCAGAGGAGACACTCTGTGGAAAATCATAGAAAGGAGACTATAAAGCACACTACATTCAGTTGTTCATGTCACTACCGGTAGAAACAGAGGCCATTCCCTAAGTCTCAGTGTTGGAGGACATGGTCACTTTCTGGTCCGTAGTTGTGGAAATATGTTCACTGTAATGCATCAGGAGCTTCGAATGTGGTCACTCAGTTTAATATCTGGTACTTTTCCTTTAGAATGTAAAAGGAGCCTTTTTTTCTGGGAACAGACACCTCTGTTGCAGTGTGCTTTGGACAACATTTATGATAGTTTTTCACCTAACAAAATAAATTAATAGGATGAATATAGTGTTGAAAAAAATAATGTAATTATTGAGTAGTTGTTACCACGTTAAAAGAAATTGATCTAGTTCCTTTGTTTGGCTGCTCTGCATCTCTCAGAGTTTGGGATATAGGGTATATCCTTCTCTGAAACTATGTCCCGCACTCCTTTTATAAACACAATTATTTTGTTTTTCAGTCCTCGTGCACTCAAATGACTTAATTCCTGCCAAACCTCTATTCTGCCTATTCAGACATGGTTCACTGTATTGCTCTTTCTGTCTTCCATACCTAAATCTAAAATTGCCCAGAATGGCTTTTATTCCACTGATAGTGGAGTCACTATTTTAGGATTGACACTTTTAGATTTGAAGTGAAGAGAGCTTCTTTAATTCTGTACAGTTTAATGGGCGGTGGTTTACTTGGCAAATACTGTAAAATTGGAACTAGCAGAGTTCAGTTGAAATTGCCAGCTCCTGAGGCTTTCCATATTGCTCTAACCTTTTTATCTGTTCACTGGCTAGGTGGCACTTTGGATTTAGTACACTAGTCTTTCTCTTTTAGAAACTGAAGTTCATATTTGATACCACATCACACATGAGCATGAGCTTTGCTTTTATCATAGTTCCCATGTTGTATGTCACAAAACCAAAATGCTCCTTAGCACAATTCACTGTCAGATCTACTCCAGGTAGGTTGAAGCCTGGCAACACAGAAGTGCAATGACAGGGTTGTATGGAGGAAGCCATGTCATTTAGTCCCTCATTTTTGCAAGCACCAAATTGACTTCCACATTTTTTTTTTGTAAAAAAGGCAAAAGTTAGACTTAAGCCCTGACTTGCACCAAAGCCTTTGGATTTTTTCACAAAGGGTGTAAAATTCACAAAAATCAGAATTTTTAAGACAAAATTCAGCTAATAAGTAGTGATTCTTTCACCACGTCTTTTGCATCTTGAAGGGGGAAATAATACTGGATTTCTGCACAACCACCTTAAAAATCTCATGGATTTTTCGCTGTTCAAATGTGCCTGGTAAAACTAGATTGTTTGTTTTATAAAATAAATGCTATATTTTATCTAAGCAACAGATAGTCATTTCATATCTGGAGCAGCATGTCTTGTGAAACATAGTACAAATTTTTGTTTTAATCTGTTTTTGTGATGGAGTTTCCCTAGAATCAATTCTGGAAGGGGGGAAAAGCTACAGCTGTAAAGTAACAAAGCTGTAACTAGGATAATGATGATTTTGTAACTTCCCACATCCTTTTGTAGAATGCATTTTCAGAGATAGTTTGAGGTGATTTACTGAATATAATTTTCAATATTACAGGTTTCTGACAAACAATTTAAATGCATTTTCACATTTCCTCTGAAAAAGCATCAACTGTAGTATGTTGTGCTGTAACATGTAACAATTTTTTACATTAAGTATTTTGATGGCGGAGAGTGAGGAGAAGGATGTCTAAGCAATTTTGAATTGGTTTTCATGCATGTAGGGGGTTGAGCATTGCTGGATTTGATCACCCAAGGGGCCGTTGCATAGAAAACATACTCTCCTTCCTGTCTCCCTAAGCACATAAGCACAAATCTCAAAACCAAGCAGTCTGATTGCAAACCGGTTTTTTTTAAAAGGTGAAAATGAATACTGGTCTCTTATCCCTGTCTTGATAAGCTGACAAACCTAACCACACAACTTTATTTTTGAATATAGAAGATATAACTGGAAACAAAGAAATTTCATAAGATCCATATTAAGGAAAAGAGTAATGCTTCTAACAAGGAGATCATTTCTGAAAATGTACATATATGTGCGTTTATGCTGATGAACTTATGGTATGTGACTATATATATTCAGTGAATACTATACTTCTTTTATCTGTAAGATGATCAGGTTTGGTATTCCTACTAGACCCCTGGCTATAAAAACAGAAATGAACAGGACAAGAGTTTGCCCCCACACAAATTTATGCAATTTCCACTGGACTCAGCGGGAACTGTGCGCTTGCATCCCAGAGCGGAATTGGGGCCCATGTGTAGCATTAGGAAGTAGATAGGCATGGGACACCATTCTGGGGCAAGAAGGAGGAAAAGCAGAACTTTGTGGGTAGATTTTGGATCCCCAAAGTGTGACTAGTGAAGTTCTAAAATGCAGCTTCTGGCCATGCTGTCCTCACCTTGCAGTCATAATAAGAAAATCCCAGCCAGCTGCAGGGCTGAATTACTCCAAGCAATTTCTATCCATCATTCAAGAAAGGCACGTATGAGCACATGTTGTTGTATGCATTTTTATTTGAATATGTGTACTCAGATTCAGTATGGCATTTGTGCTCCTGACAGGTTTCCTATGTGACCTTTATTTGTTGTATTATAGATTGGGCACCCCAATCAATGTGCAGTATCACACTGTTCAGTGTCCTCAGACAGGATATACTAATTGGGAGATTTTTATAATGTGTACCCAAGAGTTGATATAATCAAGTGAGGAGTAATAGGATAAAGTTTTCATTAGATTCATAGGCCTTGTATGTGTCACTCCTGATTAACTTTGGCCAGGAGGTGATTCCAGGAAATTACATTTTTACATTCTTATGTCAGTGACAGGTCTGTTTAACACAGAGCTTAGACTTTTGTGCTTGTTATTGCAAAGATGTCACTTGTATCTGACCCAGAAGTAATGGACAGGCTAAACTCTACACTCCCAGAATAGCTTTAAAGGCAGAGGATCAACAACACTACATATAGTCTAATGTAAAAATTTATCAGAAATGGGACATATTGGATATGTATTGCTAACTTTGTTACAAAGTGTTTTGTTTTACAAAAAGAACAAGTGATCACAGTTTTCCATAGTATGTAACTTTTGAATTATGTTTCCACTATGTGGGCCCTTTGTGCATTACATTTTGTGAATATCATCTACAGAAAACTCTATTTGAGACAGTAATATTAAGAAAACTTTCGACTTCCTTCTTAAAACCTGCAATCTCTTCTTGTCTGTATCTGGGAAATATTTGGAAAACTAAGTGATGTGAAAGTGCAGTGTAAATAGGGGATTTTTTTATAGCGATTGGGTGGCTAAGGGCACCATGTAAAATTAAACCACCTCCCTATGCCTTTCTCAAAAAGCTGAATCAGTTGAATTAGTAGGAGAGGAAAAGCAATCAGGGTTAATATTTATGTGACAAAGCAACATATTCAGTTTACATCATGACGTTCAATAAAGCAAATGGCCTATTGATAAAATATCGCTATAATATCAGACATGCTTCTGCATACATATGCATTGTTAGTAAATATATTTTTGTTAGTTTGATGCAATGGTTGGGCTGCTTTTTAACCCATAGAATTTTGAAAGCATTTCAGCTGCATAAAAGTTGACAAATTAAATGAGTGCTATAAATTTGTCCATCACTATTCTATTCATAAACACAAATGCTAAAGTTACATTTCTGATTCTTGATTTATATTTTGCAGAATCTTTCATACATCATTGTAAATATGTTATTAAAGACCTTGCATCTTATGAAAAGAGCTGATGTGTTCTTTATAAAAGATTTAGAAAACAAATCAGCTCTTTTCATAATCTGTCCACTTTACTTTATAGATGCGTGTCAAGTGTTTGAAATGAAAATAATTTCCATTAATGAAAAAGGTTTCCTTTGTTTTCCACCTGTCACTGAGTGTAGGCTTGCTCATGAATGTTGGACATCAGACATTCTTTTGGAATAGATTGTGTGTTTAAAAAGAGAGGTCTAAAGAACTTGCTTTCGGAAAATGGGTGAATTCCATGCACATGGCAAACTTTTTTTTGAAAAAGGAAGAAATGCATTTTGAGCCAAATCAGCGCCCCTTAAAATTTATTTAATATCCCAGCTTGTCCAATGAGTTAAAACAACCGTGCTTCTCTCTTGTACCAAAGTAGATAATATCATACTGTTGCATTTGCAACTACAAAATTGTCAGACAATACAAATCTGCCTGTTTAAAACTGCTTTTCATAAAGCATTTTTAATTGCTTCATTCTGCAGATGGCTCTTCTCCTTTCACATTTCATCAGTTTCAACAAATGCTCCCTAGTGGTGTGGATGCCACTTCCTATTCATAGGACATGGTGGACCATCCATGATAACTCTAGGGCTATAGTTCTCCTTCCAAGGGAGAAACATAATAGTGTATATGCCACTGAGCCTACAAAAGTCAAATAGTTTGAAGACGTGGGTTTTTTTAATCAGCTGAGCTTCTTACTATGGACTTTGAAACTCTTATTAAATATAGCCACTGGACTATCCATGAAGAAGTGTGTTCCTATCCTTTTGAGCAGGGCCATTTGTTGGGTATCTATCCAATGGAATGCTGTATTTGTACATTTAAATATGAAGACCAATGAATCAGAACCATGTGGCAAATTGAGAACTTAAAATCCTGACTCTTGCCTTATATTTTGTTCACCTGGAACTCCAAAAAATCCAGTTTTATTACTTTTAATCCTGTTGTGTTTTTTTTCTGGCAATTTGAATCTAGTCAAAGACTGGAGACAGTTTAAGGAAAATTGAAGCAAATAAAATATGTTGATGTGGCTTTATTAAAGTAATCAAATGGTCTTATATCAAGGACCCTATTTGTGCCTCTCTTCTCCAAGTCCAGGGAATGTCTAGAAACTGGAGATATCTTTGAGCAATGAGTGCAATATTGTGCACTAGTCAGTTGGAGATATGTAAGACGCTTCATTTTCACTTGTTATGTGCAAGGGACTTAGGTTTGTATCCTCTTTGCCTCATGGTAGTGACTTCCAAAGATGGCTGGTACCATCAAATTTGTACTTCTTGAAATATCTTCTCTTTTATGGTAAATCTCTTTTGTACGCAGTTTGTGTGCCATGTATCAAAGAAATAGTCATATTACATAGGATAAGGTGCTAGATAATTTGGTACTGATGCAGATAAATATTATTCCAACAGCTATTGAGAGAAGGATGAGGGGATTACAATGATGTGACTCTTCCCCCCCCCCCCACCCCTCGCCCCGTAACTTTTATAAAATTAAATCTTTTAGCACTGAACACACCGGTTGTGTGAAACATGCTTTTTCCTCCCTGGCTAATTCAGTCCAATGATTAATTCTTAGCCTATCTGGAGATGCTGTGAACATTGAGTTACATTAAGATTCATTGTATATTTTTATGTTGTACCTCTGTTATTTGGTTGACATATCACAGTAGTGTGCGCACATATTTTTTAATCAATTGCAAAGCACAAGTAGATTGTCTTTAAACTTAAATTATGTGAATTTTTTTACATAGCTAGACGTCTATAACATTGAGAGCAAAACATGAATTTCTATGAGTCAGAAACTCTGTACAAAACTTCTTGTATTAAAAAAAGCAAAGAAAAACCAACAATTTTTTTTTCTGGATTTAAAAATAAAATTAATACTGGAAACACCATGCCTTAAGAAACAAACTGAGTGTCATTTTTCTCTTTTTAAGTTATTGGAATGTGATTTAACTCCCAGTTGTATTTCTGCAATCTTTTTATTATACTTTTGGCTATGGAAGGTTAAGATGCTCAGGTCATAAAAACAAATGTATCATTCAGCAGTATCTCACACAATTTGTCTGTCAGGAATAGTGTAAAATAGGGTATGCAATCAGTGGAAGAATCCAGGTCCCTGGGGAGTGGGGTAGGGAACCAAAGGTCAAGTTTCTCCAACACCTTCAAAGTGTAGTGTGTGTGATACCACACATGGTCTGGTATTGTGGGTTTTATGGATGGAGGGAAATATTAAGTAATTTATCTGTGAAGTTGCCCTTTAATATTAAGTGAAATGTTAGATGGATCTCTTAGGGCATGTCTACATGGTGCCTTAGTCCACACCAGAAGGGAATACATTTGAATACTCAACAGCATGTCATGCACTAACTGGCCAGGATGGACCCACTGGCATTCACTATAAGTTCCCTAATGCATATTAATGTAGTCCCATTTCAAACAGTACTACACAGTGTTCATAAGCAGGGTCCACACAAGCCAGTTAGTGCATGACACAGTAGTGTACACTAGAATTTGTACCCCTCTAGGATTAATGCACCATGTAGACAAACCATTAGTTTGGTCCATTTTTATAGTCTTAACTGCCTATCATGTCAAAAGGGCTTGAATGATCCTGGCTAAGTTGCTTTGCTCCCTTTATCATCCTTACAGTTAGTGTCACCTGTTTAACTTCTTTTTGGAGAGAGTGTTTTCATAACAGAATATAGAAAAAATATTGTAAGAACTAAATATAAAGAAATGAACATGAGGATTTTTCTGTGTGTCCTTCCTGACTCTCTCCTTTTTTGATGGGGGAAGAACAGGAGCATGGTCTACTGCTACCCATCCTCAAGAGTTGTCACAGCTGCTATCCCTCCTCTTCTGGGATGGGCAGATGTTCCTTTGGAGCCCAGTAATTGCAGCCACTTTACATTTTGAAAGTTTGGTGTGTCAAGATGTTGAGACAACACAATCTCCCCTTTTGACAGTGCCCTTCATTCAAGTAACATATGGTCACATGTAAAGTGGCAATAAAGACACACACAACTTGTTGCTAGTGTCCAGAAGCCCAATGCAAGAAATGGGCTTTAGGTCTATATTTACAATAACTGATGTACCACCTAACAGGAAAGTGAATTCCAAGTCAAACGTTAACCAATTAAAGGGAGAGGAGCTTGGGTTGCTCCGGCCAGTGCTGGGGCTGAGGTTGGCCGGCCGGCTGGGGTGGGGCAGCTGGAGCAGGGGTCCCTCTGGCTGGCGTGGGGAGGCCTGGGCTGGGGCCACTCCGGCTGGTGTGCAGGGGGTTAACGGTTAAGGTCAGTTAACAGTAAGCCTAATGCTTACCAGTTAACTGTTTAACATTTTATATCCCTAATAAAAGACTATGCAAACCACTGTCCAGTTGCAGCAGCTCTGATTGTATGGTTATGGCTGCTGCGTGTGTCCAATATACTCTTTCCTCACTCCTGAGTATGGAATAAATGTACTATTTGTACTTGTGAATGTATTTTCTTTTTTATTTAAGTATTCAGCTCTATCTCACTCTACCACATTACATAATATCCTATAAATGGCACAGCATTGCTTAACTGAAGTAGGTGTTAACCCTGCTGAGCTGGTCAAATTCCAACAGGGTAGTTACATTCTGCCCACCAGCACTCCAACTGAGGTTTGGATATTGCATTCTTCCCTTCTGCTCCTAAGCTCTTGTGTAATGGTACTGTGCATTGTATCAAATGCTGACAGAGTTTGCTCCAAATGGGTCACATTATAGTGGTAGGTGAAATGATTCCTAGGTTGAGGGCCTAATTCTGTACCTCGCATCGATACAGCTGGTTACGAAATTTTTGACTAAATGTTTTTATTGGAAAATGCCACTACTGTTTCTGCTCAAAGTTTTAGTTTCAATGAATCTATTCAGATGAAACATCCATCAGAAGATTTGGCAGGCTTGGGGTAGAATTTCTGGTCAGAGAGGCACTCATCCCAGAATCACCAATAGCCTGATGATTAGGGCACTCACTGGAATGTGGGAGACCCAAGTTCAAGTCCCAGCTGTGAATCAGGCAAACCAGTGTTGAAACCTCCATTTTTTCCTGCAAGGTGGAATTCTTGTTTTCTGGTCAGCCCTAGTTGTTACATCTGGAGGAAGTCTACTGCAGCCCATGCATTGTGACTCCAGTTTAAACCAGTGTATACAAGAGGGGAATCTGGCTGAAAGTTTAGTTTTTGAAAGTTCTTCAGAATCTTTGGGTAAAAAGTGATAAACAGAAAGGTCACTTACTAAAAGGGGCCAGTGTCACAACAGCCATTCCACCTTTGTCAGATTAGAAAACATGAACTGTTTTCTCTGAATAACCTCAAAACTGGGGCTTCAACAGCTTCATTGTCTTGATTCCTGGGAATAAAGCCTTGGGAGTGGGGAAATAAAGGGATGGGGTCCTATTTCCTGTTATGAATTCCTATGCCACCGTTAAAGTAACAACATTGGTCCATGGTGGCAATTCCTCCATTCAGAAGCTGGGCCTTCATATGTGATTCGGCTGCCTTGTTATAGAATTACAGCTTGGAAAGTTCAATGCGCAGAGGCTTAAGGCAAAAGTGGTGAGAAGGGGAACTGGGTTTAGAAAACTGTTCCATTTACGGTTTAAATGGTCAATACTTAACAAGAGAAACTGCCCATCCCTTCTCTTCTCTCCACAGATGGATTTAATTCGATGATTTATTTTAACAAAGAAAAGAGCATTGCCTTTGGCTGGCTCCATTCCCCACAACAACAGTAATGGGTGCAGGGAGATGAGACAAATCTAATTTCCCCCATGCTTATTTTTAATGGAGACATTTTAATATGGACAGAAAACAGCATAGGGGGGAAAAGCTGACAAACATGAATGAATCCAGTATCAGAAGGGATGAGCCAGCTGGGTTTTATGCTAAACTTTATTTCATATGTCTCTTCAAAGGTGATAAAATGGTTGTATGGGGAGGACTGCTCTGTCTCAAGCAAGATGTAATGTAGTTGGAGGGTGGGGCAGGGTTGCTATCCTAAAATACTTGAGCAATGCGGTATGGCAGGGAGGGTTGACATGAATATCAGCAACTGGCTTGGGGTAAAATATGAGGAATGCGCCTGAAGTACAAGCTGCATCAGCTATTCCACATGGGATGACATCAGACCTGATTATGCACTTTCATGCAGTATCTGAGATGGGATCTGGGGACAAAATTATACAGCTATAATTATTTGGACCATTATTTGAGTTATAGGTTTCTTAAAAGTTGGTGTTTTAAGCTAACCCAAAACCCCCTGCACCTGGGGCCTGGGAAAGAGATGGTTGAATCAAATGGTGTTTTACTAGTGTAGTTGTTGCATGCTGGTCTTGGTGAGGTCTGGGCCAGATGATTCTGGAATCGCTTCATTCCACCTCTTCTTCTTTTTCTCCTTCTTTTTCTGTTGTCGATCGATGCAGAAGATTGTAAACATTTTGAACTCCTTGTAGCTCAGTTGCTAGTGTTGGGGAAAAAATACGAAGTAGCATCTTAACAAGACAGTGATGGTTGATACCACTTTAATGTCAGAGATAAGCCTGACCCAAGATTTGGGATCTCAGAGAGACATACATACAATGTTCCTTCCAATCAAACTTTGGAGAAGTTTGGATCTGAACTTCATGGGCTGGGCCCATCTCAAAGGACCACACTGTAGCTGTGAGGGCATCTCCCCTACATGTGAATATCACTCTACCATTCCGCAGTGGTTGCAGATGTCATGATGCTTCTGGGTGGAAATCTCTGTGTTTTTTAGAATTATATCCGGCACAACCACAAAAGCAAGCTCTTACAAAATGCTCTTTAACCAAGCAGCCCATTTGCAAAGCGGAAATAACTGGGTTCAGGTCTATTATTTACATTAGTGTTGTGTCTGGATGCCCCAAGCACTAGAGTCCTTAGATCAAGGCACTGTACAAACTCTATTAGGAGGTTGTAAATCCTACAGGATAGGGAAAATCTAAGTTAAAATGCAACAAGTGCCTGTTAAATAATTGGAGGGCAGGGGAGAGGGAAGGTAACAATGGGGAAAACAAAACCACCAATTAGAGCAGTCCATTGCACACACAGTTTGTCACCTGTGGAGAGAAGGAATGAACTCCCTGTGACAGACATTAGTCTGTCATTTAATATACTGCTGGAAGGTGCTGGGATACTACGGGGATGAGGCTGCTATACAAACCCCCACAGAACAGTGATATGAAACATGATTAAATAAACCTTTTAATATATCAGCAATCCCTACCTATCTAGTCATTATGGGCTCGCAATTTATCAGACTTCACCTTGGTCATAGGTCTTGTGGAGGGATTTGAAAGAGGACAGGCTGATGGACAAGGGAGAAAGCATGGAGGTGCTTATAGGAGGAGACAAACAGGCTATGGAGGCTTGCATTGTTAGCAAGAGTGGTGTAATCAGTAGAAGAGTAGGTAGGGAGGGGTAAAGTTACGAGCCTTGAAGGTGAGGTCACAAATCCTATATTCAATACAGTGAAGAAGGGGGAGTTGGCGGAGATCATAGAGGTCAGGTTTACGTATGTTCACTGACTTACAGTCCTCTATATTCCAAGGTGAAAGTGAATTACCTAGTAAGAAGGGCACCATAATCAAACCCTCAGTCTCCAGATGACACCTCAGCTGATTTAAAGCCCAGCATAGCCTGGGACCTCAGTATAAAGAATAGAATAAACCAGTGTGGGGGAAAAAGAACGTGGCCCCGCAGTTGTCTGAATGGCAGGCTCTGCATAACCACTTTTGCTGCTCTAGCACAAGGTAACAGGGCAACATAAAGCTTCTCTGAATGGAAATGGAGCCAAGAGCAGTGTTCAAGAGAGGTACTCTACTGAGCTACATGGCCAGTCAGCAGGACTCATTAGACCTGAGCTCAACTACTGCCCTCTCTGTGACACTGGACAGTCAATCTTTCAGCCTGTTTTCCCTCCCACACTTTGTCCTATCTATTTTAATTGTGTGCTCCTGGTAGGGACTGTCCTTGGGCAGATACAATGGGGCTCTGATTTCAGTTGGAGCCTCTGTGTTAATAAATAAAATGTGGCATTATTAAGGGCTTGTTATTCCTCTAATCTTACCTCATCTCCAGAGACATCAAAGTCCTTGAATATCTTCTCAAGCTCTTGTTTCTTGATGTTAAAGAGGAACCTAGTGGCTTGGAACGCCCTAGGGCCAACTGTGTGTCTTCCATCCATATCCAGCAGCTCAAACACAGGCCCAGAATGTTGATAAATGAACTGCTTTTCCAGATGGTTCTGTTTCAGGACAGAAATGTTTAAGAACAAATAATGAGCAGAGATATCCTGTTTTAGAAAATACATATAATACCAAACACAGTTAAAGTCTAGATAGTAAAAGCTGGTAACCTTCCTAATTCCAGCTTGCAATACAAAGAGAAAAGAACTCAGTGCTTCCTTGCACACATGCATGCCTAGCCCTATGCATCCAGATTTGTTTTCCCCAAGGCTTCAGACCCTACTAGTGCTGCAAAATAATTCTGAGCTGGATGGCCATGGAAATGAACTGAGCACACTGAGTCTCCCACTTTCCTTCATGCAGCCAGCAAAGCCACAAGTTGCTCTTGAAATGACTAAGTACTCAGGCCTGCTGTACATCCATGGATGGTCTTTGCCCTCTTGGCAGTGCTTAATGTGCACCTCTAGACTTGGCAGTTCATAGCCCTGGCACCTCTGGGCTTGCCGCATCAGTTATTCAAGTAAAAAAAAAATTCCTTGAGTCCCGGCACCTAATTGCTTGAGCCCTGGCACCTCTTTCGTTACAAATTAAGCACTGCCTCTTAGGACTCCACAGGATGACACTGCTAGCAGCCTGCCCCCAAAAAGGAGAAGCTTGGGCTACAGTATGACCCCCCAAAAGTGGGGAGCTGTGTATAACTCTGGCTTGTGTGAACATTCATTTCCCCCCCACACCCTTTAATTCTCACACCAGGCTACTGTTTTCTTTCGGAACAGGTCTGACCTCTAATAACGATCAATAAGAGAAAGAGTCGTAGTACGAAGATTGAAGAAGAATCGCGTGCTCTACTGCGCAACAGGGAGAGGGTGGAAAATGCTGACCTGTGAAAATGGGATCCTGTTCTAGTCTTGCTATTTTGCAGAAAGCAGCAGGCGCCTGCAGCTCATTTTGTGAGCTGAGTTTTTGTTTATTTTCAGTGAGCTGCCTCAGAACATAAGACCATTTAGACAGTTTCTAGCTTGTGGAAAGTTCCTCTACCTTCTACTTATCACATTATAAGTGAAGATTAGACTCCCAGCTGGCCGATTCAATTTATGAAGGCACTGAATAACATCAGCTTCTCTGAAGCCTCTGGCTGACACACCGACAGGGACCCCAGGCTACCTGCCTCATGAGATATCAGGATGCACACCAGCATGTAGAGCTCATCAAAGCCAATCTCCCCTGCGGCATTCCAGTCTAGCAAGTCAAACACCAGCATGATCTGCTTCTTCGTCAGGTCAGTCACATAACGGAGAAAGTGATAAAGCTGCAGGTCTGGAAAACAGTGGGTTGTTAGGTCTAACCTGTGCAAAGCTGTTAGTAATAATTAATAGGATTTATAAGGAACACACTGCTCCAAGGTGTTCAGGTTACTGCACAGACAATTAAAATACAGTTACACGCTCCGAGAAATGTTCAGAAATAACAATGCGCACGTGGTGACATCTGTCAAGAGAGAGGTAGTTTGTGTGCATGCATGTGTGATTTTTTAAAAATTTTTGCTTGTTTCTGCTTGTTATTCAGCGGCCCAAAAGTGACATTTTTCATTTTTAGGTGTTTGAACAAAACGCCCGAGAAATTTGCTTAAAAGTTACATTTTTTCCAAGTGAAAAATTACATTTCACATGCGCTAAAAGAAAGATCTTTTCAGATGATTTTTCTTTACAGAATGGGCCAGGAAATGCCACACCTTCGAGGCAACTGCCGCAAACATTCAGTCACATGCTCCCCTGAAATGTGATGATGGAGCCCCTGCAAAGGAACCTCATCTACCTATAGGAGGTACCAGGCCATGGCTGTGTGGTCTTCAGGGTTTTATTGAAAAGATCCAGCCACCTATTTTATTTAGATTTATACTTTCCATTATTTTTAATTATAGTCTTGGAAACTGTGAGCTGCTGAGTGCCCTCAGCTGCCATTGACATCAGCCATATTTGAGGGCACTCAGCACCTCCCTGGATTGGCTCCAGCGTGTCTTTCCCTGCTGATTTTAGGCCAGAGGGAGTTGCATGTGCATATTATGAGGCCAGAATTCAGCCCTTTATATAGCAACCAACCCCACCGATCCTTTGACTCTTTTCTGGTTTTTTTCCTTGTACTTTGTCACTAGCGTGGGGTGATGGTTCCAGCACAGTGCTGGGAAATGAGGCTCAACACCACAATCAGGTTAGATCACTACCATGGCATGGACAGCGGGGGGAACTCACATCACTCATTTCTTTGGTGGGTTCTGATCATTTTGGTCTCTTTTAAAAGATGTTTATCATAGAATCATAGAATCATAGAATATAAGGGTTGGAAGGGACCCCAGAAGGTCATCTAGTCCAACCCCCTGCTCGAAGCAGGACCAAATCCCAGTTAAATCATCCCAGCCAGGGCTTTGTCAAGCCTGACCTTAAAAACCTCTAAGGAAGGAGATTCCACCACCTCCCTAGGTAACGCATTCCAGTGTTTCACCACCCTCTTAGTGAAAAAGTTTTTCCTAATATCCAATCTAAACCTCCCCCACTGCAACTTGAGACCATTACTCCTCGTTCTGTCATCTGCTACCATTGAGAACAGTCTAGAGCCATCCTCTTTGGAACCCCCTTTCAGGTAGTTGAAAGCAGCTATCAAATTCCCCCTCATTCTTCTCTTCTGCAGGCTAAACAATCCCAGCTCCCTCAGCCTCTCCTCATAACTCATGTGTTCCAGACCCCTAATCATTTTTGTTGCCCTTCGCTGGACTCTCTCCAATTTATCCACATCCTTCTTGAAGTGTGGGGCCCAAAACTGGACACAGTACTCCAGATGAGGCCTCACCAATGTCGAATAGAGTGGAACGATCACGTCCCTCGATCTGCTCGCTATGCCCCTACTTATACATCCCAAAATGCCATTGGCCTTCTTGGCAACAAGGGCACACTGCTGACTCATATCCAGCTTCTCGTCCACTGTCACCCCTAGGTCCTTTTCCGCAGAACTGCTGCCTAGCCATTCGGTCCCTAGCCTGTAGCTGTGCATTGGGTTCTTCCGTCCTAAGTGCAGGACCCTGCACTTATCCTTATTGAACCTCATCAGATTTCTTTTGGCCCAATCCTCCAATTTGTCTAGGTCCTTCTGTATCCTATCCCTCCCCTCCAGCATATCTACCACTCCTCCCAGTTTAGTATCATCCGCAAATTTGATGATACTAAACATTTATACATTGTTATACAAAGTTATACATTGATAACTACCCGTTGAGCCCGACAATCTAGCCAGCTTTCTACCCACCTTATAGTGCATTCTTCCAGCCCATACTTCCTTAACTTGCTGACAAGAATACTGTGTTTAGACTCCATGTGATGTTCTTCATCAGATTTAAATAAGACCTGAGCCCAAGGCATGAGACCTACATCCAAACGTTTGCCTTATTAAGGGATAAAAGGATTCAGTAGTCTGATTTATGTCCCTTAAACACACAGGCTCATTATGTTTGGATATGAATCTGGATCAAAATGTCCACAGAGTTTTTGGGGGTCCCATTGCTCATTATAACAGTCTTCAGGCAGGTCAAAAACTGGGCTTAAACTCCCTGCAGATACTGCTTATTTTTTTTAACTATTGAATAATTGTTTTAAACAATATTTAGCTTGACAGTGATGTTGTACAAGTGTAAGGTGCACCTAGGGGGCAGGGAAAAAAACAACTTTTGCAGTCCACTTCAGTGCTCTGAATGGATTTGCCCCAAAGTGTTTCAGAACGAATATGACTTTGCCACCCATCAGCCCCATCACCCTGTGTGTATGATACCTCCTTTCGCCTGAGCCTTCATCTGTGGTATTTATTTAGATCAGTGATACTCAGACTGAGGCTCAGGAGCTGCAAGTGACTCTTTAATTTGTCTCCTGCAGCTCTTGGCAGGACATGATTTTCAAACACTTTGTGATTTAACTATTAACCAGTAAGGCTGCTTTTACTATGTTATTAACCAATTGTAGTTGAAAAAAGAATAATACTTGGTCAGAATAACCAAGAAATATTTATATATATAGAGAGAGAGAGAGAGCAAATAAAACAATTCACACTCCTGTGGCTCTTTTGGGTTATGCTGATCGCTAATTTGGCTCCTGAACCACTGAGGTCTGAGTATCACTGATTTACACTGTAAGCTCTTTGGTGCAGAGACTATCTTTTATTGAGTGTTTGTACAGTGTCTAGCACACTGGTGCCTTAGTCCTGATCAGGGCTTTTAGCTACCAGAGTGCTAATGATAAATAATAATGATGGTGATGATGCCACACAAGTTAATTTGAATTGCAGGACTGTCAGCTTTAAGAGGAACCAGGTAGAGAGAGAACAAAAAAGTTTACGTCTTAGGCAAGAGCTGAACACATTTCAGTTATTGCAATCATGCTAGTAGGCTGGGTATGAGGGCTGGGTATCATTTCATCATCTGATGTGTTACTAGTCAGGCCATATAACCTTTTAGAATGGATGGAAAGTGCTATATCAGTCGAGACACAGTGGTATATGCTACAACGGAAAGCCATCTATCTGGGGCAATTCCAAAACTTTGCATTAACCAAGCCAGCAAGTCAATTAGCATTACAGAATGCAGTATTTGTTGTAATAGCTGAGACATGGTATTTATAGTGTTTCTGGAAATTATTTTGAACCCTAAAGAATTTTTAAACAAATCCAAAACACTTTTTAAATGCTAAACTTGATAGCATCATATAATTCTTTTATATATATAGATAGATATAAACATTAATCTTAGTGATAGCAAATTCTAGGGCCTGTGGAAAGTACTTACTATTCAAAGTATTCTTATTATGAACATCTAGGAGTTGGAAATATTCTGCAAGTGCTCTAGCATTTCTAACTGATAATAAACAGTGTATTTTATCTAAATACAGAAACTGCAGAAAACATCCAGGTTTCAGCCTCATCTTGGCAGTGACTAATTCTGTTTACCTATGAACATTCACAGTAGCTGAGGTGATGCCCACATCACAGCAAGAGAATTCCGTCTCGGAACCAGAACACAATCATGTATCCTCCTGACTGAAATGTGTGGGGGGGTTTTTTTTGGTTTTGTTTATTTTTGTTTGGGTTTTTTTGCCAAGCATCATCAGACTGTGCCTCTAAGGGCTGAATTCCCCAGGCAGACAGGCTGGGTGGGTCGCTGTGGAGGTCTTGTTGCTATGCACAATCAGCCAGTTGGAACAGGACACTGAACAGAGCAGAGCTCTTGCAAGCACCTTAGGCATTGAGTGATCCACTAAACATTGTGGAGCAAATGGCTCTCTACCACTGAGGAGTCAGGGTACACATCCAAAATGAGCATGAAGAATTATTCTTTTATCACATATTTTTAAAAAATGCAATTCTAGAACATTAGAATCAGATTGAAGCTCACATTTGCAAGGAAACGTAGATTTAAGGTCCCAATTCAGCGAGATATGTGTGAGTTCACTGAGTCTATTGTGATGTCAATGGGAACACTCATATGCTAAAATTAGACATGTGCTTAAGCACCTTGCTGAATCAGGGCCCTAAAGCCTTGTCTACACTAGAAAGTTGTATCACTAAAACTAGGCTGGTGTAGTTAAAGGCAGACACCCCCCCAGGGCACATCCAGTTATATCAGTATACCGGTGCTTTATACCTGTACAGCTATGCCTGTACGGGAAAGAGGATGGCTATACTACAGTAAAGTATCGTTATACCAGTATAACTGCATCTATGCAAAGGGTTGTACTGGTATAACTCTATCAGTAAATAATCACATCCCTCACCCCGATCCTGTTTAAGAGCTTGATTCCTGAAAACACTTACTGCTGAGTGAAGTGCTTACTACTGTGAGTAGTTCCACTGAAATAAATAGAACTAGTCATGATAGTAAGACCCCTGACTACAGGATCAGGCCCATTCTTGTGAATCAAAGGCAGATTTCCAATGCTTTTTGAATATTTTTGCAGCCTACTTCTTATATTTATGTTAGTGTTTTAAAAAGACAATAAGAAAACAATTCCTGGATTGGTGACAGCAGATTTGCCAACATGGTTTGAGGTTTGTGGGCTTCAGGAAAGAAGTGAGTTTGGGGATGTGAATATGTCTGTATCTATCTTGTTTTATATTTAGATTGTAAAGTCTTTGGAGTACTATTTGTTCTATGTTTGTACACAGGGGTCCTGGTTGAGGGCTGAGGCTCTTGGTTACTACCGTAATATGAAAAATAATTAATGGGTAGGTACATGGCATATTGGGAAGAAATTCAGATTAACTGATCTATAACTCTGAAAACAATTGGCCTAATTCTCTTCTCACTCCAGTATTGCCAAACTCAAACATTGTATCAGCCCTCCAAAATCATGAGAATAGCTGAAAAATAATGAGCTGTTAAAACCAAATCAATGTTGGGTTATTTTCATTTGCCGCCTTCTTTCACAGGTATACTTCAGTCACATTTGCAAGCTTTCCTCCACAACCGCAAGGGCTAGAAACTTATTTTTTCTTACATGAAACTGAAATCCTCACATGAGCACTTATGTCCAGCAGCTGGATCTTATATAAAGCACCAAACATCATGAGGTTCAAGATAAAATCACAACAGTTGGCTACTCCAGTGTAAATCCAGAATCACAGAAATGAACTCAGTGTGAGAGGAGACTCAGACTCAATAGTCTAGGAGGGAACCATTTCAACGAACAAGTAAAAAACAGAGAGTCAAGGTGGGTGAGGTAATATCTTTTATTGGCCCAACTTCTGTTGGTGAGAGAGACAAGCTTCTGACCTTCTCTCTCACCAACAGAAGTTGGGCCAATAAAAGATATGACCTCACCCACCTTGTCCCTCTAATATCCTGGGACCGACATGGCTACAACACCACCGCATAAAGTAAAAAGCTGATCAGTCAAGCAAGACCAGTTGGTCTCAGATCTAGACATAAGGCTGCAATATCAAATAATTCCTCTAGATGTCCCCATTTTATTCCAATTTTAAATGTGCTGCAGTTAATTTAAAGTATGTGAAGGACTATTATGACTTTAAACAATTTGGGTTCCACCCTGTCTATCCATATTTACATGTGCTTATATCTTTAAAAAAAACAAAAACACCCAGAAGTTAAATATTTAGTGGCTATATTTAAGAGCTGAACTTGGGGAAGGAGAAGTGATTTTCTTCTGTTAAGATAGTTTTAGACACATTTTTTTACACTCAGATGATTCAAAAACATCTTTATTTTACAATTTCCATCCTGTCCTTTGATCCTATATAAGCACTTATGCAAATGAGTAACCCCATTGTGTTCAGTTGGTCTGGTAACCTATGTAAAGTTACTCACCTGCATAAGTGCTGGCAGAATTGAACCCTTACTAGGTAGCCATGAATTAGGATAGGAAGCTGTGACTTGTTTGAAATCTTTTTTTTAAACTACATTTTATTTTATTTTTACGTAGTATGAAGCACAGGTGATCATGGTTTTCCTCCACACTCTCTCTTCAAAAGTTTATGTTTTAGATATATATTTCTTCTCATCCCAAGACATCTTTACAGACACAGGGAGCAGTACAGTGTCACCATTCATTCCTGTCCGTGGCTTGGTCCTCCTTTAAGCCCAGCCTGGTCATATCCCTGTGCACAAAGTCCTCACATCTAGTTGGGGGTTGGCCTCTTGGCCTGACTGACCTTGGATGAATTTGCATTATTTTCTTGGGCATCCTATCATCTGGTTGTTTTCTACAATGTCACCACCACTGTGATCTTTTTGATTGCAGACAATCCTGTACACTGATTTCACTTCCTACTCTTCTTCTAATTTTATTTGTCTTAAAATCATTTCACTTTACTGTTGCCATCTTCCAAAGAACTCTCAACTACCTCCAGCCTTCTGATGTCTGCTTAATTTCCTGCAACTCTGACCAGTCTGTAGAGTTATACTGTTAGGACACTGGTTTAATCAATTTTCACTTTGGTAGCAAACAATGTTTTTGTGAGTCCATAATTTCATCAGTTTTGTGCAGCACTTGTTGCTAAGGCACACCTCCTTTTAACCATTGGCACGGTTCAAGCTTCCTAGGTACATATAAAATTTTACTTTTTCTATGACTTCACTTCTGTTGCATGTCAACACTATATCTATTGTCCCTTTTCCAAGATGTAACCACTTTGTCTTCTTGGCATTTATTGTAAGTCCAAATCAACTGCACCAATTTTCCAAGGCAGTATCATCCGTCCACATTGAATCAAATGCCTTTGTGAAGTCAATGAAAACGGTAAACATCTTTAATCTCCATTCTCATTTTTTCCCCATCAACTATCGGAGCATGAATATCTGATCAAAGCAACTTGAGCCTGGTGTGAAGCCACACCGTTCCTCACCTACTATTTCCTCTAAAACTGGTCTTAATCTGTTGACAATTACTTTCATCATGATTTCCCAGTACTGATAATAAGCGTATACCGCTATAATTATTCAGATCGGTAGAATACCCTTTCTTCGGGCTTAGTACTACTATTCCTTTTAGTCAGTCATACAGTACCTCCTCTTGCTCCCATATCTTCTTATATATTTTTCATAATGATTTAAGAGCGTTTCTCCTGCTGGCTTGTAGCAGCTCAGCTCTTATATTGTCTGTTTCTGTAGCTTTCCCATTTCTTAATTGCTTCACTGCTCTTTCTACTTTTTCTTCTGATGGAGGTTCAGTGCTGATATCCATTCTGTCTTGCAATCTGCACTGTTTGTCTAGCATGTCGCGAATGCTTGCATCTCGAACTACAGCAGGGGTTCTCAAACTGGGGGGTCGGGACCCCTCATAGGGTGAGGAGGTTATTACGTGGGGGGGGTCATGAGCTGTCAGCCTCCACCCCAAACCCCACTTTGCCTCCAGCATTTATAATAGTGTTAAATATGTAAAAAAGTGTTTTTAATTTAAAAGGGGGGGTCACACACAGAGGCTTGCCACTCTGAAAGGGGTCAGTAGTACAGAAGTTTGAGAGCCACTGAATTACAGTGTTCAGCACTTTGTCAGAATGCTCCTTCCATACTTGCAGCACCTCTTCAGCATGTGTGGTCAGTTCACCAGTAGTCTTTCTTACCACTTGCATCATTGGCCTGACTGTGTTTCCATACAACTTAACCTTTTTGTGTACCATTTTCATATCTTGTTTTCTTCGTGCCTCCTTTAGTTGTGGAACCTCTTCTTTCCAGAACTTTTGCTTGTCCAGTTGTTGTGATTTCTTCACCACTTTGGTAACACTTTCACTTCTTCCACTTTCCCAGTAGTCTTGACTTGTTCACACTTTTCCTGTAATGTTCTTGTTTCATTGCTTGTCCAGATTTTTCTTGTTTGCTTATGCCTTCCAATAACTTCCTCTGCTGTATTTTATATTGCTTCCTTGAATATTTCCCATCCAGTCTGGAGTGCAATTTCTTCATCATCGCAAATGAATGGTTTGAAATAACCTCCAAGCCTCACCTTGTATGTCTTCCTCCCAGAGCTATCCCTTAATGTATCAAGATCAAATTGGGCTCCAGCTGCACCCATCTTTTTCTTGGATTTTAATTTCGTATTAATCTTTCCCATTAGTATTTCATGATAACTGCCACACTTGATATTTGTATAGACTCTATTATCCAGAACTGACCTTCTTTGCCTTTTACTGATAATAATGTAGCCAATCTGGTTTTTGATGACCATCTAGTGAATTCCATGCAAACTTGTGCATATCTTTGTGAGGAAACCAAACACTGCCAATAATCAGATTATGCATCTCACAGCAAATTCTTAACCTTTACCCATTATTGTTTGCTATCTCAATGCCATATGGTCCAATGCTATTCATTTGCTGACCATGTCCGTTATCAACATTTGCATTCATATCTTCCATTATCAAAATCATATTATGATTTACAGTGTTACCCAACCATGGATAAAATTAATCTTTCTCTTCCGCTACTTCTGTTGGTGCATAACAGCAGTTCACAGTAATGCATAGTCTATAGCAACCTTGCTGTGACAATCTACTCAGACACAAGTTTCCAGCTAGCTGTTTATTGAAGTAACTGTTCTCTTGTCCGCTGCTATAGCAACTCCATCTCTTGACTTCACTTGTCCACTTGGTCTGTGAATCATAGAATATCAGGGTTGGAAGCGACCTCAGGAGGTCATCTAGTCCAACCCCCTGCTCAAAGCAGGACCAATCCCCAATTTTTGCCCCCAATCCCTAAATGGCCCCCTCAAGGATTGAACTCACAACTCTGGCTTTAGCAAGCCAATGCTCAAACCACTGAGCTATCCCTCCCCCCTTGAATGTCTGCAATAAAGGAAAGTATAATTTCCAACTGTGACCGCTCCTGTACCCAGCCAATCTGTCTCTTGTATGACAGCAAAGGAAACTTGTATCTCTTAACTCCTCTGCTATTAGCTCAGTCTGGCCTGGAATGAATGGAACTCTAACATTCCAGCTTGCAATACATGTAATATGTTTAGCTATTGTCTGAAATCCAAGTCCATTTCCATTTGCTAGGCTTGACAGGCCTGTGTCAAAATCCATGTCAGTTTAGCTTCCTGTACTGTTTCTATAACAAGTAAATTTTGGCTGTAATGGCTTTTTAGGCCAGTCCACCCTAACCTCCTTCCCCCTCCCCACTTCCAGGGAATACCTGCTGGCCTGCTAGGAACAGGTATCCGTGATTCCACCCTAGTCCACTAGCCTTCCAAGGCTAATGAGCTTAAACTGCTTGGATTTGAAAGCACAGTTTTCCTTCTCCTAGACAGACTTGCCCTGTGTGTGCCCCAGTCTGAAATCAGAGTTTCCCTTCTCTTACATACAGTTCATTCACAGCACCTCCTCCTGTAATATTTGGTGTGAGCCTTCTGGGTTTCTGCAAGACAGGCAACCCCATGCACCAGTCCAGAGCTCCATGGTTCAGGTCTTTGTAACTACTACCGAAAAGCAATTCTTCAAATCATCATTTCAATGGCAAAGTCTGGTTTGAAGGCACAGTGAGAACTACACTTCCCAGTGCTCCCCGCGAAGGGGGCGGGGGCAGTGGAACTGCATGGCAAGAGATACGCCAGTGCCCTTTTGGGTAAACGATGGCCAGGGGCGGGGCCAGCAGAATGTAAAGTATCTAGCGGGCTTGGGGCGGGGACAATAGAACACTGTGTATCCAATGGGCAGGCGTCAGCGAAGCTCCGGCAGGTGGAGCGGTCTTGGCTCCATGTGGTCGGGTTGGGGCTGCGCCGCCCTCCCCGCTCTGTGTATTGGTCCCGAGGGAAGCTCCGCAGCTCACCGGGCGGGCAGCAGCTCCAGCTGCTCTGAGCGCCGCGGGCAGTCGCTGGCTGCCGCTTCCCCTTTGGGAGCTCTGTGCCCGGCAGCTCCACGCCCCTGTCCTGGCAGCGGCTGCCGCCCCGCAGGCAGAGAAGCAGGGCGTATCTGCCGGGCCCTGGGATCCCGGCTGGCCAGGGGCACGGCACCTTCCTAGGCTGGGCAGCGGCTCGCCCGGCTGGTGCGGGGATACTGGATCTGGGGGCTGGGCTGGGAAGTGCCTCAGTCCTGCGACTCCCCAGCCGCTCCTCTCCAGTGCGCCCTTCGCCCCATCTCCCCAGGCGACCTCTGCTCTGCCGGCCCCAGCTTTCTCCTGTGTCCCCGGGGTGCGGGCACTGACCGGCTCAGATTCTCCCCGGAGTCCCCTTCTGCCTGTTGTATGGTCGAGAGACCCCAGCCCTAGGCAGCACCATGGCTTTTGCCAACTTCCGCCGCATCCTGCGCCTCTCCACTTTCGAGAGGAGGCGATCCAAGGAGTACGAGCACGTCCGCCGGGACCTGGACCCCAACGAGGTGTGGGAGATCGTCGGGGAGCTGGGGGACGGTGCCTTCGGCAAAGTGTACAAGGTGGGTCCGGGGGCAATGCTGGGGGTACCGTTGGGGGAACGTGCATAGACCGCCCCCCGGTGTGTATGTGGCGGGGCTGGCCTGGGGGAAACTGAGACCCCCAGGCACGTGGGTGGCTGGGTGGGTGCCCTGGCCTTGCTGCGGCTGTGGCATGGCAGCGTGGGGAAAGGTTACAGCCGGAGCGGTGCAGGGCAGCCCGGAGGACTAGGGGGAAGCAGCGAAGAGGACGGGTGGGGAGGGGGCTCAGGCCATGGCCAGGGGGCTCCATTCCCCCGCCTCGCTCTTCAGAGTCTCCACATAAAGCTGTGGCCCTCGGGCAGGGCTAAGACGCTCCGGAACTATGATGACAAGGCCCCCTTGGCTGTGTTTACAGTTCATTCTCCAGGGTCCTTTGACTGGCATCTTACAGCCACTAGCCATTGAGTGCAGGTGGCCTGAGGTCTGTGTGTGCAGTGTGGGGAAGCTGTGGGGAGACACCACACACCCTTTGGAGGCTGCCGGGGGGGAGGGGGGTGTATTTGCACAGAACCTGGAGCGGAGGAACTTTTTGACCGAGAATCTACATAAGTAGAAATAACAATATGTCAATTGTGCCGATTTATTTTTGAGCGTTATATCTACCATTTCCTCCTTCTGTCCTTCCCAAACCCTCTCCTAGTCCAGCATGTGTCAGCTGAGATAAAGCTGTGTCCTAGCAGATGTCGCAGGTGGTGACCAGGGCACCTCCAGAGGCTGTCCCAGAGCTCAGCAACACACGGCAAATCACCTTCTTTACTTTCCTTTTCTGTCAAATCTTAGCAGCATTGCGGGCTGAAAGATCTTTGTGCCCTGTTGTCCAGGGCTTGTTCACAGTTTGTCTCCTTACTTGTTAAACAAATCTAGAGCTGTCTTCAGCATTGCAGGAAAAATCCTTTCGGGAGCCTGAGTCAGCTTTGCAGATCCCACTAGCTACTGTGACTAGAAACTGATGAGAAGCTAGGTACTTTGCATGAGGGGGTGGGAGAGAAGAAAGCATCCCTGTGGTAGGTGCAAGGAGAGGTGAGATGCTGTTTTCTGAGTGATACTTTAATAGCTCTGCTGGGTGTTCTTTGCCCAGCCTCTAGGTAATACGAATGAAGAGATCTTACTTAGAAGTCAGCACTCAGAAGGCGGCATGCAAGTTTTGTATGCTTCCAGTGATAAAAATATTCATATCACTGTGGTTCTTGAAACGGTGAGAATCTCTTGGAATTTGCAAAGGAGACATACCCGTTGACAGCAGGGACAGATGCAGTGCTATGAGTGCTTAACCTGTATGTTACCGGACCATGTTTTCAAAGGCCAGATACTCTGTTGTACTTTCTATTGCATGTCAAACAGCAGGCTTGTGCGATGCAGACAAACAAGCCTGCACAGTGGGGATGGACACTTCAGACAGTTAGAGACTTGTCGCTAATGGTGAAGAGGGTTGATGTTCCAGCCGTATTACAAGACCTGGCTTCAAAGGGTGTTTGGAGTCGGAAAAGATGAATTTAGGGGTCTTATTGAATCTACTCATAAGCATCAGTTTACATTGCAAAGTTGCCAAAGAATTTGATGGATAAGTAAATATTGCTGAAGAACGGGTCAAAACTCACATATGTGAAGGAAGCAGGTGGGCTGCAGATCAGGACTGAGGTGCTTTGCCAGAGCCCCTGGGAATGATTACTTGTCTGTCTCATGTTGCTAGAAAACCCTCATTTTCTTAAGCATTAATGATCTAATAGTGCACAACTTTTGCTGAAAGTGGCACCATCTTAACAATTACTCTTCTCAGAAATCTTTACCCTGCTGTTACCAATAGCACCTGAGGTTAGAAAGTAGAATATTTTTCTCTGGCTTCATCCTGCTTTGTGTATTGGAAGGCACTTTGTCGATATTCGCTTTAACTCTTTCCCTTGTATAATCAGTTGCCCCGTTTGTGTGAGTCTTTCAGACAAAGACAGGGGAATGAATGCCTTCAAAAGAGTGAAAATATGATTGTGGGGAGAATAACAACAAATTGGAACAGGGTCTCTAAGAAGCTGAAAAGTGGCAGGGGAGGACAAGGGGTGAGAAGCAGTTTCCCTCTAACTGTCAGTTGTTGTAATCTCTGGTGTTATAAGTAACTATAGTGTGGGTACTGCATTGTCAGCTGGAAATGTGACCTTTCAAACACACTTTGCTGTTGGCCTGATCCAAAATCCACTGACATCGGTGGGAGCCTTTCTGTCTTTTGGATCAGGCCCTGTAAAAGCAGGCCTATAGCTACAGGAAGCCTTCATTAGCTGTGAATGCTATTCAGTTTTTATTAAGGGGTCTTTGCAGCCTCCAATACCTCTAGATTTGGAGACCGATAAATACAAAGGATAACTGTAGGATTTTAAAACCACCGCCCTTTTCCAAAGGAAGTGATTACTAGAGAAAGAAGTTTGATGGTGATCATGGATTATTCACGCTCTTCACTATGGCTGCACTAAGACAAGTCTTCTACAACGTACAGCCATAGCTCCATTGACTTTTAGTTTTCTGGAGTGGAGCTAGTTGCTTCAACTTCAGGCAGCTGAGCTGGCTCCTCTGTATACTAATCTCGGGCTTGTGTACACTATGCTTGCAATTGATTAAATCAGTAGTGGTGTGTAAGAAGTAAAGGAGACTCTGAGCCCTGGTCCAGCAATTCCATCTTGCAAATACTATTAGTGTGTTGTGCTTACAGTGTCACGAATATCAAAGGAGCTAGTTACGAGTGCATGTACAAGCTGACAGGTACATGTCAAAAGACTTCTTCCGTTAGAACTTGCTGTATTTAATCATGGGATTGTTTTGCTGTGTTTATGCCTTTTATAAAATGCTATCGCTGTGTTCCAGTATGCACACAGGAGAACACCTACTCCCCTGATAACACTTGCCTGTGGCAGGGTGTGGACAGGATGGCCCCTTCAATAGTGTGATCTGTCCTGCTGCTTGCAGTTGCAATGCCAGTTTTGCAGCAAACCGAATGCATTAATCTGAATTCCTGAACAAAGGGCTTTCAGTAAAAGGTTCTATATAGATATTATTCCGCCCCACCTAGCCCCAGAGACCATCTGACTGCAACTTCAGGAACACAAAGTAGTGTCTCCTTTATAAAGAAATTGTTTTATGCTTCCTCTTTTTCTTCTCCACCTCAATTTAAAAAAAAATCTATTCTAATTACTCAGTCTGTGATGGCAGTAAGGTGCGTAATATTATGTACCCTGGAGGATATAACTACTGTTTAAAACTTGGTGTGGGGAAAGAGAATGAAAATAAAACAGCATATTTACTATGCACCATATAGCTGCAGGTTGTGCCTGGATCCCATGGTGATAGATACATTAGAAGTGCTTGGACTGTTTCCTCTCCTACCTGCCTCAACGCTCACTAATTAAAACTGCAACTCTCTGACTTTTTGGGGTAGATTTTGGTAACTCGGGCCTGATTCCGCCAAAATATCTCCATGCAGTTTTACCGACTTGCATGTTAAGTTTCTAAGTTGCTGGCCATTCTAAAAAACCCCATTAGTTTTCCAACTGTATCATAAAACATTCACAAAATATTTGCATGTTTTGTAAGGTCACATTTTGGCCTGTTAGTTTTGGCCTTGTCTCTTCGAACAGCAAGGGGGTTATTTTCCGTTTAAAATGGGGGAGGGGAAGAAGCTGCTTCTTTCTTAGTAAATGGGTATCCGCATCCTAGTGGCCCTACAATAACAACCACTATGGATGACATCCTGGCCCCATTAAGATCAAAGGGAAAACTCACATTGACTTCAGTGTGGCCAGGATCCCCACATAGGGCAACTGAAGACTTGGATTAAAACATGGATACAATATTCAAAAACATCTAAGTGATTTAGGCACCTATTGACTTTCAGTGGGTTTTAAACTCTTAAGTGCCCAAGTCACTTTTTGAAAACTTTACCCAAGGTCTTTTATCCCTCATGCTAAGTTTCAGCAAACATTTCTCTTAAGAAAGTGATGTAGCATTGACGCTGGCATGCTTAAGGTATTGGAGAGTTTAAAGGGTGAGATGCATACGGTGTTAAACTAGCAAAGGCCCCTTGCTTAACTAACTGGATCATTCACACTCTAATTTGTCTGGCCTGACACTAGGTCTCAGACTTCATTCCCATTTCCCAGCTTTGCTTAGTTCTCAGTTAAGACAACCCCCAGGTCCCTTGCCTCTGAAGCGATGCCTGAGCATTGTATCCCAGTGCTCTCTCAGCGATGTGGGGTCACGGTGGGGCAGTCTGCCATTTGTGAGGAGAATATTGAGGGAACTGCTTCTGCTTGGAAGTGAAGTCTAAGTCAGTCCAATTTCTTATGTTTCAATTGACTTAATTACAGAAAAACAGCTCCCGAAGCAGCCACCTCACAAAGTATAAAGGCCATAAAACATCTCTTGTCAGCTGCAATAGCATTCTATTGCTTTTGTGTTCACTTCCTCAATAGCTACCTATTGTGATCTCATGCAAAAGTATTTAGTTAACCTAACTTGAGACACTTTTGCCTGGCATTCCTGTATCTTGGAAACAGTGACTGAAACTGCACACACAGGAGGTCCTGGAGGACCTGCTGGGCGAAGTGTGTGTGTGCTGGAACTTCTAAAGTGTTTGCATTGTTGTCGGTATTGAGTTTTGTGTAACATTTGCAAGCAGGTTCAAGCATGCCACCCATCTCCATCACCAAAGTCCTTCAAGAGGATCTGTGCTATAGAGCAGAAGCAATTCACAAGCTGAGTACACCAGCAATGATTGTTGGGTTTCTAACTGCGGAGGTAGGGAAGCGAAGAGCAAATTTTTTTCCTACAAGGGCCCGATTGATCTGACACATTTCTGGCATGTCGCAGAAAGGCTGAACAAAACGTGCCCCAAAATACTGTAGGCTTGGCTGCCTAAGCTTCATTCTCTGGCACTGACTCACACCAGCTATTCAACCCGCTGCTCAGCTGTGAGCTTCCTCTGCACCCAGCTCAATGTAGAAAGTTGCTAGGAAACTTCCAACAAGTGGTCTCATGTTTTTTTTTTTTTCTTTAGCGTTTAAGGCTTTTTGACAAAGCCAGGGCTGTGGGTTGGACTGAAGCAGGCAGGCTTCCTCCCCGGGGAGGAAGAGGTTAATAGTGAGCAGTGTACAGTGTTACAAAGCTCTTGGGTCTATGCTGGCTGAGTATCTCCAGGAGACTGCCGGGGGGGGGAGGAGAGGTGCGGGGGTTCTTCTTAAATCTTCTCTATCCCTTGCGGGGGCGGGGGGATTCTTCTTTAGTGGATCCTTGTCTCTTAAATCTTCTCTATCCCTTCCCCCTGCTTCAAAGCAATGAGGGCCCCCCCCCCCGGGAAGGAGCAGATGCATTATCAGATAAATCCATTTGCTAGTCACGCTGCCCCATACCCACAAATATGACCTGAGCAGAAGGCTCATGAGCAGATGCTGCAGGGCAGCACTTTAAAAGGATCAACAAAGAAAAAGGCAGCTGCTTGGCCTTGCCACTTCTGATGCACTCAGGGCCATGGTACGTAGGCACAAACTGGTGCGTGAGAAGCAATACT
This sequence comes from Caretta caretta, assembly GCF_965140235.1. NCBI lineage: Eukaryota > Metazoa > Chordata > Testudines > Cheloniidae > Caretta > Caretta caretta. The sequence continues at coordinate 21,372,232 of NC_134213.1, read as the reverse complement.
GAGCTAGTCCTTAAAGGCCTGTAATTGCCACCCATCTTTGTCTGATGTGCCATTGCTTTAGTCCTTTTAATCTCTCCTCCACTCTCCAGGAGAAATGGTGCTGGGTTCTCCTTCAGCCCTCAGTGAGGAAGCACTTGTGTATCAGGGTCTTGTATCATGCTTCGATCACATTTTTTGCTTGTCCTTGTGACGTTTTGGAGCTGGGAGATCCATAGCTATTGGCTGATCTCTCTGACTCTCTCGTCATGCATCTGACGAAGTGGATATTCACCCACGAAAGCTTATGCTCCAATATGTCTATAAGGTGCCACAGGACTCTTTGCCGCTCTCTGACTGTGTGACTTCTCATTGCACCTACTCTGCAAAGCTGGGGGATGTGTGTTCTGCTTCTCATTAACATTTCACAATTTGTTTTCCAAACCACTTCTCTTCCCCTAATCCTTCCATAAGGTTTCTATGGTTGCCGGAGTAACTGATCTTGGTGCAACTCATTAAGAGTTGGACCGTGGTTTTTCTAATCCTGGCTGAAATTACATTAATGGGACAGAACCCAATATGTTGCACCATATTTACCAGAAGGCTCTAAATCACACACAGTGGGCTGAAAGCTTTTGCTTATGCATTTTATGTGGGAGTTGTGCCTCAGCTAGTGCTTACCACCTAGGACTGTTGGGCCACGGACTTGGGCTTCTTTGTCTCAGAAGAGCTGTGTGATGTTATCTTGCCTGCCTCAGTTTCTTCATTCTGCAGCTGACACCCTGGCCCGTCAGTCTGTGAGGACTGATAAACTGTGGTTAAACAGTGCTATTGAAAAGTGAGGTATCACTAACTCTTCTCTTCTCTCCCTCCCCACACCTTCCCTGAGGAAAACACTTTTCCTTCCGTACTGCTAAGGATCAGCGTTTTTTACACACACTTACACACACACGTCTCTTCCTGAAAGGCCATGTAGCAAGATAGACCCTAGAAACAAGCTACCCTTCCTCACTCATAGCCTGGTAACTGGAGCAGTCATTGCACATGATTTATGGTGCACTCCATTTCTCTCCCAGTGAATCTAGTGCCAAATGAAGCACTGAAGGATTTGACATAAGTAAACAAGGATGGGGATAGCAGGGAAGGAAACATGCCAAGGAGACTGAGGAAAGAATTGATCAGACAGAGCCTTAAATTGAAACGTGTTGTTAAGCTCCCGGCTTAATGCTTGTTCAAAGAGAGGCAGAGTTATACAGGTTGGTGGTGGCCACCATAACTTAATACAGTGGTCCAGGAATAAGAGAGAGGGCTTTATGTTGGTGAGCTTTGCGGCACAAATAAGAACACGTGAACAGAAATGAAAGCACTTGTGTGTGTGCTCGGGCAGCAATGGCTGCTGGGTAGAGTAAGGTTTCCTCTTTCTGGTTTGGGGTAAAATTTTACCAGGTCTAGCCTGCTGATGGTTTAGGGTGGCGCTTTTGAAGGTAGAGAGGATTATAAGAGGTGGGGTGATGAAGAGAGTTAATGAGCCTATCTATGTAGGCCTCATTTCCAGTAGGCTCAAAATAGTAGGGAGTGTTGAACCTCCACGCTGACTTGCATTTGAAGAGGGGTAGGAAGGAAATACAAATCAGGCCTGCTCTGCCAGTGTTTCTTGTTGTCCCAAGGCGGGTTCTTACCCAGTGCTATTAATCTTCCTCCTTTCATGTGCAGAGGGAATGACTGGGCATTTGCACCTTAATGCTTACGATCTTTTGTATAAAATTCCTCATAAAGCAACCCTTGAATCCCTTTTTACAGGAAAGTACTTCCCCCTCCTCTTCCTGTGGGTGGAACAGCTCCCTTAGGAGGATTTATTGGTCAACTCTTGTACTAGAGATCTGAAACCCCAGTGATTCAGCTGAACGTAGGGTAAGAACCTAACACACACACGCTGTCTGGCTCACTCAGTACTGCCAGCATGTTGCTTTGGTAGAGGTAGCGAGGTTAGAATGAGGGTGACGTGTTGGGTGAAAACCTCAGACTGTTGAGGTCAATTGGAGTTTTCTCACTGATTGGGATAGGGCTGGATTTTCACTCCTTTTGTACAAATGGATTCATAGTCACCTGGCACAGTGGTTGTGCCCACCACTCCATTTTCCTGCTTGCACAGAACGGACAAAGGACATGAATGACCAACATCATTGCATGCAAAGAGTTGGGTAATGTCAGTCAAGGTCTCATTTTACTACCAGGTGTTAACAAGTGTTAGTTCCAACACCCAGTGGAGCGGGTGGGGATTCCTCTTAAAAAGCAACAACTAAAGGATATTGGTGTATATCTCTTCTCCCCTGCCAATAGTAAGCGAGTTTTTATTGTGGAGTTCACTGTTTCACTCACAGATCAGTCTCTCTGTCCTTCCAGCGTGAGTTTAGGCTTACCTGTGCCATGGTGCCTCCCAGCAGAGTGCTGGGAATCCCACAAGACTCTTGTTGCATCCTTAGTGCTTCATTCTGCAGCACTGACCTTTTTAATATCCCTGTCTCTGCTGTTTGTCATAGCACTCTGCTGGGTGGTCCCAAACACTGAGTTCAGAGGGTATAAAAATACATCATTTATTGTGACAAACCTAAGTGACTCTACGGGGCTTGTCAACTAGGAAACTAATTTCAGCTCTCATTGATTATCTGACTGTTATATGAACATTAACTGTAGGGTCTCTATAGTGCGTTAATTTATTGATGCAGACAGCTCAGGCTAAGTTCATTTGAAAGCAATTAACCATGGTGTTGTCCCTGAGAAATATCTGAACGAGCAATTACTAGATCTACACAATGTGACCATGCTGCATGCAAAGTCTTGTTATTGAGATTATCAACCTTGAAATGCAGCGCTTGATGAGAGAGGATAAACATACATTCTGTTTGTTTTAAACAAAGTAACTGGACTTTCCTGTTCAAAGAGATTTGAAGCGTCGAACTCCTCTCAACACAGAGAAAAGCCTTTTTTTGGGGGGAGGAGTGGGAGGGAAGAAGTGATAGAAAATGCAAACTGCACCCTGAAAATGGAGTAATGTTATTCCAGTACAACATTAGAAAGATCAGCCTTTGCTTTGGGAGGAGTAAGTGGGTAATTTGGAAGTGCTGACAAGCAAATGGAGGAAGAATGTGCTATAGTACTGATAAAGCTTTGTTTTAAAAAACCATGCTTTCAGTAGTGATCTCTCCTTTTATAATGAAAAAGAGTAAGTTCACTTGGAGCCTTATCCTTACATCACCTCCATACCCATGACTCCCTTCTCTTTCAATGGACAGCAAGACCTGGCCTCTGGTAGAATGTGCATTCTAATGCACTTCTAATAGTTCTTGGATGGATTTGTCAGCCTCTGAATTTTGCAATAGCTCATGAGATGATGATCTCTTTGGCCTTTCACTTAGACTAGGTTTTGTGCAATCCAGTATTTCCACTTCTGCATTCTACAGGGTTGTTTTACTGGAATCCAGACCAACCCTTTTGCCTTGTCTGGTGGGGAGGCCATAAGTAGAAAGAAGATTGGACATTTCTTATACATAGTCCTTGGTAGAGATCCTTTCTTCTACAGTATTCAGTCTTTATTCCTTATGTCCATAACACAAGCAATAACTTTTTTTGCCTCTGCCTCTTGTGTGTAATCCTAGAAATATGTTCTCTTGCTCTGGATATTCCCAGTGTGTTCAGCTGTAACATGGCTGGCAGCCACTTCGCTCTCTACAACTACAACTAAATCCTCTTCTTGCCTTGTAACCTTAGATTCTGATCCTTTGCTTGGTTCTGTAGATGTGCTTCAGTGGGTGACTTTTAGTTGATACGTTTCCCAGTGGTAAGTGCATGCTCCTATCTTCCTTCTGTATTTACTCTTTTCAAAAGCTGTCAGTCTCAGCTGCTTAGTGACTTAATCTCCAGAAAGGTGGGTGATGGTCATAAAAGCATTGAGGATTTCAAATACCAGGGCTATAATTCCATCCATCGCTCGTCAGTACAATCTGGGCACCCCAGTGGCAGCTCTCTACTTTTTTCAGTGTTAAGCAGCAGTCCAGGGATAAATTTACCTTGGTGTGAAAATGGCCATGAGTGTGGGCTTAAAGGCGCAACGTGATGCACTTTGGAGTAAGCTGCTGTGGTTCATAATCAGATTGGTATCAGGCAGTTTATATTCTTGGCATCTGGGCACTGAAGTTCTCTTACGTTGGTGAACTTCTGTGGAAAAACTGACTGCCTCTGAAATGCTGCTAGCTCTTTAAACGCTGAACAGCTGAGAGTATTTTACTCGAGGGCAGAAATGCTTTTCAGTTTCCTACTACTTCATGCACCAGCTCTTTTTCTGGCTGGATAGCTGGCTGATGTTCCTTCTCTGGAGCCCCTATAGCTGGGGAGATGTGTGCTGAAGACAGTGGATTGGTGGCTAAACTATGCTTTCTTTTAGAGTGGTGAACCCCAAATTGCTTTGCTGTTTAACAAGTCTGCATTATAAATTGGAGCAGTAGGTCCCCATAGTCCAAAATGCTTTCCTCATCAATCCTAATTCATGGCTCAAGCAATAAATGCATATACGGTGCTTTACCAACATTGATCCATTCTGGTGCTTTCTCAGTGCCCTACACCCCTAAAAAACAACCCCCTTATGATACATTTTACAGAGAGGGAAACCGAGGCAGGCTGCAGGGGAGCCAGATTACATGTAACACAAGGCAGTAGAGAAGTTACATTTAATGACCCTTTTCTTACAGCTGGCAGTTTGTAGAGAGTGATTATAGCTTCAGTTACTCAGCCCGGAGATGTGTGTTCTCATTGCTATTAGGAATATTGTCCTGGCTCCAAGGTCAGAAACTTAGATGGACACAGATTCCTTGTTTATAATTGTTTGGTTTTCAGTCTACCTTCACATGATTTCTCTTCTCCTCCCCCTCTCCCACCCCCCCTCCCCGTGTCTATGGGGCAGATTCTGATCTATTAATGTGGAAATTGATATCAGAAGTTGGCTTGAGACTTCAAATTACCACTGGTCTGTCTTGTAAATCTGAACTGTAGTTGTATGGATAGCAGTGCAACCATGTGACGCACTTAGAGTGAAAACCAATCTGTGTGGAAGTATGTCCATGTTGTATTCTGTCATGCCTAGCAAAACTCCAGCAAGCAGAGTTCAGGGAAATGGCCAGCCATAAGTTATAGAAATGCTGCATACCAGAACACAGCCCAAGTCTGATGGTATGGTCTGCGGGTATCTGGTGTCCTGAAAGCTGCTTTCTAGGTTGGCTGGGTGGGTCGATGATCCGTGATCCAGCTGTCAGACTGTGGAGATGTAGCCGTGTCATTCAGCGCAGTGTAGGTGAAGTTGGCAGGTAATAGTAGCTCGAACTTCAAGCATACAAGGGGATGGTATAAGTGCAAAATATTCTTATGAACGTGACTGGAAACAATTGGCTTGAATTCCAGACCTCTTAGTGGGATTGTAAATGTGACTTATGTATAGTGTAATTCTGGGATGTATGCTATAGCCAATTTTTCTGAAGCTCATGTAGTAGGAGGGCCTAGGGCCAAATTCAGATCTGGAGTGAGCACGTGGAACTCCGTAGACGAGAACTCACCTGACTGTAGCAGATTTGGATTTGGCCTCTCCAGTGCAGTCACTTGGGGAAGGCAGCGTAGTTCAGTGCATAGGGGTTAGACTCCCAGTCCAGAAACCAGAATTCAGTTCCCCGCTCTGCTACTGACCTGCATGTTCTTGGGTAAATCACTTTGCCCGTGTGCCTCATTTCCCCCCTCCCCCCCCCCCCCCCCCCGGGAAAGCGGCAGGAATTAGTGTCCTTATGTGAAGCACTTTGAGACCCTCTGGTGTAAGTGCTGCTTATTTATAACAGTGGGCCCGCAGGGCAGCACTGGTTTCGACATACAGATTCCCTTTCTTGAGTCACTGGTTCGCTGGGTTTGAAATGGGAGCAGCAGGCGCTCTGACTATTGGCTCAAAGTTATCTGCTCTTACGCAGACTTCCTCTGAAATGTGACTTCGGAGCTTCCTCTCGCAGTGTTCAGTAAATCTGCCTTCCCTGCCCCAGATGGCCTGCAGGCATGGAGGAGAGAGGGCTCTGCTCTTTCTGTCTCTGCTGCTCAGCCTCGTCTTCCCTGAACCGATACCAGTAGTCTCCCCATTAATGGAAGTAGGAGAAGAGATGAGGAAGCTGAGATGGTCAAAAATGTAACTGCTGCAGGGCTGCCTAAAGTACAAGGCCTGGTTGGAAAGCTAGCAGTCCCTGTGCTGTTAACCCGATTGGGGACACCCTTAAAGTCTCATTGGGTATGTCTACACTGCACTTAAAAAACCTGCAGCTCAAGGGGTGCAGTCTAAAGGGCTGTTCTATTGTGTCTCTTTAATAGGGCTGTGCACTTTGAGTTGTAGGCCGTTGGGTGCTAGTCTGTTAGTGCTGACTGGTTTTGGCTAGATACAAGCCAGGGAAGACATCCCTGCCCTGAGGAGTTTCCAGCCCACACAAGTACTTCATGAAGTATTCAATCTAAATGGATACATAAGCATATATTTTCCTAAACATCCTGTTTTCTGAATAAGAATTGCTCATACCCAAAGGGAGACTGTAACAGAGGGGTTGCTCTGTGGTTACTCAGCCTGTTAGTCATAGTAACACCCCTCACTGGCATAGAGACTGATCCTCTGGGGGTTTTGAGCTGCTTTGCAATCCCTAATTTCATGAGGCCTTGCAGTCTTTTTACTGTTGGGCAAACTGAGGCAGAGAGGGAAGTGGCTTGCCCACACTTCACACACAGTTAGTGGTCAAGCTGGGAGCAGACCTCCTGCTCAAATCTGCCAAAGCTCCAACTCTTCAGTGTTGTGAAGCTTCTAAGCAACCTTTAACGTGGTTGAAGTCTCTCTAGCAGGGGTGTCCTGTAGGTCTCTGCTAGCAAGTTCCTGGTAGTGCCTTGGCCAGTCTTGTAAGTTGGGCTATTGTGTCCTTGCTCTGAGGTTTTTCCCCTTGGGTCAGAACACGGGTGCTCTGAGCACTGTCTCTCTTTCTGCCGGTGGGTGTGTCACCATGCCTAGTATGACCAGCAGGGCTGTGGAATCTGCCGTAGAAGCCATTCCTTGGGGAGCAGAATTGTGCTTCAGAGTTGAAGCTTTTGGGAAGATCCCTGCAGCTTCTGCTGTGTGGTTCTGCATTTTCAGTGCAACGTTCTGCCTCATCATTCGTAATTTTCAATATAAAATTACACTAGTACAATGGCTCATGTTCCTGGCTATGGTAGTAAATATCATATTTACGTCAATAATATCCCTATTAAAAAAATTTGGGACTTCCCCAGAATTCCTATCCGCTGCATCAGAGCAAAGGCCCCTTGCTGTGGAATACAGGCCAGGGGATGGGGGATGCAGGAGGGCTTGACAACTAAGCACCTAGGAGAGGGCAGGGGTTCCTTCCTCCCGGCTGTTCTGTGCACTGCATATGGCACCTCAGTGCAAATCTGAAATTAGAGGGGCTGCTGTGCGACAAATGCATCTTCTAAACGCCTGCCAAAAGGAGGCTTTATCTGGTGGCCCTCTTAAAAACTGGCAGGAAGGGAGGGCCTTTCCATCTGGGGCTTCTGGCTCCCTGCACAAGTGAAACTCTGTTCGCTGAACTAATTGCAGAAGTCAGCAGTGCCGCTGAGGGATGGCAACTGTACTGCAATACATCTCCCTGGAGTAGTCTGTGGAAAAACACCCCCGCCCTTGCAGACAGGCTTCCCCTCACACCTGCTGAATGCTCACCTTCTACTCTCTGATATTTATATTGTAAATGGGCTGCTGCACATTAAAATGAATGTTTGAATTGCATGATGCTCTGAATGCTTACTGGTGGGGCTTTCTGGCGCTTCTAAAGTGATTAATACAGTCCTCTAAATGCACTCTGGCTTCCATCTTGGAGTGGGGAGAGAAGAGGATTTGGGTTCATGATGGTGGGAAGCCCTAGAAAGCAAATGCATAGAGTGTGTGTGGGGGTGGGGGGTGGACAGGACCCAGTGTTTTGATGTGAGGCTTGTAACCTATGAGAGCATGCATGCACTAGAGAGGGTTATTCAGCATAGACTCATGGAAATGTAGGGCTGGAAGGGGCCTTGCCCCCAGCATGGAGGAGAGGCAATGGTATTAGAGATGCAGCTGGACTCTCTTGCCTTGGATCTGAACTAAAAGGACCCCAGAAAGTTTGGGGATTTTGGTTCAGGCTCATCGTTAAAATAGTTTGGATGTGATGCACAGTGATCAATGTCCCCTCTTGCCAGGGAGAACCCATCTAGAATTCAAGGACAGTAGCTATAAACAATGCCACTGCTGAGGACAGCTGAATGCAAGGCCTCTGGGTGCTTCTCAAGTGCATGGGGCACTGGAGGATGTTGAGTTTGACTGGCCTTGATCAGAGGGGAAGTGCATGCGTAGTGTTGTAACCACAAAGGGAAGCCACACCTTTTCTCACAGCACATACTTCCTCTCCCAGATCTCCACCAGCCTCTAACGCACACAGAGGCTCTATGGGGGTATTTATTCTTGCTCTGTACAGTCATTATTGTCCATTCTTTTGAAATAACTCGATTTGGAAGGCAGCACTTTCCTGTTTTTCCCACCGGTCCACTTACCCGCCCATTGCTTTCAGTGTCCTGGTGGTAATTCATTCTTTAAAACTTAAGAGGAAAAAATTAGAAGCACCCGTGTAAAACTAGCTTGACCTTGGAGCAATTACACAAGTCCTAATGGAAATGGGGTCACCACCCACTTCATCCTTTTAGGGTGTACTTGGGTCAGCAAGTGCTGGATTCTTCTAAAACCACTAGAATGCAAATATGTCCAGCTTGGAGAGAGAAGACTTTACTTTCTTCTACGGTAAACTCTCTCCATGCTTCATGCAGTTTCCCCCCTTCCCCCCCATTCTTTTATCCTCTGCCAGGCCATTTACTCAATATATGGTTGTATCCTCTAAACTGAGTAAGACTGATTCAGCTGGACCTCCTTTGTTTATGTCGGGAACTAATCCTTTTCTAAGCTCTCTGCATAGGCCTTCCAAACAGATACATAAAAAGAGAAAGCAACAAGGTAGATCATAATTGGAGCCTGCCAGCCTTTCCCCCTCAAACAATAACGCACAGAAATGTGACTTTCCCCCTCTCTCAGGTCATGGCTGAATGCATCATGCTAAACTCTTGTATGAAAGCAATTGCCTGCCTGCCTAGAATATTCTGCGCCAGGTTCCCCTGCTTGTTCAGATGGAGGGGTAAACATACAGTGTACATGGGGCACTTAAAAATAGAGTGGACAGAGCACTAGAAAATACACCATAGGGAGGACTCTTGCCTTGACAGGGAAATAGACTGGGTGACTTGAGAGGGATTTCTGCTACCCCTCAAACAGTTGATTTTCTGAAATTGTGAAAACAGTCTTTGTGCAGGGTGTGGCTTCCTGAGTCAGATAGTCGAGGGCTAGTCCCTTCCCCCTTGGGTGAAGAATGCTAGCAGTCCTGTGCCTTATAGGGAAGCTTTTTTCTGTGGGCTCTCACCTTTGCTTTGGTCTGCTCTGAATGTACTGCTAGCCAAGTGAAATTGAAAAGGAGGACTTGTGGCACCTTAGAGACTAACCAATTTATTTGAGCATAAGCTTTCTCTTAAATTATTTCTGGGGCCTTGGGAAGGGGAAGTAATAAGAAAAATAATGCCGCAAGCATTCCTGGCTGATGCTCAATGTTCAAGCAGCCTGCTGCTGGCATGGCGTGGCTGCGAACAGCGGAACCACTCTCTCAATAACTTCCTTACAGAGCAGCAGTGTGTATGGGGCTTCAGTTACTAAAATACATCCGCTGCTCAGGCCCCTCCCTCATTATAAGTAACAGCCTGGATTTGTCAAAAACATATCGTGTCAAAGCAACCTGATAGCCTTCTTTGACAGGGTAACAAGCCTTATGGATAGTAGGGAAGCGGTAGATGTGGTATATCTTGACTTAGGAAGGTTTTTGATACTGTCTCGCATGACATTCTCATAAACAAACTAGGGAAATACAACTCTAGATGGAGCTACTATAAGGTGGGTGCGTAACTGGTTGGAAAATCGTTCCCAGAGAGTAATCCTCAGGGGTTCACAGTCACGTTGGAAGGGCATAATGAGTGGGTTCCTGCAGGGATCGGTTCTGGGTCTGGTTCTGTTCAATATCTTCATCAATGATTAAGATAAAGACATAGAGAGTACACTCAAGTTTGAGGATGATACCAAGCTGTGAGGGGTTGCAAGTGCTTTGGAGGATAGGATTAAAATTCAAAATGTTCTGGACAAATTGGAGAAATGGTCTGAAGTAATAGGATGATATTCAGTAAGGACAAATGCAAAGTACTCCACTTAAGAAGGAACAATCAGTTGTACACATACAAAATGGGAAATGACTGCCTAGGAAGGAGTGCTGCGGAAAGGGATCTGGGGGTCATAGTGGATCACAAGCTAAATATGAGTCAACAGTGTAAGACTGTTGCAAAAAAAGCAAACATCATTCTGGCACGTATTAGCAGGAGTATTGTAAGCAAGACATGAGAAGTAATTCATCCGCTCTACTCTGTGCTGATTAGGCCTCAAATGGAGTATTGTGTCCAGTTCTGGGCGCCACATTTCAGGAAAAATGTGGACAAATTGGAGGAAGTCCAGAGAAGAGCAACAAAAATGATAAAAGGTCTAGAAAACATGATTTGTGAGGGAAGATTGAAAAAATTAGGTTTGTTTAGTCTGGAGAAGAGAAGATTGAGAGGGGACATGATCATAGTTTTCAAGTACATAAAAGGTTGTTACAAGGAGGAGGGAGAAAAACTGTTTTTCTTAACCTCTGAGGATAGGACAAGAAGCAATGGGCTTAAATTGCAGCAAGGGCAGTTTAGGTTGGACATTAGGAAAAACTTCCTAACTTTCAGACTGGTTAAGCACTGGAATAAATTGCCTAGAGAGGTTGTGGAATCTCCATCATTGGGGATTTTTAAGAGCAGGTTGGACAAACACCTGCCAGGGATGGTCTTGATAATACATTGGGGGCAGGGTAGTTCAGATCACAGATGCTGGTGTGATGGAGGCTGATGCTTTGTGTGAAAAGAGAAGACCATACTGCCTATTTGCATATGTTGGCATTTCCCCTCACTGGTAGCGTACGGTATAATGGATGCAAGTGTAGATTAGAGCTTGTTTCTCTCGACTGAGAGTGACAATAATTTGAGTGACAAGGTGAGGGAGGTAATATATTTTATTGGACCAACTTCTGTTGGTGAGAGACAAGCTTGCAATCTGCATGTCATTTCTGGCTGCTTCAGTTACATTGCATGCTGATCTGTTTTAAGAAGCAGGGAGGGAAGGAGAACAAGGGGAGGAACACTTCAGCTGATGTGGTGCAGCTTGAGATAAACAAAGCTGTTGCTAGTATGTCTGGCCCTTATCAAGCCCTCTGGAGGATGTGGGCAAGGGAGTATATCTCATATCTTCCCCAATGTGATCTAAGGCTTCCAGAAGTGTCATGGCAACAAAGATCAATAAAACATAAGGTGCTGGCTTGTCAAGGAAAGTTAGATTTAACTTCTGCTGCTGCTTTGCCCTGTTCTCCCCCCCCCCCCCCCCAAAAAAAAAAAAAACAAAAAAAAAAACAGCTGCCTGCAGGTCCCATCTCCATTAGGTACCGCTACATTGGCAAATGCTAAGCATGTATGCTAAGCAGTGGGGAAATTCCAAGGCTGGAGCTGGTTCAGAGCTGTACAGCAGCAGGCCCTGCTTTGTAATTGTGTATGGTCTGAGCGTTTTCAGAGATGCTGAGGACTGCAGTTCCTGCCAAAACCAAGGGGATTTTTGAATCCCGTAGGACTTCTGAAAATCAGGCCATTACCTCCTATGCTATGGGACTGTCTTAGCTTCCCACTCCTTCACAGTAACATTGATGGGGGCTGTCTCTTGACTTCTTGAAAAGCATCTTCCCTCCTGCAGTGAAGTGGCAGAGACCAAGAAACTGGAGAAAGGTAAGAGGGATTTTTGTCCCCTTACATCAGTAATCCTATCCACTGTGTCTGTGTAGCAAAGCTGCATCTGCAGATTCTCCCCACTTTTATAGTAGGCAATTCCTAAAGGGTGAGAATTGGGAGAATGGAGACTGGGTTAACACCAAAGCCTCAATATTGTTTTTTCCTTAGGTCCATGTACTTATTGTGGGTTTTACATTACAGGCCAAGAATAAGGAGTCAGGGGCATTAGCTGCTGCAAAAGTCATCGAGACTAAGAATGACGAGGAACTGGAGGATTATATGGTGGAGATTGAAATCCTGGCGACCTGTGATCATCCATACATTGTCAAGCTCCTGGGAGCATTTTACCATGACAGCAAACTGTGGGTAAGAGGCTATTACTGCATGCCATCCCCTCTTCTGTACATTCTTCATTCTCTCATTGCTGTGCTGGGAAGCCAAAACACATTGGCTCATGGCAAAGCAACCTCCGTAGAGCCGCTGACGTTCTGAAAGTCTCTGGGAGTTGCGAGCAAGGCACAAAGTGTGCACTAGACACCCTTCTCATAGTCACCATGTCTCCCTCATTTCTTCTTCTCATTGGACGAGCTGCTTAGAAATAGCCCAGACAAGCTCTCAAGACTCTCTCCTTAGGAAAAACACCACAGTGGTTGGATGTTCTGTCCAGTCACAAGTGCTCATGTAGGGCAAGAGCCTCGTTTTCCTGTTTGGAGATTACAGAAAAGTTTAAAAGCCCACTTTCTCTCTTCCCCCTCCTCCCCCTCCCAATTCTCCACCCAGCCCCTCTTATTATGGAACCTGATTTAAGAGGAATCTGGACAGGTTTTTAACGGCATGAGTCGCTATTACAGTTTAGGCTTCTGTGGCACTAGGAACCAATGCTAAGAACTTAGCTCTAGGAAATGTGAAAGCCCTCACCTGGAATGGGCCTCCTTGCATGTACGCTTAAAACTTCTGGGCATTCTGTTGCTGTAACATAAAATGCAATCAAACTGGTTACTTCAGTGGCCAGTTACCATAAAACTGGAAGAACAGCTCCATAATGGTACACTTCCTCCCCCCCAACCCCGTTCCTTCTCTGTCAACAGACACTACTTAAAAAGAAAAGGAGGACTTGTGGCACCTTAGAGACTAACCAATTTATTAGAGCATAAGCTTTCGTGAGCTACAGCTCACTAACATGGCTGCTACTCTGAAACCAGACACTGCTTAGTAATCGTTCCCCTTGTGTTAGAGGAAAACCCTCTGATATTCAGCGTGCGGCTGCAGGGAGGGTAGAAGGGGTTGTGGGGCTAGAGAAGATTTCCCCCCTTTCCTTCCTGGATTCAGACTGTGGTGTACATGTCAGTGAGGATGGGGCTCCAGAAATTGGGGTGTATGTAGATCTTTCACCAATGTATTCTGTTCCCTCTCTGTTCATATCTGCCAGTACGGCTGCCCCTTCTTGCAACTACATCTGGGTGTCCCTAGAAGCCTCCAAGGCTATAATGTCAAACCATAAGCATACAAGATGCTGTGTTCCAGAGCAATCTTAATGCCCTTCCCCTCAAGCATCTTCACAACCTCCCAGCAGATTCCTGAAGACTCTATCTTTATTCATAGGTTATAGGCCAGAAGGGACCACTGTGATCTAGCCTGACCTGCGTAGCACAAGCCATGCGACTTCCCTGAATTAATTCCTGTTTGAACTAGAGCATGGCTTTGAGAAAAACATCCAATCTTGATTTAAAAATTGCCCATCGCAGAGAATCCACCACAACCCTTGGAAAGTTGTCCCAATGATTAATTACCCTCGCTGTTAAACTAGTGGCTTCTGAAATCTGAATGTAGCACTCTGCTAGCTGCTAAGGTCACTGGCATCTGCGAGATGAAACGCCAAAGCCAGGGTCTCTTGCTTCACGTTAGGCTGCATGCTAGGATGCAGCCCACACCGAAGCCTGTCAGGCCAGCATGTATCAGTGTCCTTTCTGAGAAGCTCACTAACGCTCTCCCCCGTCTCCCGTGGCTTGCCATAAATGCAGGTTAAATGAGCAGCATCTGAGCTCTTAAATGTGAGTCTGAAACCGTCCTTTCCAAGAGCGCTGCAACTCTGAAGGGAAGGCGGCTTGCACGTTGTCTTGAGAACTAGCTTCAGGTGGCAACTGATCTCCATTTTAAGAGTCACTTTAGGTTCAAGCATCAAATAAATCTCTAATGTTCCACCAAAGTGAAAGGCAAAAGTCCTCCTGAGGAGGGAATCCACTGACATTGTGAATTTGCCAGAAATCAAAAAGTCAAACAAACTGACAAGCTCAGGATTAGAGATCAGACTTGTCTTACTCTACACCTTCCCTACTCCATTTCTACCTCCTTCAGCTTCCCCTCACTTCAACTAGTCTTCCTGATTTATTTGTTGGCCTCTGTTTTCTAAAACATCAGCTTGTTCTTTTGACCTCCTCTCTCTGTAGGAAGCTTTCCTTCCTTCCTGTAGGAAATTCTGCATTTTCCCCTTTGCTCTGCTTTTCTCTGCAAAAAACTCTGTAACGTGTCATTGCCTGCTAAAATTAAACAGTCCTTTAGAAACTAATAAAACAAGATACCTCTGTATCAAAACCTCCCATGAGGGGAAATCTTATTATACCTCAGTTCCTTGTTAGGTGGCCAGCGTCCTATTTTTGGTTATTTGCAAGTGGTATTTGTCTTTCATCATTTATGCTGTTCATTTGAATACTCCTGAGTTTCACTGGGCTTGGTGGAAGTAAAGAGGCCAGGCAGTTCCACTTCTAGTTACATCTGCACTGCAGCTAGGAGGTGTAATTCCCAGCTTGGCTAGACATGTGCCAACTCTGATGAAGCTAGTGCACCAAAAATAGCAGTGTGGCCACTGCTCAGGCTAGTTGCCGGAGTACAAACCCACCCAAGAGCCTAGCCTCACTCAACAACATTTCCAAGATTTTCTTGCAACAAATACAAGGCTGCAGCTTTCAGGTTGCAGACTTTGCAGGGGAATGTTTGCATCCAGATAGGGGTGGTTTTGGGTTTTTTTTGTTATTTTAAGAACGTAAATGTCTGTTAAATAGAATGGTGTGTAAATGTTTTCTTCTGGAGGTGTTCAGAAGTCGGAGAAGCAGAACCGATAAAATGTTTGGCTCAGGCAGTCAGTGCGGGAGCAAAGTGCTATTGGAACACTCCAGCAGAAGGAAATGGGAGTGCTGTGCCGTATCGGCAGCGAGGTGGGGTTCCCCAGGGTTCTGAGAGTCGCATGCCCAAGTGTAGAGGCGCGGTAGGGCATTGCCTGGCTGGTGCGGAGGACATGACTTACTCAGCCTCCCTGTCAGTGGCACGTTCCGCTCCCAACATCTTATTGCTGTGTAATGCTGACGGACCCTGGTCGTTGGTGGGTGGGATCGAACCGGGGACGTCTGGAGCTTCGTGCACGAGCCTCTACCGCATGAGCTAAAAGCCAACGGGCTCTTCGCTAAGGCTGTAGAGCGGACCCGTTTTGTGTGTGTCTGTCTGTCTGTCTCTCTCTAGAAGGTGCATAGGTTATAGCTGCAGCCTGCGTGACACAGACACTGAAGTCTCAATGGACTGAAGTCCATGTTCCAGTGCTGGCCCCAGCTTTGAGCAGCTAACTGAGCGGATAGAGCAAGTGCTCCTGAATTAATAAAGAAAAGACGTGAAGAAACCTGGGATTCAGCAGCATCTGCTTTCAGTGTTGCTGGGAGCCCCTGTCACTGCCCTTGCCGTTCCCAGGTTTTGGTAGGCCACTAAGGGCAGTGTTTGTGGAGCTAACTTCTGCACGGTGGAAGGTGTATAAAATGCTCCCGACCCTGGTTCATTTAAAATAACTATTCACCCTCATTTTGGTCCCTGGCAACCCCTGAGCTATACAAAGTTGAGTGAAAAGAAACCCCTGCATTCTCGAGTGGGAGCGTGAAAGCCTGCTGCAGGCCACAGGTGAAAGCAGTGCTGAGTTTGGAAACCACAGTGAGCTTTATGGGATGGAGCTGGCCTCATTACAGCATTCTGTATGAGGGATTTTAAGTTATAATACATCACCGTGATGCTGTGCTCCATGCACCGTGCCAGTAGTTACTGACTCACCCCACTTTCTTCTGCTCTGGGCAAGGGCTAAGCAAGCTTGTGTTACTTATAAACCGCCCCAAGAAGCTCCCATAATTGCAGTGTTGCCACCTCCCATGACTTTTATCGCGAGCCTGGTGATGTTTGGTGTGCGTTTCTTAAAGCCCAGCTGCTGGAACTGGGGCTCTAAACCAAGGTGGAGACCCTCGTGCAAATAAAAGCAAGTTTATAGCCCTTGTGGTTGGGGAGAAAAGCTTGCAAACGTGACCTGAGTGCAGCCTATGGGCTCAGGAACCTGAAGACAATCCCCCCACCGGCCCGCAATATCTATTGTTAAAAATAAACTCACAACTCTTTGGGGCCCAGGCCTCATGATTTTTGAATGCTTGGCATCGGCACTACTGACATTTCTCTTCTTGGGGAGAGACTATAGCAGCTGGTGGATGCTCTGTCTTCCTCGTTGCTTATTGACTTCTAGACACTGCATGCGTTAGGAGCTGTAGACATGCTTAGAGCAGATAAGGAATGGCCCTGGGCCAGAGGAGCTTGCAGTCTCCTACTTTCAAATGTCTCCACCTGTTTAAGTGTGTGTTCTCTTTTGGGAGGGCAGGAGGGGGGGAATAAAAAATCCTTTGGGGAGGAGTGGAATTTCTCTTGGACTGATGTTTTCTCCACCAGCCTTTACTCGGAGCACCTGACTTTTGACCTGCAGAGAGGGAGTCTGGCTTACAGCTTGACAGTCTGTTTTAACAGTAACAAATATATCCCTTTGGCATCCTGAAAAGAAAAGTCCTGTGAACTTAATATAGAATTAGAACCTCTCTGTGTGAAATCCTGGGCCAGCTGAAGTAAGTGGGAGTTTTTCCATTGATTTTTTTCAGTAAAACCAGGCTTGAACCCTATAGGTTTCTTGGACCATTCTATAGGATGGATAGAGGATCATTCATATCTCCCAGCTATAGAATTTTCCAGGTGGGTTGAAAAACCTAAGTTAAATCAATAGGTTTTTAGGGTAATTTGTATAAAACCCTATTGCTTTAACCCCTATTAATGTCTACAAAGCTCTTCCATAAGGTGTGAAGTTCTAATTGAAGTAAGTTGTGGGTGGGATACTTCTACTGCTTTGCTATAAACTGTGGGTTACTAAAGGAAACCCCCATTATCATGTAAATAGGCTTTTTCCTGAGGCCAATTTAATAATTTTATTAATATGTTAAAACTGGTACAGAGTTTAAGCGTAGAAGTTTCTGGTTATCAGGGAATAAGGTACAGATTATCAAGGGGTGCGAAGTTCGGTTTAGTATTGGGTGGTGTAAGGAATACATAATATGCAATATCCCCGATTGGGGATAAAAGGTTAACGGGTCAAAGTACAGACATTGGGATATGAGGGTATGTTGTCCATATAATGGCTATGTTCAGGTGTGGAGTACAATGAATGGATATGATGATGAGGATGGATTTATCCTCATTTGGTGAGATTTAATGCTCAGTGAGTTTATGGTTCCAGTTCATTATGGTCCAATGGAAAAAGTCTCTCTGTCCCTTTCTCATAGTTGATGCACGATGTCGTTGTGGCTCACACCTGGTACTGTCGGTGGCCGGTGATGTGTTCGATGTAGATGTCCCTGGACCATCGGATGGTGTCTGAGACCATGAGGCGCCGCATGAGCCATGCGTAGCGTCGACCGATCCCACAGGTCCGCAGCACCCGCTCGTTGCAGGGGTCCCAGGCGCCCTAAAACCTCACGCCTCGGCCTGGTAACTTACCTTTGCCAGAGCACATCTGTAGGCCATCAGAGTTTATTTAGCTAACGGTTTGGCTTAGTGACTCAGTTTATGGAATTGGCCCAGTTTGCTTGCTCTGTATGTGTAAGTACCTAACTGAAGTAGCTTGAGAACAGATTCTGTTATCTTGCAGGTATTTCACTTCCACCACGAAAACCTTTTGAATTTGCCGTGGGCAGATAAATGTCTGTTTTGATCATTGTGCATATTGCATGGACGTTGTGTGGGCTTCCTGAATTCCAGTTGTATGTAATTATCCATATGGCACCATCACAGTTTCCCTGTCCTCTTGCCCATGGGAATAGGTCGTGTCCATGTCTTTGCATTCCAGATCTGATGGGGGGGGCAGAGGAGGGAAAGAACACTGGGCTACACTCTGTTGTAGCCATCCAAGGGGGCAGTGAGGTTGGGGATGGACAGCGTGGACAAAAATAAGACTAACGTAACTAGAGAGGAGAACTGAAGTCCTGGATAAGAAGTTAACCTTTTCACACTAGCATGTCCTGTTGCATCCATTTCTAGTGATGGCCTTTGCTTTGGGAACACCCAGCTTCAAAGATCCTTATCAAAAGCAAATGGCACCAAGATGGTGCGTTCCGCAGGTTTCTGTTCCCTTTCCCTGTACCAGTTCATGCCAAGCATTCTTGAAAATCCTGCATCATAATAAAAAGTTCTTTACCTGCTGCCCCAGGATACTGAGTCCTGTGAGGCGCTGGGTGGCTTTTAACTCCTTTTAATTAGAAATAAAATGTGTGTGGTGTTTGTTTGTTTTTTAAAGCGGACACTGAAGTATCAGATTTGCTATGTTAAGTCCAGCTGTCCCAACTTTAAATACCAGGGAAATATTCTCCCTTATACAGTAAGCTTGGGTCATAGAAAGGTGTATTCATCAGATAACATGTGTGCAAGATACTTTCCCAGGATTCAGAGTAGCAGCCGTGTTAGTCTGTATTCGCAAAAAGAAAAGGAGTACTTGTGGCACCTTAGAGACTAACCAATTTATTTGAGCATAAGCTTTTGTGGGCTACAGCTCACTTCATCGGATGCATCCTTTCCTTTCCTTTTCCCAGGATGTTTTCCCCCAGAGTCCTTTCCCCTGGAGATGAATACTGTTATGTTTTAATGTTTAACATCTCACTTAGCAGGAGCATTGCAGGTCTAAATCGGCGCTTTATGCACTGTTTTGTGCTTTTGTAGTGAATGTTTCTCCTCCCTGAAAGTGCTTTGAACAGTTATACTGTGGCAGTGAATAAACCTAAGTACAGCACAGCTCCTACCCTTGTTAGGTCTCTCATCAACCAATGATTATATCTGTGTCACTAAAATTCACCCCAAACTTGGTCTAACCGGAGAACCTCTGCACAAACACAGCAGAGGATTCACTGGCTGCTCTGTTTATTTCTAAATACTTACCCATGCCCTAGAACTCAGATGTGACTGCTACATGATCCAGCTAATCTCTGCCTGGCTGTTGTGCGTTAGCACATCCTCGGCTTGTGGGGGAATGCTTGTTTGGACTCTGTTTCAGAGTAACAGCCGTGTTGGTCTGTATTTGCAAAAAGCAAAGGAGTACTTGTGGCACCTTAGAGACTAACCAGTTTATTTGAGCATAAGCTTTCGTGAGCTACAGCATCCGATGAAGTGAGCTGTAGCTCACGAAAGCTTATGCTCAAATAAATTGGTTAGTCTCTAAGGTGCCACAAGTACTCCTTTTCTGTTTGGACTCTGACATCCAAGTAGCTCCCTCTGAGGACTGGAAGAGAGTAGCACAAACTGGCTCCTGCAGGTTGCTTAAACGAGTGCTTGGCTTTTTGCTCACTGTGAAATTCCCAAGACCTGGGGGCTTATCCTCAGCTGGTGTTGAAATCAGTAGAGCCATGACAATTTATACTATTTTGCTACCACAGGCTCACGGTTCCACTGAGTCTTCCAGTCCCCTCTTCTAATGCTTGTTACCACACCTGGTGTATGACCAGAAAGTCGTACATTCCAAGGTACTGACAAACTTAAAGTTACAGGTGCAGCAGGAATATTTATCTTTGAGGTGGGGTGATTCTGCCTTATCTAGGTCATCTAGTGAATGTCAGTTTTTATTGTACCAGAGAGATGTGTGGTTTTTTGTTTGTTTGTTTTATCATTTTCCTGTGTGAGTTCATAAAAACACCCTATGACCTGTTTTCACAAAGCGATCCCTCTATATCTGACCTGTCAGTCCTCAAAGGAAACCTGCACAACACTTTCAGAAGACTAGCCTGGGAACTTAATTTCATTACCCATAAATTTGAGGGAGCTATAGATAGGATTTACCTCCATCCCATCTCACCATGTTACCCCCTGCCTGCACCGTCACTGATTTTATTAAATGAAATGCTAAGGACATAAATTTTGCACATAAATTGATATTAATGAAGGTGCTTCCAGGTGGGCGTATTACAGTGATTCAAAACCAAACTGAGAGCCCATCCTGTGATGAGTGATAAATTGCAGCGTTCCTCTCTGGACTCAACTTGAAGGTTTCTTTTTTCTTTTTCTTTTTTAAAAGTGCTTTTACAAAGCCTTGAAAGCCATGGAAATATTTCCATTGACTTAAAAACTATTCCATAAAAACAATTAAGAAATACAAATAAACATTTTCCCTGCTGTGTTTCCAACCCAAGCATCCTAGCACTGTGATCGCTTAGGAGAATCTAAAGCTCAAAGCTGACTAGAAACAAAAGGGAAACCAACTAGTGGCTCTCCACTGTGAAATGCTGATAGATATGTGCAAAAAGTGAATAGCCAGTATCATAACTTAGTAAAATTTTTAAAATTCAGTTGTACTCTATCGTGTCAGTAAAATGTTAGGAAACGTGTGCTTGATGTAATTCAGCGAATCTTAAACTGTGATTTCTTTAAAAACACACCCACCACCTTCTAGGCACAAACCTTGGTCTGTTCAAATTGGTGAATCTTAACTGAAATTGACAGGCTCCTCCTGAGTGTTTAGCTATTAAATCTTCAGTCCTCATCCTGTCAGGCAAAACCATTCCTTGAAGGCCAGCCAACTCAAGCCATATCAGATCAGTGTGGGAAGTAAATTCCAGTTGAGAACCCTCTGACAGTGAAGGCTTAGTCCCAGGTGTTCAGACCAAGCATGTTAGCTCGGCTCTTAGGGCACAGCAAAGGGGGAGAGGTGGTTTCTCCGTACCAGTCTGCCTCTGATCTGCATCGAGCAGCAGGATAAGTACCACAGCAGCAAACTCTGCAGTTGGGTACTTAATGGCCAGAGCACAATCCCAAACACACTAATTACTGGGATTGGCCACTCAGATGGAAGGGGGAGACTCATGAAAAACCCGTCAGGCTTTGCCTTTAACCCTCCCTGTGATGACCTCAATACAAAGTGGAGCCATGCAGCTTTGTTCCTTTGAAAACAGGATACTGCAGTTCTCATGCCCCTGGCGTGAGGTGACATAAGTGACCCATCCCGTCACAAAGATGGCAGCTCCTAGTAGCCATAGGCGTGCTCCATCTGACTCCAGAGTGGTGAGTGGAATCTGTTGCCTGCTTG
Source organism: Caretta caretta (assembly GCF_965140235.1). Taxonomy (NCBI): domain Eukaryota; kingdom Metazoa; phylum Chordata; order Testudines; family Cheloniidae; genus Caretta; species Caretta caretta. The sequence goes on along the minus strand of NC_134213.1, from coordinate 21,350,826 downwards.
TATTTTTGAACTATTCTTCCCATGGGGAAGCTGAGTAATGAGAGTAATCAAACTGACAGGTCAGAAAGTGGAAACGCCAGTGGGCCGGAAGTTAAACTTCCTGTGATGTCCAAAGAAACTAACTATGGCTTACCAGGGGAATGCACTTGTCTTTGCCTTTTGCACCCATTTGATTAGATCGGAAGTGTTTCAACCTGTGTTGTGCTTGGTTTTGAACTCGAATGGGAATGTCCCTCCCCAGCTCTGTCATTAGTTCAAGAAAGTGTTCTGCTACTTCAGAATGTGAGTCTGACTCAGAGGAGTACCTGGGATATGGATCTGTGCTTTAGTGGCTTGCACAGCTAGAAGGACTTTATTTAATCCCGACAATGCAAAGAAGGGAGCTTTCCCTGGTTACTAAACCAGGTGACAGAGCACAGACTAGCAGTTGTGCTCAGATACTCAAAATAGCTTTTTAAACGTTTATTTATTTAAGGGGAAATAATGTTTTTGGAAGGTGCCTTTGAGGTTAAAGGCCTGTCTGCACCCAAGAGCAGCAATGCAAGGTGCTGCCAATGTCTCCCTCTGCCAGTGTGTTTCAGCGCCCCGATTCAGGGCCCATCTTGCAGTGCAGAGGGGAGCAGGATTGGTTATTTGTATTTGTGCTAGCACCTAAAGACCCCAGCCTCCTTGTGCTAGGTACTGTGCAGATGTATAATACAGATGGCCTTTGCCATGAAGAGCGTCGTCTGAGGACGTGTCTACATTACAATCTAAGTCAACCTATGTTGGGTTTACTTATAACCACAGTAGTAATTACTACGGTGGCTGGTGCCCGCACTTCTATCAGTGGTGTGCATGCTCACCAGAAACACTTCCACCAGCTGAAGAGGGGCAGTGGGAGGGGCTGAGAGCCAGGGTCTCAGCTCTGCACAGCTCCCCGCCAGGAGCTCAGCTGCTTTCCAGCTCTCAGTCCCTGCTGGGGGGGGACCACCCAGGGCTTCTTGCCTCTGGCGGGGAGATCTGCACCTGGAGTCCAGTTGGCTGCCATGCTCCCAGTGGGGAGCAGGGAACCCAAGGGGCAGCCCAAGCCAGGAGCCTGCGGGACAGCTCAGCTCCCAGCGGAGGCCCAGCTGAGGAGCCAGGCTTTCTTGTCAATTTCACGGCTCTAGCCAACAGCCAATGTAAGGAATACATTGTAAACACAGACACTGCCTTGCCCTTACTACACCGACATAAGCCCTGCGCCTCTCGTGGAGTTACTATGCGGGTGTAGTAGGGCACATACATTGGCGGGAGCAAGGCTGTAGTGTAGACACTGGCATAGTTAGGTCGACCTAACTCTGTTGTGTAGACCAAGCCTAAGTCTGCAGCTCATCCGGTGGATACAGCAGATGGGAACACAAGGTAATAATGAGACTGCTGTGATAGCATTGTTCACAGCATCGCTTTATGACCCACTTATTCTTTAGCCTCTCTGCTGAGACAGCCAACAGGGTGCTGTTGTGATGGTGGTTCTGTGATGTAGCCACAAAGAATGGGACTGGGACAACAAATTTATTTTGGAGGGTACCTTCATGTGGTGATGACTGTGGGCTGCTGCCAGCATGGAGTATGGTTGAAGTGGTTACTTAGCAGTGAAAAGACTGTTACCAAGCTCCATTCCAGCCTCTCAGGAACTCTGCATTTCAACATACATCCAACATGGGAATGTTGGCAGTGTGAATATGGCACCAGACTGGGAATCAGGAGAGATGGGTTCCATTCCTGGCTCTGTCATTGACCTGCTGCATGACCTTGGGCAATTCACTTCCCCTCGCTGTGCCTCAATTTCCCCATCTGTGAAAATGCAGATAACGATGCTAACCACGTTGAGATCTACAGATGAAAAGTACTATATGAGAGTTTGGTGGTGGTGGTATGATTATTATTGTCTTCATGCTTCGTTATAGATGAAGCTCTCCATTGTGAAGTCCAAAAATATGTGTGGGGTTTTTTTCACCTATTGTCTTGCTGCCTCGTCCCCTGCTGATGGGGATTGATCTTTTTTATTCCAAATATTTCTCCTTGGAGGTTATTTTGTTCCAGGAAAATGATCTATTATACTTCAAGTCCCTGGTAAATAGTGCCCTTTTCTCATAAAGAATATTGGCAAGCTTGTAGCTGCCTGTCTTACAGAGAGCTAATTATTTCATTTCCACCTACAGAATATTTGCCATGTCAGACAAGCTGTTGACATTTGGGTTTTTACTGTATTAGCAATGAGGGTTTCTCTATTATTTTATGGCATAACCAGAGATCTCTAGTATGCACGAGGGCCTGTTGCTGCCTAGGAGGGAGGGTGCAGCTGATGGGGTGAAGTGGATGCTGATTGTTCGTTGGCCCTTCGTGCACTTCTGCGTGGGTGTGATGCTGACCTTGCAGAATTCTATGAAATAGAGTTCATGAAAGACTCTCTCAACCCCTGTGCCATTTGGAGCAGATCCTGCTGGGGCATGGGGCTATGTAAGCAAATTCATAGCTGTTAAGTCCAAAAGGGAGCATTATGGTCATTTAGTCTGACTTCCTGCATAAAACAGGCCATACATTCTTGCTTGGGAACTTACTGGTGAGCTATAGCATCTCTCTTAGAAGAACATTCTGTCTTGTTCAATGTGCCAGACGGTTCGCCAACAGCTCACGAGCATCATATGGGGCCAGATTTAGAGCCTGAAGGCAGTGGAAATGGCACCCCTCTCTTCCAGCCCTCTGCATGCATTAGGAAAGCAGCTAACAGGAGAGTACCAATGAAGGTGCCAAGCTAAGTAGGTGCAGGAATGTGTTCTTCTATCTGTTCATTCGCCTTCTGATGGGAGTTTAACCCTTGGACTTCAGACTCTTTTTTTTTTTTATTGAGGGAAGGAATGTGGCTTAAGGTACCAGGGAGATCCCCTGGACTTTGTAACAAAGTCGAAAGTGACTTTCAGTGATGAAAACAATGCTTATGTGATTAAAAATAAAACAAAACAAAAAAACAGAGTGGATTCAATCAAATTTGAGGCCAGTTTATGTGAGCAGTAGTTACTAAAACTAAAACCCGACAACTTAGTAGTCTATGCTCTCCTATGTTCCTGAAGAAGATAGTTCAGGTGTTTTGGAAAAAGAGGAAAGTTAATTCTGAATAAAGTTTGGGGTGTAACTTGTAGCAGTGTGAAGCAGACTAGCTTTTGGTCAGTGTGCAGGGGGAAAAGATGTTCTCTTGCGTTATTAACAATCCTAAGACGGGTGAGTTTGAGGCAAATGGAGTGTCTCCTCTGGCAGCTGGCAGAACTGCCCAGCTTCATAATTCTGCGTCTGCCACAGAGATTCTCAAACTGTGGGTCGCAACCCCATTTTAATGCAGTCACCAGGGCTGGCGGTAGACTTGCTGGGGCCCAGGGCTGAAGCCTGAGCCCTATCACCCTGGGCTTCAGCCTTGGGAGACAGGGCTCAGGTTACAGGCCTCTGGCCTGAGGCTGAAGCTCTTTGGCTTTGGCCCCCCCACCCAGGGCGACAGGGCTTGCGATGGCTCAGGCTTCGGTCCCCCTCCTAGGGTCATGTAGTAATTGTTCCTGTCAGAAAGGGGTTGCAGTGCAATGAAGTTTGAGAACCACTGCTCTGCCAGATAGGCCAAGAGGAGGGCAGGCTGTCTGCTTCCTTCAGTCTGCTTGTTCTGTATCACAATGCGAACATTACTTTTGCCCTCTCATTTTATCAATGGCGATAAATGATAAATTTCTTTCCACAGAAATTTAAATTTCTGCACCCCCAGACCCCATCATGAAATGCTGCCCACTAATATGTGGGGGGGGGGGCATGCGCGCACACACCATAGGCACCGACTTCCCCTCTTTCCCATAGGTGCTCGACCCCACCCCTCTGCCCCCCAGCCCCGCCCCCACTCCACCCCTTCCTAGAGATGGCCTGACCTCTCCTTGATTGGAGTCCAACCTGTTTCCCATCACTCCAGTGCCTCCCAGCCTCTGTCAATGGATGCTGAAAGAGCATCATGGATGGGTTAAGAAAAGATGTTAATTTGTGTCTGTGCAGAGTCTGGAGGGGAGAGTTAGTATGGTGTCCCCTCGGGCAACAGCCTGCTGGAGAGTGGTCTGCCTCTGAACCACACCTTCTGCCACTGCCAACACGAATACCTCGAGTCACTTTGGTAAAGTGGTGAAAGGATGCCAGCATTTTCTATGTAAAGAGCTTGCCAGGAAACGTGATCCTTTCCTGGGCTAGGTGCTATGAAGGGAGATTCTGTCCTGCACCTAAGGCAGGAAATGTTTTCAGTGGGTTGGGATAGTTCACATAGAGGATACTGTTCTAAAGGTGAATTCCTCCAGCTTTATGTATAGCTGGGGAGAGTGGGAGGGGAATGCTTGCTGCACCCAGAGTGTGTCGGGGACACTGGTCTGAAATGTTTGCATTGCAGGATGACTGGGCGGAGGGGAGAAGGAATGGACCAAAGGCCATGACTCTTTTTAATAGAGGAAGGGTGGTGCCAGGTTTGCAGCTGAAATCTTTTGCACTTGCTTTCTTTTTCTCCATAGTTTAACTGCAGTGCCAGAGAGCTCCAGTCCTCTTTTGAGATATAGATGGGGACTTGTTTACAGGGATTGAATGGCTTTTATCATCCTGAATCTGTTTCTCTTTTTTTTTTCTTTTTTTTCCTCCCCTCTGAAGCTAGCGGGGTGACTTTCTGTTAATCACAGATGGTACAATCAGAGGAACTCCATTGTTAGAAATGAAAATGGAAGGACTTCACCCATGATGGGGATGATTATTACCAAGGCAACCAACGGGGTGTTACCTAATGCCACTGGGCTGTTGAAATTTAATCAACAGAACAAGACTCGTGGTTTTCACCCAAACTGACACTGCTTAAGAGTGTTTTCCCTGGTGTATTATTAGTCCTCCTGCTTTCCACCTCCTTATAGTAGAAGGAGGACCTGGACTGTCTCTTTACCATTAAAGCAGACCCTGCCCTCATGTTGCTTAGAGGTTGCAGTCGGAAAAATGATGCCACATAACATTGGTCTTGTGGAGTTTTCTTGTCTCTTGTTTTTCAAAACATGTGCTCAGTTTTGTAAGTGAAAATGTTCTCACCACCATCCCTGCAAATGCAGCCTGGACTCTGAGAGTCAAGCTGGGTTCTTTACTTCTACAATATCATTACTGTAATAAGGTATTACAGATGTTGCTGAGGACCCTGTGCTTTCAGTGGGCTGCCTGGGTATAATTCTTTACTAAATTGCATTAATCAGCTTGATGTACACAAGGAGGAGGGGAATCCCGCTCTCGCTCAGCGGTGCTGGCTCTGCCTTGCTAATATGTGTAAAGGGGTGAAGATGTTAGTGGCTGATGTTGGCAGAGAGGATGCTGACACATGCACCCAGGAAGTTGCTTTTCAGAGCAGAACTGTACTTTGTGTCTCAACACTTGAAAGCAGAGCTCCAAGGCCCCTCCCCCCCCCTTCTGAATTTGTTCACGGGAAGAATCTCTCCCAAGCAGCAGAACAGGAAGAGGATGTTCTGTCAGCGTCATTCCTGACACTTAGTGGAATCCAAAAGGCTTTTTTTATTTAGTAGGTGGAAATCCCTGTTGACCATTCTTCTGATCCTTCATCCCCCATCATGCTCTCTCTAATCTAGGGTTCAGTTATCTGTTTTCCCCTGTGACACCAAAAACTTTGGAGGTAGTCTGGGCCCCCTTATCTTGGACTCCCGAGAGAACCCCATCTCCCTTTTTGTCCTGCTGTAAAGCATATGTGCTGAATCGGCGTTCCTTATTCAGGCTTGACTAACTCAGCACTGCATAATAGAGGTCTGTGAATCACAGGGCTTGCTGCTATTTGCTGTGTTGCTCTCGCATTTCCAGTAAGCGGGTGTGATATATGCCAGGAAACCTCAGCTCTTGTTGAGATCTACAACACTGAACACATTTTGCTACTAATGCACCTCAGTACCGTGTGCTCCTGACTCTTCCCTCCTTCCCCCTCCCCTCTTCAAATCCGCTTTACTTCAGTGAACTATGCAGGCGAGAAGGATCTTCTATTCTCTGCTGCTTCTGGGCTGAGGCGGCAGCCATACTGTTGTGGAAATACTGCCCCAGCCTGTAATTAAACAGTCTTGTGGATTCAAGCAGACTTGGTAAGGGAGTGTGGGTAAACTCCCTGCAGGGCTGGAGAAATAGATCATCTCTTTATCCTCTCCCCCTATACACACCTGTCAGGATTGTTGCTGCTCAAACAGATGGATCACTCCATCTGGCTGTAAAGATCAGTGGTTGCTGATTTTCAAGGCACAACAGGAAATACGGGTGAATGCCTTCCAGGCCGAGATACAGCCACTGAGCTGGAGGTCACGAGACAAACATTCACTCTTTTTGTCATTACGAGTGTCTGTCTCTTCCTCTCCCCTGCCATTCACCATTCCCGCTACTCGGTTTCCTTTTGTTTTTTAGTCCAGATCTGCAGTGGCAACGTGGTCTCCTAAAGGATAGCTGCTCCAGCGTGAAAAATATTAACACTGGCCCAGGTTGGGGTGGGAGAGGGGAAAAATGACGTGGGAACTAGCCTTAAAACAAGACATAACTAACTACTGAGTTCGGTGCAGGCTTAGTGGGAGTTCTTAGAAAGGGGGAAGGCAGAAAGTATATGATTAATTTAGCCTAATTTCTGTATAGGTGTAAATGAAGATGAATCACATACTGCAGCACATAGGGCAGTTCCTAGCTTTAACAGCAGGCGCTTGTAAATGAGACGGAGAACATGGGCCTCGCATCTCTCCCATCACCACCAAAGGCAGCATCTGTGTGTTTACTTAGAAGGCTGTAAACATTCTATACTGGGGTAGTGAATCTGCAGCCAGCAGCACCAGATGATTCTCTGCACTGCACTGTCACCTTCCCCCTCTTCCCCCCACCCCCCCATCAAGTGGTTTCCCCTTTCCCTAGAAATTAACCCTTGGAATGCTGGCACTTTCCAGCCTTCCAGATAAATGAGAGTTGGATAGTGTCACATGACTAAGGTGAAGGGATGGTGCCCAGAGCACTTTCAGCTTATGTGATGAGGGGAGATGGTAAGCTTCCCACGTAGGCCTGGCAGTAGTATAGCAAAGAATGTGGGAATGCCACACTGAAAGGTGCCTGTGGCACAGAGGCACAGACGACGTCTGCTTCAAACCCCGCTCCACGCAGCACACACAGCTGCAGGATGCTGCTGCTTATTGTTTTTGTTGTAGTCGAAAAGCAGCCCGCTGATAGCGGTAAAGGTTAAAAACCTCAGCACAATTCTGCAGAGGAAGTTACTGCTGTTCAGCCTGTGTGGCTGGGGATGAGGAGAATTCATGCCTGGGGGTGTACACAATCCAGCACCCAGGAGTTGTGAACTGCTCAATAATAAATGCTTAAATGAAGGGAGCTGACCTGGAACTTTTAAATGCTGCTGTCACTTTGCCTAGCATAGTTTGTACTATCTAATAGCAGCCTTGACACTCCAGAGCAGCGTTGCTGTTAAGAAGCAATAGTCTGCTTAATGTTCAGCCACAAAGATAATATCTCTGCAGCATCATAGCAGGGCAGAAACTTTTCTATTGATTCTGGGCTCCCCGCTTAGTCTTGAATGACCACCATGGCTCATCCTTGACCTGGAGACCACAGGTGCTCAGTCCATAGGCTTATGTGACCCTTCATGCCTCTTAGATGCTCAAGGAGTGGGCTTAATTGAGAGGCAGATCTTGCTCATTTAATCCAACTTTAATTACAACTACTAGTGATAATTCAGAGACATCAGCTGCTCCTCACCATGTGAACTTTCAGTGTATAGGCAAAATAAGTGCAAACTTTTTTAAAAAGCGAGAAGCTACATACCTGAGTTTAAACATATCCTAGAAAAAACAGTTATGCTTGAGCTGAATGAGCTCCCTAAACTTGCTTCAGGAAGATTGAAACCATTTATAAAGAAGCTTACTTCCTACTCTGTGTTGGATGATGGAAGGGGCAAGCAAGAGAGCTCTGTGAAAGAGAAAGGAAGTTCATCTGAAACCAGAAACCATGCAAGAATCTGATGACTTGCAGGTTTGGGTCTCTTCATTGTAAACCCTTTGGCAGGCTTCCTCTCCTCCCCCAACTTCTTCCATCAAATTTGTTCCACACCCATTCTGCATGGGCAAATGCAGTGGCTGGTGGGTGAGAAAAAACACGGTTTACTCTTCATTCTTAGCTGTGACATTGTTTTGGGGAGCGCTTGGCCTTAACCGTGACTTGATGGGAGCAGAACATTTTTAAAATGTTTTTGTGACAGGGCACCAATGAACTGTAGCTTCTAGTAGAAGCAGTGGTAAAGGCAGAAAGCGACACTTGTCCTCTGTGAGTGTCTGTTTTTCAGAGCACTAGCGTGACTTCAGCAAACCCCTAGGAATCAGAGGCCCTATATTAAAGATTTGAGTAGCTCCTGGAAATGTGCGAGCATGGGCAAGTTACTGGGCTTTGTGTGCTCATCAGCTTTGCTGGAAAATTGGGTGTGTTCACTTATTGCAGGCTTGGGGAATGAGGATTGTTCTGGCTTCTTTGTTACCAAATCTGAAGAGTCCTAATGGGGCTGTAACCAGAGTGAAAGCCCAGGTGGTCCAATACACCATTCCTTCTTTACATATTGAGAGAGTTACTTTTTCTGCAAAGGAGCAAATCTGTAACACAGCACGAGCTCTATAATCATTGAGTCAGAAGTGCTCCTGACATTTAAATGTGCACTTTTTTTGGGGGGTGAGGGTGATGCGGTAGGGTGATGAGCTTTACTTTTACCATATGGGAAATGTGTCCCTCCTGTGGCCCTTTCTGCGTAAATACAGCTGCTGGCTGGCTGCGCAAAGAGCAAGGGGAGGGACAGGTGCTCTGCGGCGGTTTGAAAAAACTTGGAAGGCGTGTGGATTCTTTGGATCCTCTTAAAATCCCCTTCCTGCTGCTTCCCTGAAGCTTTCCAAGTGCACAGGAGAGGGCGTGGGAGGGCTCTTGCTTGGCACCAACATGCGACAGAGATAGGATCTCCCACATAACAGGTGCCCAAGTTAACTATTGTTGCAGGATTCTGGTGAGTCTATTCGCCCTTGTGATCATAAAAAAGGTAGGTTGTGCCCATGTGCTTGATTCTGGGGGACAAAATTAACCCCTTTGGTGCAGGACTTCCCATTAAACTGAAAACTAGATCAGTGTTGCAGGTACTTCACTCCAACGTCCTACTCAGGTCTGTGCAGTTGTCTGCAACCTATCAACATCTGTAGTGGCTACAAGAGTCTGAAATACTCTCCTTGCTGCGCGAGTGTGTGTAAGTAATTTGGGGGTAAAGGTGGTGGGGGTAAAGCCCCCATCATAGTATCTGGTGCCAGGGCTAGACAAGAGACTGCTTGTTGCACTTTCAGTAAAGAGATCTCTCTAAACTCTCTGTTGTATCAGTGGTCCTTGTGATTTCTGATGACATTAACAGTATATTGTCAGCAGTCTGTCTTTTGTCTCTTGGGTCCCTCTGTGATGAAAACAAATACAAACACAGCATGTAGTTGGGTGGTGCTGCATTTACAGCATACAAAGTGTTAACCGAAGACTGAAGAGTGTAACCCAGGAGATTTGTGACTGCTTTAACAACTTGAATGAAAAGGGAAAAAAAAGCTATTGTTGAGGCTAAATTTCCTCTTCTGGAGCTCAGACCCCTAGATGGGCCCAGCAGGCTTTGCTAAGGAAGTCCTGAACTTGTTGCATTGAAAAAATTATTATAAACAGGATGTTTGCCAAAGCCCCTCTCCTAACTGCTCATAAGAATGCCAGCCCAGACTTTGTTGGCTCTACTGTTGACTGTGAGACTCCTGATTTTGGGAGGGGCGGTGCTGCGGCGGCTAACCACATCTCCAAACCAACCTTTGTCATTTTAGGAGGCAGCTTCCTGAGAAGGCTGTGCAATCTGCATCCTAGCAGCATTAGATCCTGTGCTTGCCAAGGATTATAAATATTGAGTGACCTCTCTGCAGAATAACTGCTGCCTTCGCCGGCTGGCTTCTGCAAGACACCATTAGGGCTGCAGGTGACTGGACAGCGCATGCTGAATCTTCGGTTCGCAGTCTGTACGAAACCTGTAGGCTTTTGGTTAGGGAGTGGCTAGAATCCTGGTGTATCGTGCCTTTTGTAAGGCTGCTGTGCCCTGTTGCTGAAGGGTTAAGTGCCAGGCACGTGCTTTGTACCATACAGCATGCATAGTCCCTGTCCTAAAGAGCTTGCCCTCTGAAAGATGCCTGAGGGAAGCATGAATAGGCAGTGGATTTTTCTTCCCTCCCTTCCCCCCTTTTGAATTATTATTAAACTCTTCTCTAGAGAGGGTTTTTCTTTTTCTTTTTTTTTTTTAAAGGGACTGGGGAGAGTTAAGGGGGGCGTGTCATGGGGAGGGTGTGATATCTAGACAGGTCAGCATGGCACAGGGCAGGGAGGAGGAGATGGGAGCAAACAGGGTATTAACATTGGCATCATTCATGGAGTGAGGTGGTACCAGGCTACCTGTGATTTGCAGGGTGACATTGACAGAAAATACAGTACAGTTAGCTAGCTTATCAAAACAGGTGAAAATAAGACTGAGTAAAGGGTTAATCTGTAGCCAATGTCTTTTAATGAGTTACAGGCATAATCAGTGTGCAGAAACATGGACTCTTGTCAACAATTCTTTTTACAACTGTCTAAACTTGCCCAGAACCTCATTTAAATCTGACCACCAGGGTGCCTGCCCTGTGGCAAGTGAATGACTGAGAGATCATTACCCTTCGTGCTTTAAATCCTGTCTGTGTAATGTCCAAATCCTGCTTTTTGCCACCTTCCTCAACCCTCTCTCATTTCATGGCTTCAAGTTCAAGAGTCATAGTTCCTGGAGACATCCAGGACTGGCTTTCGATGTGGCTTCAGTTTATTAATAGTAATGATGCCTGGGTTTTTATTTTGTGTCAGGCTGGTCCTGTGTGTGTGTGTCCCACTGCATTCTGTGGGATGGAATGTATGGGATAGTGTATCCAGCACTAAAAGATGAACTCAGGTCATTGGACTTCATGCATTTGGAACTGTGAGAGTTGGACTGTTTAAACTCTGATTTCAGGGCTGAAAGGAGCACAAATGCTTTCTAGATGTTTAGACCAACCAGCCCTGACCCTTAGTTATTCATTAGCATCCCCGGCCTAGTTGAAAATGCATACTTTTTTTTTTTTAAACCTTCCAAGATTCCCATTGTCTGGCTTTCTTCCTCCCTGCCTCCCTTCCCCCGCCCCCTTTCTCTGTGCTCAGCTGGTGTTTCAGATGTATTAACTTTCCTGGCTTTCTCTGCCTTCTCCCCTTCTCATACTGTAAACCAAAATGAGGTTTTGCAAAGGTCAAACACATCAAATATTGATCCAAACAAAGCTGGGTTTGTTGCTCCCCCCCACCCCATACAAACTCGTAATCTCTTTTCAGGCCAAACCTATAGAACAACCTCCACTCGCTGTGCTGGGAACACAAGTATCCATTCCCAGGGAACTCTGGGGATCTGGAGTGACGGCAGGCTCCTGTTGCACAAGAACCCCCTAGATGACGCTTCCCACCTGTGTCAGCTGACTGGCTCTGTGGCACTCCATTCTCTTTCAAGAGTGACTGCGTTTGAGGGAGGATGCTTTAGAGTATTTTGACCGTAAATGCTTCAGTGGGAGGTGTAACCCAGCAGAAGGGTGGTCTGGCAACCAGTTTAACATCCAGGCGTCTAAAGGTATGTCTACACAGCAAAGAAAAACCTGGGGCTGGCCCCGTGGAGCTTGGGCTGAGGGGCTGTTTTATTGCTATGTAGATGTTTGCACTGGGGCTGGAGCCCAGGCTCTGGGATCCTCCCACCCTGCAGGGTCCTTGAGCCAGGGCTCCAGCCCGAGTCCAGAACTCTATGCCACAGTGAAACAGCCTCAGCACCAGCCCGAGTCAGCTGGCACAGGTCAGCAGTGGGTGTCTAGTTGCTGTGTAGACATACCCTAAGGGGCTGACTGTGAGGTGCTCAGAACTTGCTCTGCCCATTGAAGTCAGTGGGACTCCTTACAGATGTAAGTGCCTCAGGGCTGGGCTTTGAGTTCCTATCTCCTCTTGGAGCTCTGCCCCCTGCCATTTACAGCTTCAAAGAATTCAAAGTACAAAAGTAAACATGGATGCTCCCAGAACAGGACTTGCATGTGGCTGGAACCTTATGGCACAGCGCAGGAAGCATGTTGGTGACTGCTCATTGGGAATCTGAACTGACCCTTAAATACTGACTTCTCCTGGGCTGAGCTTGAGGTTTGTGAACCCCAGGGTGAAGGTAGGTCCAAGAACTGAACCTAGGTGTGCTGCCTGGTGGTACAAGGAACTACTGGCAGCTTCTGGTTGGCCCTTCTTCATGAAAGCAATGTAAGTGGTGCTGAGCTGTCTGAATGAAGGGAGTCCAATCCCTTCTCGATGGTCCTGCTCTGACACTGCTGCTCCCGGAAAGAGCAGAGGGGGATTCTTGTTTTTCAATAGCCTTAGCATCTTATCCTTCCCCATTACGTGACTGAATGTGCCACTGCTAAAAAACTCCATGCCAGTCCCCATCATTCTGGATTGTTTGCCCTCTAATGCTCAGTCCAGAGGAAGTGCTTTTTCCCCTTTGGCACTTTCCCCTCTGCCTCATTCCTCGCAATTCTGCAGGTGAAGACGCCTTTGCCTTGTGCTGCTGCATCTGCCTTGGATCTCTTAACCCGATCCAGGGTAATTTCCTCACTGACTCCTGAGTGCCAGCTGGCTCTCTGTACAGTGATTGTAAGGGACGCAAAGTAGTACGTTGCCCTTCTATAGGGCAAAAAAGCGCAACAAAAATTATTAGGAGTATGGAACAGCTTCCGTATGAGGAGAAATTAATAAGACTGGGATTTTTCAGTTTGGAAAAGAGATGACTAAGGGGGGGATATGATAGAGGTCTATAAAATCATGACTGGTGTGGAGAAAGTGAATAAGGAAGTGTTTACTCCTTCTCATAACACAAGGACTAGGGATCATTAAATGAAATTAATAGGCAGCAGGTTTAAGACAAACAAAAGAAAGTATTTCTTCACACAACCACAGTCAACCTGTGGAACTCCTTGCCAGAGGATGTTCTGAGGGCCAAGACTATAACAGGGTTCAAAAAAGAACTAGATAAGTTCATGGAGGATAATTCCATCAATGGCTATTAGCCAGGATGGGCAGGGATGGTGTCCTTAGCCTCTGTTTGCCAGAAGCTGGGAATGGGCAACAGGAGATGGATCACTTGATGATGACCTGTTCTGTTCATTTCCTCTGGGGCACCTGGCATTGGCCACTGTTGGAAGACCGGATACTGGACTAGATGAATCTTTGGTCTGACCCAGTGTGGCAGTTCTTCTGTTCTATAGCACCTTCAGTATGAGGAGCTCAAAGCATTGTAGAGACTAATGAATTATGCCTCAGGCGGTCTCGAAAACAGGGAAGCATTATTTCCATTGCACACCTGTGCAATCTGAAGCAGAAGGAGTGGGATGTGACTTGGCCAAAGTTGCACAGTGAGTCAGTTGGAAAGCTGGGAATTAAATCCAAATCTCCTGAGTCCTAGTCCTGTGCTTTTTAACCATAAGAGTGTCCTTCCCCAAAGCGGTGTGGATCGGTACTACCTCAGCGTGAAATGCCTGGCTCCACACAGAGCTGTAGGTCACTCAGCTCCATCTTCAGTCGCCCCATCTAAAAGGGGGCTTTGCTTAGTTGGTTATTGTCCTCAGAAGTAAACTCTGGCCACTAACCTCTCTGCATGTTGCCCTGTGTGGTACCAGGACGTGAAAAGAGACACAGTCAGGGTGGTTTTATAGTGCAAGGTATCTTTCCATACTCTTATCTCAGACCCTGAAAGATTGAAAATGGACTCTTTGCTTACCTGAGCCCACTTCTGTCCCATGAATGCATACTGTGGTTGTTGGGCTGCTCTGGGGAGCTGGGCTGTTGGCACAGAGCAGCTCTTTTTGAAGTACGGTGTTTGAAGCATTCTCACTGAGATGGATGGGTGTGAGAGGCTGGGCTGGAAACCCAGGCAGTCTGCAGACCAGTGCCAGTGGGCTTGGGTGGCCCAACTTTGGACCCACCAACCTGGATGAGATCCCTCTCTAACATACAGTAAAGCGGCCTTATGTGATTGAGTCTCCAATGCTGCAGCTTCTTTGCCTGGGATCTCCTGAAGGGTGCAGTTGTGTGATCATCTAGCACTGCAGCACGCTGAGGCATAATCTCAAATGGCACTAATCCATTCTTGTGCCTAATCCTACTATGTAGAGGCTTTTGTTCTTGAGCGAGGAGTAAATAGCTAGCCAGGCTGCAATTGTATTAGTGTTTGCTGGTCAATTTGGAAAGCCTCTTAGCTTTCTGCATGGAAATACGGTGTCCACATGGCTTTTGCTGGCACTTCCTGCAAGTAGCATCTTGGCTGCGGCGAGAGCAGCACGGCAAGGAGGGCTAGCCTGGTGGCTGCAGCTTTGTACCACATGTGGGAGATTTGTCTTGTCTGTCTCACCATTGGGCTATTGGCGCAGGGCCTGGCTCTTCAGCAGTGATCATATCAACAGATTAAGAAGCAGCACTGGGTGAGGGGATGCCAGAAGGTTAGTCACTGTGGCTATGTCTGTACTAGACGGAAAGGGTTCTTCCATCGCTGAAGTAAATCCATCTCTCCAAGAGGAAGTACCTAGTTCGAAGAAAGAATTCGTCCAGTGGCCTAGTGCTGTCTACACTAGGGCTTAGGTCAGCTTAACTATTATCTCTCAGGGGTGTGAATTTTTCACATGGTTGAGTGACATAGCTGGGTCTGACCAAACTTTCTGGGACTTGGCCTTGAAGGGTGTTTGGTGATGGGGCAGGAGGATGCTGGGATACCAGCCGATACGTAGTAAATCCTCCATAGTGGAGGTAACAAAGATCTGGCAGTTGACTACAGCTCTGTACTGAAAATTTTTCCTTAAATCACATATAAAACCAGGAGAAAGCTGTTAACTGTGGAGCAATCAAAACCAAACGTAAAAAAAACCCCTTTAAAAAAAAAAAAAAACAGTGATCTAGTAATTCCAGCCACGTCAGCTCTCTGCTGTGACAGCTATCTCATCCTGTTGGCAAGTCCACCGCCCTGGAACAGCCCCTGCTGTATCAAAAGCTGTAAACAAACATGAAGCCTTAAGGCTGCTCCACATGGGCCTCCAGGTATGGGGGTCTAGGCTGGCTTTGATTCACGTGTGTGTCAGCGTAATAATAAAACAAAACTTCCTTCACTGTAGCCAAGTAAAGCTCTGTCCTGCTTCCTAAGATTGTGTGCCGTGGAGACCTCAGGGAAGCTCTCGGAGGGATGTGCTCTGCGTGTGTGCGTCCTTTCTGTCGGGAACAACAGAGTGCCATGTGGATTCTGTCCCATGATCGCCTGGGAGATCTCTCACTCCAGGAGCACATGGCGTATGTAGAACTTGTGGTTTTGTAGCATCAGGAATGAAACTCTGGCTAACAAAAACCACTGAGTGTCTCTGTGCTGCCTCCAGAGTGGTGAATAAATCTGAGCAGGACAGAGGGTTACCAAAAGCTAGCCTCGTCTGAGCGGGGAGGCGGAAGTAGGTTTGACTCCAGCACAAGCCCTTTTTGCTCCCTTTTCCCGTCACATGGGCTGTACTCAGAAATACAGATTTCAGATCTCTTTTTATAACTGATTTTAACCCCTTTCTCTTTGTTTTGCTAGATCATGATTGAGTTTTGCCCTGGTGGGGCAGTGGATGCCGTCATGCTAGGTAAGTGCTGCAAATCAATATCCTTACTTTGACTAGGGACATGTCGGAGACAGAGAAATCTGCACCCCAAGGACTGCAGGGCAGCCCCCCCACCACATAATGTTCTTGTGCTCCTTAGCAGCGGATGTGACATCCTCCACTACCCTCCCGAGGCGTGGCTTCTTGCATGGCTTTTGTAGGGTGGTGGGTCGTGGTTTTCAGTGTAACTAAATAGAAACCCTGCTGCAGCCTTAACTATGGAGCCTCTGCGTGTTGGCTAAGTTGGCAACCTCTGGGCATTTTCCTAGCTCCTTGTGTCATTCTGCTGCGTGGTCTATAGATTGCTCAGTGTTGGCGAGCAGTGGGGTGGGAGTGATTTTTTTTTTTTTTTTTTTTTTAGGGGGGATGGGTGCCTATAATACTTTCAGCCTGAGGAGGTCTCTTTGGGACTCCATTTATACAGCATGCTGATGCCGTGTCAATTGTATGCGCCTAAGGGAAGCCCTGCAGTAAAAGGAAAAGGGGTTTGGCTGTTAATCTGGGTGTCATTGACATTGAGTCTCACGGAGTCTCTTTCCACCCCTGGCGTCAGTAATCCATCGAAACGGCTAGTGTTAGAGTAGCCTGAGACTTACATTATTGCCATGAAGCCACCACTTTAACTCCTCCCTTCCACATGTGGGCCCCGCCTCCAGTTGAGAGGAGCTGGCCTTTGGTTGCTACGAAGCATACTGATGTCAGCTAGAGTAGCACAGCTGCAGCCAGAAGCCCCAATTGACGTCACAGCCCCATTGCGCCAGGCGCTGTACAAACCTAGATGAAGCCACCGTCCCTCCCTGAAAAAGGCTCCCCCTGTCGGGGAGTGACAGCAGTGCTCCGGGTCTCTGCTCATCTGGAGGCTGTGGGATAAGGTCATAACCTCGACTCAGGTCACTTTCTCCTGGGGTTTTTTCCCCAGTGGTCATGAAGATCTGACTATTTTCTCCTGCAGAAGTGTGCTGAGCCCATCGCTTTCAGTTCCCAGTCTGCAAATCGGAAACCTGTGCCTAATTCAGGAAACTTGCCTAAAGAACTGCAGTGTTCTGCCGTAGTGTCCAAATCACCATATCTTATGGTAGCCTGGCATCTGTGTTTGGGGGCAAGGACACCCAGTTGATAAGGGACGATGCGCTCTCTACCGCAAAGCTGTACTCTCAGTGCTGGGGCTGTGGTGTGGAATTGCTATGGTTGAGGTTTCCAACTGAGTGGTGGGTCCCAGTGGGGTAGGAGAGCTCCAACCCACCTAACAGAAACTAGGGATGCTAAGTCTCTGGGGCTCTAGACTCCTGTCTGATCAGGCCTGGTATCTCCTGTTTCATAGCCAGGCAGCCAGCCTTGCAGAGAATTTGGTTTAGAATGGGGGAGGGAGGAAATAGGTATTGCAAAATCCTAACTGACTGGCCTGGCCATACAAACCAGGGGATGGTGATGTTGCCATAATCTCCCAGTTCCACGGTTACCAGTATCGGGGTATATTCAATAGGGATTGGGGATCGGGAAAGGCTGCTGCCCATGTAGGTAAATCAGTCCCAAGAGGGTCTGACTAAGAGTTTCTTAACAGTAGAGGTGGTCTGGAAGACAAGGGGAATGAGAAAGTCACAACCATTTACATTTGCCTTTGACTTTGTCTTGATAGCATGCTCCTGAACAGCTGTGCATTGAAAGCCTTGCTTCGGCCAGGCTCTTAGTTGAGGGTCACTGAAAATCTCCAGCTTTGAGTTACTGAAGGGAAGCGGGAGGTGGAAAAGTAGGAAGAAAAACAAAACCGCTGAACCAGCATCTTTTCTCTGATTCTGCGATTAAGTTCCTTGGCTTTGAATGAATGGCTGTCCTACTTAACATAAGCTCTCTTCAGTCCTTGAGTCTGCCCCCTCCTTTGGTGTACAATAGGCTCTTCTAGCTGCCTGGAACACAGCTACATCTATTCCAGCTGCCCGGATCTGCAGGTTCCAGCGTTGTCGATTTTTTTTTTTTTTTTTAACTAAACTTTGGGCACAGAGGGAAGATTTAACACAAGGAGGCTGGGTGGAGAGAGGGGAGTGGAGGCCTGACTCTTCTCAACATTCTGCAAGGTAGACGGTTTGCTGAGATGGTGCCTTACGATAAAGGTCATAGAGTGAGGATCTCCCTGATGGGTGAGGGAGAGCACACAAGAGCATAACTTTGTATCTTGGGCGTCTCAACGAGCTGCAGAAAGAGAAGGTTGCTGTCGTTACCATTGGGCCAACAAATTTGTATGAATTGTTCACGTGTCTGGTGACTAGGCCTAGTACCACTCAGGTCATGTCTCTCCCTGTGCCCACACTGTCTTGTGGCCAGCTTCTCACTGGTTGGGGCAGGGATTGCAGTCCTCCTTGCCTTAGTGTGCAAATCAGTATCCCAGTGCAGATTCTGGTGTCTCCTGCAATTAGAGTTCAGGTCTGTTCTCTCCACAGTGCACCAGTGGTGAGTACTTCTGTCCAGCCTCAAGGTGGGAAATCAGACTCCCTTTTAGGATTCCAGGGATGACTGATCTATAGGCTTCCCTCAAAGGGAAATGTGTGTGCCATCTGTGACGCGCTCATGCCAGTTGACCAACGTGTGTGTCCCAGGGAGTTCAATAGAACACCAGTTCTGAAAGCATGTGGGAATATTGTGCTCTGAGTTTAGGGAATTAACTTTCTCAATACTGGAGCGATTTGTATTGGTGTCCCACTGACCTAATCGATGTATAGTGGCCATATACAGGTTGCTACACAGGCTCTGGGTCACAGGCTGCATCTGTTGCTCAAGTGAAGCCTCTCTAATCCCCTCTTGGTTTAACTGCTGTCTCTCTGCAGAGTTGGATCGAGGCCTGACAGAACCCCAGATTCAAGTGATTTGCCGCCAGATGTTAGAGGCTCTTGTCTACCTCCACAGTAAAAAGATCATCCACCGTGACTTAAAGGCAGGCAATGTACTACTGACCCAGGATGGAGAT
The DNA here is from genome assembly GCF_965140235.1 of Caretta caretta. Classification (NCBI taxonomy): domain Eukaryota; kingdom Metazoa; phylum Chordata; order Testudines; family Cheloniidae; genus Caretta; species Caretta caretta. The sequence continues at coordinate 21,332,028 of NC_134213.1, read as the reverse complement.
ATCAAACTCGGTGAGCTTTTAGTTGGGTATGTCACAGAGAGGGAAGATGGGTGCATGCTTGCTAGGTGTATAATTCTGAATTGGTGGCGATTCAGTCTCCCCTGAGTAGCGTTGCTGTACTTGTGACTGTATTGTAATAAACTCTTACAAGCCACATTTTAAGAAGCCTTGGTTGTTATCTGTACGTCAGAAACAAAACTTCAGGTTAACATTTTTTCAAATGCAAAACATTCCTCCAATGGGAGAGGGGTAATGTGCACTGGTTTGTAAGGGTCTCTTGCCCTGAAGCCTTGCTTCTCATCCTTATCTATTGGGTATGGTTATAGGAGGAAGGGAGCCAGCTTGATGTCACTCAGTAGGATACACGCTTGGGAGGCAAAATCTGCTGTGAAACTAGCCAGTGTATTTAATCTGAGGAGTTTACTTAATACCTGGTGGAAATAAAGATGCTGAGAAGCTTTCTGCCCACTACTGGGGCAGAAGACTAGAACGGAAGCAAGACAGTTGGAAGGAATAAAGACATTGCTGCTTGAGCAAAGCCGGCTGCCTACTGGCTGCACCTCAGCTTTCAGAAACCTGCTGCTCTATAGATTTTCTTTAACCTGAAGCTCAGGTTTGGCAGCTGAGCAAATGGGAGATGGAAATGAGGAAGGGGAGAATGTCTCTCTTTTTTTCCCATCAGCTATCGTGTAAGGGGACTTTCTACAGTGAGGGAGTGTTGGTCCGGCTTGCACATCCTTCAGGAAATTGCTTCACCAGGTCTTCCGCCCGAATGTCTTCATGGGTACTGTAACACGCTGGCTTGTTGACCAGTCACTCAGGGTCAGGCAGCGGCTTTGGATCATGCGTTATGAATTCTCCTCTGAAAAATGTACCACAGGTGATGCCAACACTTGCATGAAAGGTGCAGAATTTTCCTGCTGTTCTGCAATTGTGGTTACAATAGGGAAAGGAACAGAGTTGTATTACGTTTAGGGCATCTCTCTTCTGTCCAGTCGCTTCTTGCAGTGATGGTGGTTCTGTTATTTTAATCACTGTTTCTGTTTTGTTTCACATCTTGCAGGATGCTCAGAAATTGTACTTTGGGTGTGAAACATGTGCAATGCAAAAACAGGCAGTATTCTACAGTCTCCCCTTTCCAGGGGAATATCAATGCTGGAGTAATGTGCCAGACTGGCAGGGCTGGAGACTGGACTAATTCCTCTATCCACAGAGCAGGCCTGGCACAAGGCAGGGCAAGCTTCCCTGAAGAGCTGCTCTGCCAACATGCTGTGAGCCTGAGTTGAATTGACCTCCCTCTACTCCCTAGGGATGAGAGGCAATTCTTTCTCTGCAGCCCAGCCCATATTGTACAAGGCCTCTCTCTTGAGGCTGCCATCAGGAGTGATGGTGCTGGTAGTGATGGTGGGCTTTTATGATGTGTCTGGGAACAGGACTGAGATCTGTTCCAGTTCATTACATGGGAACCAGTGAACAGGCAACAGGTGACCATTTAAATCTTCCTATGGGCCACATTCAATCAGCAACCCAGAATCACTTGACCCTTCTAACTCAGCTCCTTAAGGGGTATATGATGGGATGGGAGAAGGAATCTTCCAAAGAGAATAAGAACCACAGAGACGGGGCTGGGCTGGAATGAGAGCAAAACTGATGACCTCTTAGAGTCGTGAGAATGATCATACTGGGTCAGATCAATGGTCCATCTGCCCCAGTATCCTGTCTTCCAACAGTAGCCAATCCCAGGTGCTTCAGAGGGAATGAACAGAACAGGGCAATTATTGAGTGATCCATCCCCATTATCCACTCCCAGCTTCTGGCAGTTAGAGGCTTAGAGTCACCCAAGGCATGAGGTTGCTTGTGGAGTCTTATTGAGTTGGTTGGTGCTGCCTAAAGTGTCTCTTCTGTAGTAGGCACAGAATGCTTCCTGTTAACCAGGAGGGAGATGGCTAATGTCACTTAATAATTGCCATTTGTTGGATTGCGGGGAAGGGAAAGGAGGTAATTTTGACCTTTACTTTTGAGACATAAATAAGGCAGACTTCTTGTTAACAAATTGTGCCTCTAAGAGACTTGGCAAATGGGCTTGCATGGAGTATCTGCTCTTTCATGTCTTGCAAAGAGGTCCATTAACCTGGAGAAATATTCTTAGGGTCTCACAGGTGGAAGGAACTCATAGGTATGTTTAATTCACAGTATTTGGTCTAGAGAGCATGCATATTCATACTGCACGGCATTCTTGCCTTTGTTTTACGATTTGGTTCTTTTAGAGCATCTAATGTGATTAATCTCTTTGCAGCTGACTTTGGAGTGTCTGCCAAAAACATTAAAACTTTGCAGAGACGAGATTCCTTCATTGGGACCCCTTACTGGTGAGTAAACTGGCTTGTTCAGCAGCCTTATGTTGAAAGTTGAATTCAGTGGGAGCTGTGCATTCTCAGCACCTTTTGGAGGTCAGACCAGAAATCTAGGAGTATAACATTGTCTTGCTAGGGACGAGGATGTGATGAACGTAGGGTCCACCTAACCAGGTTGCCTTATCGAGTGTGGATAGGAGGATTTTAGCATATGTTCAGAAATCTTAAGAAAAAAAATAACAAAAATACCTGTTCTGTACCCTCTCTGCTTTCAAGAGTCTCCCCAACTGTGTATATCGTAAAGGGGCAGCAAGGAGTGTGTTGGGGCAGCTGGAGATGAACAGAAATGCTCTTCAGAATACTCTTCTGTTGGAATGGCACCCCTCCCTCAAACCCAGTGCAATTTCTATAACTTGGAAGTGGGTGGAATCTAGGACATGTGCTCTCTCTCCTTCCTCCTCCCCCACCACATATGGTGGAATGTTCTTTGAAGCAGCTCCAAGTGCATGGGAGCCACAACTCACTCTAGGAATTTAATCTCTAAATCACCCTTGTGCTGAAGGAATGGGATCAATGAGCATTAATTTATTGTCTGGAGCAGCATCCGTGCCAGATGTCACCGCCCTGGAGGTTTTCACAGACTGCTTAGTCTGTCTCAGCCAATCTGGGAATGGGGGGGGAAATATGGGTCTTGACAAACCGTGGGAAGGCTGCTGTTCCCCCTTGGCTAGCTGTGAAGTCCTATTTCAGGTGAAGGTCCAGTGCAGCAGATCAGTGAGATGGTTTAAATACTGACTCCTGGGGCTTGTGTGCAGTCAGGCTATTTTTGGAAACATGCTTGTGTTGGTAGCAGGATGCCTCGGACCGTCCTCACTCCCCCTTGTGCTCCCCCTCGCAGGATGGCCCCTGAGGTGGTGATGTGTGAAACCATGAAGGACACTCCCTATGACTACAAGGCCGACATCTGGTCCCTGGGTATAACGCTGATAGAAATGGCTCAAATAGAGCCCCCTCACCATGAACTCAACCCCATGCGAGTCCTGCTGAAGATTGCCAAGTCTGACCCTCCCACTCTCAATTGCCCTTCTAAATGGTAAGAAGACAAATGACTCCCACAAGTATGAGAGCACGGAAGCTCTTTGCTATGGCTTCCCAGTGATGCTGGGCTCAGCTGTTTGCACCGTGTGCTATGCAGACTCCATCCAGGGAGTTCCTTGCCAATCATTATGTGTTTTAAGGTCCCCAGAGTTCAAAGACTTCCTGAAGACGGCACTTGATAAGAACCCTGAGACTCGGCCAAGTGCAGCACAGCTACTGGAGGTAGGCAGATGTCCTCAAGAGAGCTGACCCCTTCAGACTGGCCTTTGTGTTGCATGTTTAGCTTGTCTTGGAGTCTGCTAAGCACTCCACATGTCTAAGTAACCTGTGCACATCCCAAACCTTGTCTTAAGCCAAACTTACTGGTCCTCCCTAGTTTTCTAGTCCACTTGTACGTCTCCAGGGTTTCTCGCTGTGCTGGTAACACCCTCTTACAGGCAGACTGAGCTATATATGAGCTTTGAGCTATGAGCTTTCATGTGTCTGCTTGTTGAAAGGCTGTGTCTGGACAAACTCTCTGGTATGACCAGAACACCCTGTGCACTTGTGCAACAGACAATAATTTAGAAGTAATGCTTGGGGTAGGGTGACCAGATAGCAATGGTGAAAAATTGGGACAGGGGGTGGGGGGTAATAGGCACCTATATAAGACAAAGTCCCAAATATCAGGACTGTCCCTATAAAATTGGGACATCTGGTCACCCTAGCTTGGGGGTCCTTCTTACCCAAAGATCAGTAAGGAGTGGAAGTGACGTACGTAGTATTTGGGGTAGAGGTTGCAAGTTGTTTAGCACCCACTACTGGCATGCAGTGCCTTTAGGGCTAGCTCCAACAACGCTATTCTGTCTGGTCACCTGAATGTCTGGAGGGAGCAAGATATTGCGGTAATGGTTGCCAGATGATCTAGTTGGGGGGGATTGTCCAGGGAGAAGCTTCTGCCATAAACTGGAAATAGAAAATAATCTGAATGCTTAAACACCAACAGCCAGAGCGTGGAGCTGATCAGCAACTGGAGAGTTCGCAGTCCAGCCCAGGATGGCTGTAGGATCCAGGGGAGGGAATGGCATTTCACTGTACAATGGACTTCCATGATGTAGATGCAGACGGATCAGTGTTAAGGTTGCACAGGCCATCTTAATCTGTCGCTTCCTGACGTCTGGCTGCTTCACTAAGGAGCATTGACCTTTTGTACAGAATATCCATAATGAAGTCTAACAATCAAAGTGTAGGTTGTCCCTGCTCCAGAGTACACAATCTCATCCTCTGTTTGGAAAGTGCCTGCTGCATTTGGGCCCTACAGCATTCGAAAGCTGTTCCCATCGAAGCCAATGACAAAATTGTGATTGACTCCAATGGAAGCAGGAATGGGCTCTGATTTCCTAGATGTGCCAAGGTGGCAGATGCTGTTCGAAGTTAAATTCACATCCCCACCCTCACCCTTCAAAAACGTAAAATGCTAAATGCTTTTTACTGCCTATCTGAATAACTTGTATATGGTGCTGGCGTATCTTCTTGATGCTTCAAGCTCTACACAATGGTCAGTCATGTGGTTTTGTTTGACTGATGAGCATTTCATTTGGTATGTAATGTGCCTCTTTAAATCAGCTTCTGATCTGGAAAATTGATAGTTCTGGCCTAATAACCCTGAGTGGATGAGAGAGAGCACTAGCCTGTGGTTTGCCACCCAGGAAAGTTCGACTGGGGGTGTGTTTACCCTGTTCAATAACAGGAAGTATACAATATACTCCATGGCCTCTTGATGAAGCTTAGCACAAATGTACGCTCTGTGTGTGACTAGGGATTTGACTGCAATTTCCATTACACATCCCTCCACTCTGTTTATACATATGGTTCTTAAAGATGCCGCTCTCCTTCAGATGAGACCCACACCATGCATGCATCACGGAGACCTGAGATTCTGCTCCCGAGTCGTTCGGTGTCAAGGAGAGGGCATCGTACTGTATCACTACTGTAGCAAGTGCCTTTTGTTTAAATGCAGCTGTTGCGCTGCTTGGTAAATGTTAACGCTGTATTTTGCAAGGCTGTGTAGTGTTTACAACATTTGTATCCACATGCAGTTCCTCATACCACACAAAACTGAGTTCAAAACAACGTAAAGCTCTGGATTAGTATCCACAAATAGGCACAGCTAATGGCTGAAACTGTCTTTAACTGCCAGGCTTTCTGATCTCTGGCGGGACATTTGAATCCAGGACCCAAACTGGGTGGACTGGGCTTATTTCAACCTAGGAAAGCTAGTAATGCTAGCTAGCTGGCGAGGGCCTTAAAAACTGACTAGAAATAGAAAATAAAATGAGTCTGTTTGCCCCAGTGTGCTCTGACATGGCCAGTTCAGAGGTGGGAGTCTTTCTGACACGTGTGTGATTGGGTTTGCAGCATTCCTTCGTTAACAAGGTCACCAGCAACCGAGCCCTGCGCGAGCTGGTGGCGGAGGCAAAGGCCGAAGTGATGGAGGAAATCGAAGACAATCGGGAGGAAGGAGAAGAGGATGAATCATCGGAACCTCTATCTGTAAGTCCTGTTCTCTCCCTCCGCTCAGCCTCTCCTATTTCTTAGAGGGTGGAAAGTTCCTATAAAGTGGCTGTAAAGGTGCAGGCTGGGAGAGCTGCAGGACAAAGTTGCTACAGAAAACTGTCAGGATTGAAAGCAGTGACTTCTTTTTTTTAACCATCTCTGCCTCAGACTCCCATTGAGGAAAGGCTGCTGCCTTGTAAAGTCCATTCAGGTGAACAGGAAGTCAGGGGTGGGGGCCGCAGTTCCATGCCTGCCCAGGGTACTGGAAAATAATGTCGCTGGAGGGACGCCAAGTTTTCCCTTCAGAGGAGAAACCCACAATTGCTGCTGCTGCTGGTAATGCTGGGCTTTCAGCAGGACGGCAGCACTAGTGCAGCCTGGCTAGCTGGCTCCAAGGGCAGGGAAGGCATTCCCCTCTGCTGACACCCCTCCAGTGACGCGGTGCTCTTGGGCAGTGGTAGCTGAAGCAACAGCCAGTTGCTCTGGGATCAGGGCACTGCTGACTGTATTAACATCATCCTGGCAGCACTGGGTTCTGGTTCATGATGTGCTGCGAGGGGGCTCCTTGAGACAGGTCACCCCAAGAAGCACAGAACAGAGGGGGAATGGCAGTTTGTATCCTAACGAAGGCTAAAATAACCAGGCCCATTTGGTGACTTAGCAGGAAATATTTTAGGCTTGGGAGCTGTCTGTGTGCTCCCCTCTTACTTCCACGCCCCATGGGATGTGGGGGGCTGTGGGGTCATGACTTCACCTCCAGGCTTAAGGGAAGAAAGGTGAGTGCCTTGCCCTCCTGCCCCTTCTCCTCTCCCCAGACAACGTAAGCAGTAATAAGAGCATCTGAAGTGGTCCAGTGCTGTTCCAGGAAGATGGTGAGCAGGGCAAGGACTCGGGAGGCCGGGGCAGCTTGGGGCTGGACAGCACAAGGTAGAAATGGAGACAGAAAATTCAGCGAAGTGGCAGAGAGACATAACCAATAGATCCAGGACAGGGGCTGGCAGAGCTGCCTCCGATGCCAGTGTCTAAGGCTCTTGAGAGCAGGCCAGCATGTGGTTACCCCAGAACCTTTGTGGGAGAGATACCAGCAGGAGGTCAGGATTTTTCTGATCCAAGAGGGACTTAAACTCCCACAGCATGGTCACTATTGAAATTGGACCCAGCTCCAAAAGAGGAGCTCTTAAAAACCCAGTGGTCTTAGCCAAGAGAAGAGGGCAGCAGTAGTCTGGGCCGAGCACGGTATCTTGGGAAAGAACCCAAACGGCCCTGCCAGGATTTCACAGCCGTATGAGCTAAAGAGCAAAACCCAGCTAAACACACTGGACCTGGGTCCATTTCTCCTGCACAATCACAGCTTCTCCCAGGAAAGCTCCTGGAGCAAAAGCCTCTTGGCTGCAGCACTTGCGGTGTCTAAAGATACATATACACTGCACACACCCCTAGCATGGGTATAAATAGCAGTCTAGGCACTGAGGCACTACTTAGGCATATAAAGACACTCCCGAGCTTCAGGTGATGTAGCCTACGTGGCTCTCTGTACATCCAAGTACTGTTTCCCTCGTTAACACTGCTACTTCTGGCAGTGTAGTGCCCCACTGCGTCCCATTGCTGCAGGAGAGGGTCCGGCAGCCTTTCTCTGTCCCGTGTAGCTACACATCGTGGTGTGGACACAACCTGCTTTTCACTGCAGCACATAGCTACGCATACCTTACATGCTATGCCAGTGGTGTGCAGTATAGAAGTAGCCTAAAAGGAGCGGGCAGAATGAAGGTACAATGGGGTAACTCTTCTCTGTGCCTTGCTGTTAGCTGTCTCCCAAAGGGATCACCTAGCAAAGCCTTGCTTCCCCGTACAAGGATTGATAATGCAGAAACCAGCTCTAGTAGATCAGTACAGCTCTTCTGGGTCTCCTATGGTGTTGGTTATTCATGGGCCATAAGGAGTATTGTCCTTCCATGTTACACTGTGACAGACCTCTGGAAAATGCTGAGGTCAGCGCATGTGGCTAGGACCTGCAGCTCCAGATCCAAACAGTCCAGGTGCTCTTTGCCTGCTGAGCCCAGGTGTACAGCATTGACATCGGGACTCAAACCATCACTCCTCCCCAGAATGCAGGCTCTTCCTGTGGACTCTGTTTGCTAAACCACATTGTGGCAGCATTCAACGCAACACTTTGTTAGAATTTTCCCAAACTTCTGACCCTCATCCCCAAGCTAACTAGCATCTGACTGGTGCAAACCAAACCTGTGCATGCCACTAATCTGATGAGTGAACCTTGCAGCATCTCAGGATCCAGGCACAGCTCCAGAATCCTGGCTCTGGGGAGGAGAGTTTAAGAGAGGAATGAACATATTGCATAAGGCCAGTGGTCCGTCTAGTCTTATCAGACGTTGACAGTAGCCAGTACCACGTGCCTCGAGGGTAAAGTGTTTAAAACCTCCCATGGGGAACAATAATGCAACAATATTACCCTGGGCGGACCTTTCTTCCTAAGCCCCAAGCAGCTAATGGCTAGCTGAGTCCTGAAGCACGTGGGCTTCTATCTCTTGTGAATGGAAGTTAATATAAAGAGGTGGGGGTTGGCAGGAGGAATACCAGTTCAGTACATTAGTGAGAGTGGTGGACGTGCATCTTTCACTAGGAAGCACCCACAGTCTTGTGTCACTCGGGTGGTCAGTTGGGTCTCCTCGCTTGTGTGATCTGAGTTTCACTCTGATGCTGTGTGTGCCTCAGCTGTGTCCCATCTCTCTTCCCTGTCCTTTCAGCCCTCTGGGACTCACAAGCGAGGCCCCTCAGAGGTGAGTCAGCTGAGTTTTGAGGGAGAGAAACCTCCAGAATCCCCCTCCCCACTGGAGATAAATGGACCCAAATTGTCTGTGGAGCCAGCCAAGGAGACTGCAGACAGGCAGAGAAACAGACTCTCAGACGAAGGGATTGGCAGCGAGAACTCCATGAAAACCACCAGCAGCTCTGAGTCGTCCGGGACGGAGTATGGCAGAACTGTGCCCAGCACCCAGGAAGAGCCAATCACCAACTCCCAGTCAGGACTGTTGGATGACAAGGTTAATCCAATGGAGGAGAGAAGCTGCCAAAGCAAGCACCTGGAGCCAGTGAACAAAGATCGTCAGAGCATTGGGAACTGGCCGGAGAGCAACCACCTGGAAAATGCTGCTGGGGAAAAACTTGCCAATGGGAATTTGGATTCTCCTATTCAGTTTGCCAGCAGTAAGTCCAAGAGGGATTCGGATTCTGGCAGCACTTCTGCTTCGGAAAGCATGGACCTCACCCTCTCTCTGTCTGCCGATCTGTCCCTTAACAGGGAGAGTGGATCGCTGTCCCTGAAGGTAAGGTAGGGGGCATTAATCAAAGATTAAAAATTGATTTTAATCTGGAACTGAATATTCAGACCTCGGCATTGAGACCCTGTTAGACTTCCCTGACTCCTTCCAGACAGCCCCCTTTCCTGATGCACCTGGCAAACTTTTGGGGGTTTTTTCCCCTCCGGATGGCAATGATCTTTTGTCGTGGAAGAAAAGGGGAGTTATCCCTCCTGTATGATGTTACTGGAGGATCCAGATACCCTGGTGATGGGTGGGGTAGATAAAGATGAATAGTGCAGGGATTTGGTTTTGCTTTGTGTTTAATGGCTGAATACTGCAGTAAGGATCAGCAAATTATCATCCCAGCAGAGGCAATCACATAAACGCATCAAAGCACCCAGGTTTCAGTTTCCAGGCAGGTGACACTGTAATAAACACCAGGCCACAAAATAATTCCAGTCTTCATCCAAAGCTTTCAGCAATAGAGCTTTAAATGGGTACCAACCCCATAGGCTGGGGAATAGCTTGGTTTAAGGGCAGATAATGTACCTGGAAGTAGAGGCTGTATGTAATGATGATTGATCTGTGGTACGGGGAATTAGCCTAACCGCTACTCCCTTTAAACATGTACTTTCTCAGTGTTGCTACTGTATGTTGCATGCTCTTTCCCTTGACGGTCGCAGATTACAAGCCAGTGAAATCTAGTTAAGGTTTTACATTCTGCAACTAATTATAGTCTTTGGTAAATCAGCGGGAAACCTGAAGCTGACATAACTGCTCCAGCCTTCTCCCTTGCGGGGCCTTAACAGAGTCAGTGAACAAGTCCCAGCCAGAAAAACGAAAGAACTAAATTGCACCTTTGTACGGTGCTGATTAGCCTATTTCTCTCCCCTAAACACTGATAAAAAGACAACTTAATTTGATGTAAGTTTTCGATGGAGATCACTTGTGATTTCTCAAATGTGCCATGTCTCTGGCCTAGCTTGTGTCAGAGGTTGAACAGTTCTTTGCACTCAGATCTTCATGCAGTCTTAGCTTTTAGGGAGACTAGTGAGGACGATTGCAAAGCTTAGTGTGAAGGGTCAGTATTGCTTTGATCGAGGACACAAAATAAATGAAGTGACTTTATTTGCTGAGTCCTGGAAGGAGAAGCCAGGTGCAATGTGACTTGGAGAGCCACAAATGTGTGTATTGCACAAGATCTTTGTCCAGTTGTCTGTGCGAGTGATGGTTTCCAGGTGTAGAAACATGCCCAAATAGCATTCCTAACAAAATTCCTCCTCCTGCTCTGCTCTCTGCTGGGAGAGGAATAATTGGCACTTTCCCACCAGGAGTCCACAGTTCTGCTAGTGGGGGCTCTTGGTGTATAGCAGTCTCATCCCTTCTCTTTAGTCTCCCTGTGATAAATGATCCACTTCCAGAGGCTAGCCAAGAACGTATCACATGTGTTAATCGTTCTCCCTGACGGGGGGCGGGTTGTAGGGAGCAATAAGTGATGAGAGATGCTGTTGCGTTTTTAGCTAGATGTGACTCTAACTATACTGATAGCACCCTCAGAATAAAAATGAGGACATCTAGCTCTAGTGGAAAGCTTTGGATCCTGTACTGTACTTGCTGGGAAGCAGTAACACTGTCTGAAAGGCCCACAAGACAGTAGGTTGATTTCTACCTTTCATACTGCGTGTTTGGGATTCTGGCACCAATTTAGTAAATGAATCTAATCTGAAGTCTTGTGCTGCTTTTCCCCCAACCCACTAGCTGTACATGATGCAGCCTATGACCCATTCATAGCACTGCGTGAACATTAATTCTTGCCATACTCCCATGAAGTGGGGAGGCATCCCTGTCCCCATCTGTAAAATCCCGCCCCTCATATACTTAAGGTGAAGTGACTTGTCCAGCCCCAGAGAGGGGGATCCATGTCTGAGCCAAAGTTAGGGCTTCAGCGTTCCTAGTTCCCAGCCCTTTGATTGGCTCTCCTAGACCATTGCTTGTAACGGCAGAATTCCCCATTGGTTTCTAGATCTCAGTGGGCAAGGCCATTTTGCTACAAACTTGTGTAGAACTTTTCCTTTTTGCCCTAGTATGCAACCAATTGCAAGTGTGGCTTTTAGTGGCTCTTTTAAAAGTTCTCATGTGAAAGCAGAGCTCAGGCACAAACTTCCTCTCTGTGCCCTGATTGTGAGAGGTGTTGAGCCCCCCCATTCACATGTTTAGTCCGTCTGGATTGAGGTCTGTGTGCTGAATTCCCTTCCTCCCAGCTGGGCAGTGGGGAGGGGATCCGTTAGCCTGTGCTCTGCAGAGGATGTTTCCGGCATGCTTTGGGACTTCCAGGCGGCTCCGATTTACATTCAGGGGAAGTGGCTGTGCTTATCTGTTTTGTTTCATATACTGAACAGATGCTGGGGGCAGCTGAGGGACATGGGGGGGTCTTCACTGCCTGCTCGTCGTCCTCCAGATGGAATCTCAACACGTACATGTGCTGTTGCTAGATGGAGCCTCATGCGCATTGCACTGAATCATACAGGACTAAGGGCTTGTCTATGTGGAAAGTTGCACTGAAATAATTCAGTGTGTGAATTTAAACCAATGTCACTAAACCTGTGCAGTTACCTGTGTGTGGATGCCCTTATTATAGTCTGAGCTGTAAAGACACCTACAGTCAAGCTTGCCTAACACTTTCCATTATAAGACCTTGGTTTTAGTTGCTTATAACTCTTTGCCAGACATACCATTTTGGCTGAAATTTTCCATGCTGGATGTCTGCCTTGGGTTGAATCTTTTTGGAAACATCAGCAAGAATGGTTCAGTCTTTTCTGGTAACGAGGTTAGGGACCAGGGGGGTAGGGCTGGGACTAGCTAGGCAAGGAGACTAAGACAAGGAGCTGGAGATTGTGGAGGGGAGACTGGGATGAGGACACAGGCTGGAGGAAATAGGGACAGAAGGGTCTTTGGCCACTAGGGGTACACTCCCCTTCAGAACCTAGAACAGAACCTGAGAGTCCTGTATCTCAACATTCCTCTGCTGTCAGTAAATACCCGCGGAATTGGATTCTGCCCCTACTTCACAATTTCTATGTCACATTGTGCAAGTCAGCTAACCCGGACTCTTCACAGGTGCCTCTAACTGTGTGTTCCTTATTTTCAGAGTGCCCAGCATGTTACTCTGAGGGCTGAGCGCACTCAGCTGCAAATGAAGTCAATGGGAGCTGTGCTCTAAACATATAAAGAGCTATATAATGCTAAGTACAGTGAAAAATCGGGCCCAAGCATCTCATGATGGGCACCTAAAATTAGTGGACACTTGACCTTAATTTCTGACTCAGTTCTCCATCTGTAGAATGGAATGATGATGATATTGGTACTTGTAGAGCACTTTTCGTCATTAGATCTCAGAGTTTTACACAGAAGGTCAGTATCGTTATTCCTGTTTTACAGGTGGGGAAACTGAAGCACAGAGAGGTAAAGGTGACTTGCTCAAGGTCATCCAGCAAGCCAGTGGCAGAGTCCAGACTAGAAACCAGGTCTTGCGTTCCAGTTCAGTGTTCTATCCGCTAGGCCACACTGCCTCTCTCTGGAGTATTGTGAAAACAAACTCACTAATCTTTGGAAAGCACTTGAGTACTATAGTGCTGAGCACCACAGAAATGCCCTTGAGGAAATTAATAATTCTGCATTAGAGCAGGAATTTGAATGCTATGCAGGTAGTAAGACATGAGGCCACACGGAGATATTGAATATCTGCTCAGTAACTGAGCACTGTGCGTCCTGTGCACTGAATGAAGCAGGAAAAATAGTGTGTGATCACGTAATTAAAGACTATACCATAATACATATGCAGAAATGGACTAAATTAAGGTAGCCTGGGCAACCTTAATTCTGGCATTTCCTAACCTCTGAATGTTTGGCTTTGCAACCATCATGTTCTCTTAACATAGCTATTTGGCTGTAATTTAGGCTACAGGTGCCTTCTCTTGATTTTTAGCTTAAGTAGTTTGCTTACTGACTTAAACCAGATGAAGCTAGTCTTAGACAAGAATACCCAGGCAGCCTTTTGCACCCATGTATTGGTTTGAAAACAGATTTAAGTTATACAGGCGCAACTCCTTCATATAAACAAGTCCTTTGATTGTTCCCTTCGTTGCTGAATTGAGCAACAAGCTCTTGGTGGGCCCAGTAAACTTTGGGCTTCTCAGGCTCACTGGAAGCTCTTGCAACCTTTTTTTCCCCTAACGTAGTCATTATTGCTGGGGAAGGTAAAAGAATTGACTCACTCTAGCCTTCCCCTCTTCCTTTCTTTTTCACCCTCCTGCTGCTCCTTCCACCCCTATGGCCACCTTCCAAAATGCCACATGGCTTATGTCATTTCCTTCCCACATTCATGACAAAGAAATTCAGTCACTGGGCCCTATCCTCCAGCCTAACCGTATTCAGTGCCTCTGTAAGAACAGATGGCAACTGCAGCCTACTGCACCACTGAACGAGAGAGCAAAAACGCTTGTTTCTACCTGTACTAGGGAAAGTGAGCCAAAGATTTGTTTGTTCTGCTTCTTCCCTGTAAGGAGCTCAGAGCTGCTGGTGATTAGCAAAGTATAAATCCCTAGCAATATAGGGACCCAAATTCTGATCCAGCAGACAAAGCTGGATATCATTCTAAATGCACCAGTTAGGAATTTATGTCCTGACTTTTGAAGGTGCTGAGTGTTTGCAGCTCTTGTTGCATTTAGTGGGAGCTGCAGTGACTCGGGGTACATCTATACCGTAGTTAAAAACCCGCAGCTAGCTGATGCCAGCAGGCTCGGGCTAAGGAACTGTTTAATTGTGGTGTGACATTCGGGACTGGGCTCTAGGACCCTGCAAGGTGGGAAGCTCCCAGAGCTTGGGCTGCAGCCCGAGCCAAAACGTCTATGCAGCAATTAAACAGCCCTGCAGCCCAAGCCTCACAAGCTAGAGTCAGCCGTGGGTATCTAAGTGCAGTGTAGACATAGCCCTAGGACCTTCAACAAGCTGTCACCGACTTAAAAAGGGAAAGGTCACAAATGTCCTGTCTGTGGATGCCTACATTCATAGATTCTTTATGCCTTAGTCTCATGGTATGAACAAGAGGGACCCTGACGTCAGCCATCTGTATGGGTAGGTAAGGAGAAGAGAGTTCTACAATTGTTGGATTGCTTCTGTTTTTCTTTTAAGTAATGCTTTTGTACTGAGGATGCTGATTGTCCTAATATGATGCCAATATTTCATTTTGACAATAAATGAGAGCACAGTGTGGATTTGCAGGATAAATGAGGCAAAGCTGTATGCTTAGTTTTGAATGAGTTCTGTTTATTCTGTTGGGAGGCTGATGTTTCTTTTATTAAAAATGCTAATGGAATTATTTTGAGATCTCTGGCCATAGTGCTTGGCTGTCATACAAGGCACTGGCGCAGCTTCAGCTCAGAGTGTGTGTTAAACAGTAACCTAGAATTTCATTTCATGACCTCTCGTGTTTTTTGTTTTCGTTTTTTTCCTTCTCTCCTACTACGTGTTAGGATTCCAGGATGCACAACAAGACACTGAAACGGACCCGGAAGTTTGTGGTGGATGGAGTGGAAGTGAGTATCACCACCTCCAAGATCATCAGCGAGGATGAGAAGAAAGATGAAGAGATGAGATTCCTCAGGCAAGTTGGAAATTGGTCATTGGGAATTTGGGAGGGTTGGTTTGGCTGGCTCCTAGGACTAACAGTGGGACACAGAGCCTTTCACCTGAGCACATACCCAGTAGTGAACTCAATTCTTCACATGGTAGCAAAATGTTAATGGGAACAGGCCAACTCACAATGGGCAGCTGTCCATAACGTACAAACCACCTCACTGGCACCCTTGTTGGCAGTCCCAGTATAGGCTAAGGATTGGACACTGACGTTGGACATTGAGGTACCCTCTCACTTATGGGCCACGCATTCTCTGCTGAGGCTTACCAGTGGTGCTCTGTGGGGGAAGCTTGCGCTGCCTCTGTCTTGGCTAAGTCTGTTGCGTGGATACGCTTACTTCCATTTCCAGAGCTGTCAGTGTGACCCATCAACTCAACTGAAATAAACTAATAAAACTTCTCAAGATGCTTTTGTTCCTTGGCTTTTGTGTTTGCTCAGATATACTTCTAACAATGGAAGAACTAAGAGGAATTGTAAAACTTTGAGGATCACTTAGTATTGGGCATGTTCAGGCCCTCGAAAGCTTTGATTCAGTTACATTTTTGTAGCCTTCAAGCCTCTAGGATTCTAGTGTGAGGAGAGAGGGCTGTTTCTGGTTTCATTATGATTAGTGGTGACAGTGAAATGAAAGGCTTATAAAAATCCAGGGCCTGATTCTTTGTTACAACAAGATCCCTCAACATTGCTCTGGAGGGCCCGCTGAGGATATGCCTTGCTTGATGACAAGTCTCTAAGCCAGGGGTCTCAAACACGTGGGTTCTTTAGTGCGGCCCACCAAGCTCCTGCATGCCCCTCCTCCCATGCGCCCCTCTGCGTGCCCCGTGGCACCGTGAGCCCCGCACCGCTCCCTGAAGCAGCCGGAATCATGCCTCTGCAGCCCTAGGAGGGGGGAGGGGAGCAGAGGGCTCCGTGCGTTACTCTCACTTCCAGGCACTGCCCCCCACAGCTCCCATTGGCTGGGAATGGGTGGGGTGTCAGTGATGCAGCCCTCAGGCCAATGCACTAATCCTCATGTGGCCCTCGTGGTCTTTGGAATTTGAGACCCCTGCTCTAAGCTATCCCTGCTCCCATAAGGTACATTACTCTTCAACTAGTCTGTTTCCCAAGTGCCATGGGAAACTTACTCTAAGTTGGAGCAGTCTTGAGGCTGCTTCAACTTGCACTGAGGGCCAGGCAGGTGCCAAGGGCCCTAGAATACAGGGAATGCAAAGATGGCTTAAAGCCCCCCTTGCACCCTCGTCTTCCTGCCCAAGTACAGGGAAGGAGTAACTGAAAATTGGGCCTCTGTTTTCATAACTGGCCTGCTCTACCTACACTACTGGGTGTGTGTGTGTGGGGGTAAGTAGGACAGAGAAGGGGTTGAAAACTCACATGTCACTGCACAAAAGTGCATTCAGGGAAAGCTGCCATTTCACAAGGTTTGCCCTGCAGGTTTGGTGCATTTTCTTTGCGTATCTTTTCCCACTTGCAAGTTTCATATCTGGGTTGTTTTCCTGCTGCTTGTTGAAACGTGCCAAGATAGTGATTTTTAAGGCTGGAGTGGAGAGGAGCCAATCTTGTTGGGCCAATTGATTTAATGGGGTGAGTGTGTTTTGATAAGGGAAATTGCTCTAAAGTGGTTTTCCCAGCAGGATTCCTAGACTGTGTGATGTGCTGAAGAGCATAACGCTAATGCACTGTAGCAAAGGTCACACTGGGAATTTCACTTAAAAACTGTGAACACCCCCCCCCACACACACACACACTCCCCACCCCAGGACATCATCAGTTTCCAGCTGAGCCAGCCTGTAAATCTGGCAAATGGGCATGGATGTGATACTCAAACCACGCTCGGACTCCCTAATAGATGCTTCAGTGCAAGGCAGATGACTAGATCAGATCTGAGGTGTAACATCTCCTTGGTTCACATGGGAAAATTACCCTTCCCACCATCTGTGTCATGGACTGCCCTCACTCCTGAACTTGCAGGATGGGCAGGGCAGCCCGAACTCAGGTTGAATTGTATTGCAAAGACTACTATAAATTTAGACTGGATGGGATGTAATAGACCAGTTTTATCCTGCTGGGTAGGAAAGGCTTGTTTCCTACAAGTATATCTTCAAGGGGTTTCTCTAGACAAGTTTTAACTGTCCCAAGCAATGGGGCTTCCACTGCTATTCTGCTGGCTAATCGATCTTGCCTGTAAGATTTGACCCTCTTGCCCTTGTTAATATTGCTAACATCCTGCCTTCCTACAGACAGAGAACTGGTGCCATGGAGCCTGGATGCAAATCAATGAATCTGCATTTACCTCGCTCCAAGTTCAAAGCAGTAACCTTTTCCTGATCATTAGGTGGGGTGCCTCTGCGGTTGGTTGGCTTCCACTGTGGCTGAATAATCATTGAAAATGCTATTTCTGCTCCCATGGTATTTCACTTACAAATTCTGCCTACATGGGGAAGGCACAAAGTCTGGAATTTTACTGGTGGTTTTTTTTAACCCTTCTAGGCGGCAGGAGTTGCGGGAGCTGCGCCTGCTTCAGAAAGAGGAACACCGGAACCAGACCCAACTGAACAACAAACACCACCTGCAGCTGGAACAAATGTTGAGGCGCTTTGAACAAGAAATGACGGTATGTGAGAGGGGGAAGGTGAACCTAAACTTCCTGGTTGCTTTGACTTCTCCTTTGCAGCCGTTCTTCAGATACAGAGTGAGAGATGCCATGTGCTCTAACAATAGGCATTGAATATCCTTGCTGACCAGCCTACGCAAGCCACTAAAAACTAATCCTAAACCCTTGCTCACTCTTCTGAAGCGATGCTGGCTGCGTTCACTTTGCTGGTGGAATGCGTCACTCAGAGAGGGCACAACAAGGAAACCCTATGGGAGCCACAGCCCTACGCTTGTTTGCCAGAACCCATTGTTGTGGGCCAGAACTTCCTTTATACCCACTCTATCCAATAGCAAAGGGGAGGTGCTGGGCCAGCTCTTGTCCCCATATTCTGGTGGTGTCAGAGCCGAGCCCATAGGTGAGATTTTGGGTACTATAAAATGAATACAGGTGAATTGTACTGCAGTGATTTACAGGCTGTGTGCCGAGCTGAGCCTGGTCAAGGGAGAGAAGTCAGCATGGGTTGAAATAAATGGATGTTTTTTATACCAAGTCCAGGTTTTTTTAAAAAACCTTTCAGGAGCCAGCAGATAAGTGTGTCCTGTCAGTAACCCCCAGTTCTGCTTGGAGGCCAAGAGGGACTATATGCATTTCATGTTTCCCTAAATATTTAGAGACACTCTTGACCTGTTTGACGTGGTATCCAGTTTTTAATCCCTCCTTAAAAGGAAGTACCTGCTCGCTAAGATTTTTGCCAACATTGTGGTGTGACACATTAAGGAACATTAAGATGTGCTCCCTTTACAGTTCTCCTGAGGCACTTAAGTATCAAACCATATCCCACGGGGGCCCATGTTTCTCCTGACGCTGGTATAATGCTGGTGTGACTCAAGAGTAGAAAGAAGACAGATATGTCTGTATCGACAGAGTGAAATGTTGCAGAAGGCAATGTCCTTCAGTGGTTTGCTTACCTAGGGATGTTGAGCATGAAATCTTACATTTGGGCTTCTCCCAGCACCAATCTCTACCCAGGACTGTCGCTACTAGAAGGATATTGCACGTCCGGAAAGAAATTCACCTGCTGAGCTGTTTGAGCCAGAGATGGAATAAGGGGGGTTCTGCTGCTCAAGATTGAGGTGCATCGGCAGAACTGGGGGTGAGACATTTGCACAATGCCTGCCAACCCCAGGCTTGGCTCTGCCCAAAACAATTAGTATCTCATTTTCATAAACTTCTTGTGTCTACTCATGAAAAGAGGCTCAACTCCTTCAGTGCTTGCTATTTTTGATTTGAGAAAGAATAGAGCCCAGAGAGGGTTTAGTCTGAACCTCGTTCTCTTCCCCCCCATATAGGCAAAAAAGAAATTCTACGACACTGAGTTGGAGAACCTAGAACGTCAACAGAAGCAGCAGATCGAGAAGATGGAACAAGATCACTCGTTACGCCGGCGGGAAGAGGCAAGGCGCATCCGTGCTGAGCAGGAACGAGACTACAACAAATTCCAGGAGCAGCTTAAACAGAAGAAGAAGGAGGTAAAAATGGGAAGGGGATAGGGGAAGAACTGGTATGCGTTAGCTGTTATGGAGAACTTTTCTTCCAGGAGTGGATCACGGAATCCTTACCCAGGGGATAGCTTGAGGGTGGGGAGGTGAGAGGCAGCCGTAGCTGTCTTCAGTGGGAGGCTTCTGCTTTTCTCTTATGCCCTAGGATTGTTCCTGTGGCCCAGCTCCTGAGGTGGAGCTTCAGCCTAAGTTACTCACTGAGAAATCTCTTCTCCTCTCTCAAAGGTCAAGACCGAGGTTGAGAAGCTTCCCCGGTACGTCCGCAAGGAGAGCATGAAGGCGAAGACAGAGGAATTTGCGCAGAAGAAGCAAGTCTTGGTAAGCCCAAGAAAGGATTAGCCCCACACCAAAGAGCAGAGGGATGCAGGAGAGGGGCACATGGTGACTTGGCTTCTTACCTCAAAGTGCCACAGGGCTTAAAATACCGAAGGTGCATGTAAAGTAACAGCTGGAAAACTGCTCACTTTACTGCCATCTCCCCCCAGGAACGAGAGTTTGTAGCCAAACAGAAAGAGGATCTGGAGCTGGCAATGAATAATATCACGGTGCAGAACAGGAAGGAGATCTGCGACAAGGAGCGCGAGTGCCTGAACAAAAAGCAGCAGCTCATGAGAGGTGAGTGGGATTGGGTGGGGAGGGAGAAAACAAATGCTGTAGTGATGGGTTTATCCAATGCTGGCTCTTCATACACAACAGATGCTGACCTAGCTGCAAGCTGGCAGGAGAAAGATTTAGCAATAAACAGCCTTGCCAGATCCTGCCTGAGTGTTTAATAATAATAATACTTAGCGGTTTAATCTCCAAAGCGCTTTACAAATACGAACCAATTAGGCCTCATAATTACAAGAGACAATTCACAGATATAGTTTGCAACCAGGGCCTCTTGGAAAACAGGAGGTGGTGTATGATTGCCCCTTCATCTGCTTTACTGCTCCTGAGTAATGGGATCCCTAGAGCTCAGGAGAAGAGCGTGTGTGTGTGTGTGTGTGTGTGTGTGTTTAATTTCTCTCCTCTTCCTTAGACCGAGAAGCCTCCATCTGGGAGCTAGAAGAGCACCACCTACAGGAGAAACACCAGCTTATCAAGCAGCAGTTGAAGGACCAGTATTTCCTCCAGAGACATGAGCTGGTCCGAAAGCATGACAAGGTAACAGAGTTCAGCCCTTCCTGACCTTGACCCTTTCTGCCACCCAGCAAGGCAGTGAGCCACTGCCTGGAACCTGCCCCTGGTGGTTCTGCAAGGAGTTGTCATTCCCACTCTTTGAACTGCGTGCCCCTGAGAGCGAAGGGAATGGGAAAAGGGGGATGGTGGTTGTTGCAGGTGAGTGGGCATGTAACAGGACAAGGAGTGAATATCAGCCTGTTTTGTTGCTAATATGTGGGATCCCTTCCCTGGGCTGTGAGAGTGTTGCCTTAAGGAGAGAGGCATGTGCTTAGAGACCTTAGACAATGAGCTATTTCCAGAAAGTCTCTGATCTGTTGCTGGTTTACAGGATGGCAGGGGAATTGAAAGTATGAAATAGTTGCATGAAAGCAGAAGGGCTTTGTAGTTAACCTGACTCACTTGAAATCCTTCAGTAAGATACCTGTGATCGGGATTGGCAAATGAGGATCCTAGCTGTTCTGTGGAAAAGAGCCCACCTGCCACCCTTGAGGGACAAGGATAGCACTGCACCTGTGTTTCTGCACCTGGAATGTTGCCATGATACAAATTACCTGGAGAACTATCTGCTCAGATTCTGGCTCTTTGCATCTTGCCCATGATCAGTTGTGTCTTCGTTTATCCCTTTGTGATGGGAGGGGCCCCACTCCCACCTGGAGCATGGGGAATCCTTGCCCACCAGGCCATGTCACGGATTCAGAAGGGAGCACATGGCAGCTCAGACAGATCTGAATCCCTGTTGTGGGCTGCCACTTTTTCTTCATCTTAACCTCCATCCCCCGCTTTTCCTGTGGCCTGTTTGACAGCCTCCCTCACATTATTTTCCTATAGCCCTAGGGAGGAGCTTTTGTTCTAGTCACCAGTGCTGTGGTGTTCTCCACCTTTCCTCAGCACGGTAACCACCCTCATGCTCTCCATCGGCCTGACCTGCCTTTTCTCTTTGCTGACCTTGCTTTCTTTCCCTTTTGGCTTTGCTGTTCCAGGAGCGGGAGCAAATGCAACGGTATAACCAGCGAATGATAGAGCAATTGAGGATTCGGCAGCAGCAGGAGAAAGGTCGTCTCCCCAAAATCCAGAGGAGTGAAGGGAAGACTCGCATGGCCATGTACAAGAAGAGCCTCCACATAAACTCCAGCGGGAGCATGTCAGAACAGAGGGAGAAGATAAAACAGGTCAGGCTCACTGAGCCAAGTGGTAATGCTGCAGAACACATGGTGCTATGGAAACTTCCCCCATGGAGTTAGAGGTGGAGCACTGCAGTGCTTTGCAGGCGACATAGCAGTGCTAGAGGGAAACGCCAGCCATCTTTCAACTGTAGCCCACCCTGGGAAACTAAGGGGCAGCATTGATATGCCCTGTGGGGGGAAAGCAGTGGTATAACTTGTTGGTCCTCCTGTAACCCTTGAAAGCCTGTATCAAAGTAGTGCAGAGTCCTGCACTCAGGGAGGGATTTCCAAAGGCGGCACCTAAGTGACTTAGAACAAGTCAGTGGGATGTGTGCTCCTAAACCCCCAGAACGCAGCCACGTCCCTGCAGGTCCCATTATAAGGAGTAAGGGAAACGATTTCTCATCTCCTGTTCAAATGAATTGACCACGTTCATTAGTGTTAGGAGCCTGAGGTGAAAACTGCTCCTCGGATCTGGGGTTGCTGCTGAATGCCCCCAGCTCGTCCAACCGCTCAGTGGATTTTCAGTAGAATAACAGCAGCATAACAGGCCTGCTGCAGGCCCAGCAGCTTAACAATGAAGTGGATCACTTCCAGGATGAGCTCTTGTTCACATAAAAATACTTGCGTGTGGGTACTGTATGTCTACGTGGGTCTGGGATGTTCTGGGGCAGCCTAGGGGAGTGCCAGCAACCACTATATTTAGGTCCATCATATGTTTATTTTTCAGGCTCGAGGTGGAGCCTCATTTTAAATTTGCTCAATTAAAAGAGCACCTGTTTTGATCACCAGCTCTCGCCTGACTCTGTGGAGTTGGGGTTGAGTTTTGGCCAGGTTGTTTTGAATGGGTTATATATGGATGTCACAGTTAAACTGAGCATTTAAGCATCCCCCACCTTGGCTCTTTATTCCTTTGATGGTGTCAGCTCATTAACTTCTTAGCCAGCCTCTGCGCTTGGGTGACTGAGGGTCCTGGGGCCTGCTTTCTGTTCCAGTTTGCTCAGCAGGAAGAAAAGCGGCAAAAGGCAGAGCGGCAGCAGCAGCAGCAGAAACATGAGTTCCAGATGAAGGAAATGAATGCCCAGTGTGAGAGCAACGCGAATGAACTGCAGCAACTGCAGGTAACCTGACACTGCGGCAGAGCTGCACGTATGCAGCCAGACGTATAGGCTGAGTGGGGGAGAGCACCATTCCACTAGCATTGCCTGTACGGAGGAGGGGTCTTGGCTGCTGTGAGAAATATGGTTGCGGGAATTGGCAGTTCAGGTTGACTAAACCCTCCCACCTGTTCCTATTAGAGGGTTCCCTTAAACATGTGATCATAGTTCAGAGCTCTGAGCTGCCTAAGGTTCAGCAGAAGTGGTGTAAAACCATAGGATGAGCCTGGGTGGAGAGGGGTCTCCATTTCATCTGGGGCATGTAGGGAGGGATGGTTCTAGTGTCTCCTTGATACAGTCCGCCCACAGACTCCTTATACCTTCTTCTGGCTGTTTTATTTAGAATGAGAAGTGTCACCTCTTGGTGGAACATGAGACCCAGAAGCTGAAGGCCCTGGATGAAAACCACAACCAGCACCTGAAGGACTGGCGGGATATGCTGAGGCCACGGAAGAAGGTAACAATCCCTGCATGCAGGCCACTGGGGCCTGGTTGGCTGGCAGGGGTTGTGTCAATACAGTGACAGCATGTGACCGCAAGTACAACTCTCTTGTTTGTTTTGTTTCTGCATTAAGGCTCTGGAGGACGAGCTGAACCAGAAGAAGTGGGAGCAGGAGATGTTCTTCAAACTGAGCGAGGAGGCAGATGGTCAAACCCCAGCATCCCCAAACAAACCTGTCAAGTTCGTTCCCTTCAGCTCTGCAGAGTGCTCATAACGCCTGGATCCGGGCAGGCCGGCAAGCTAGCTGGCACTCGCTCTACCTTGGTTAGCTGTGGATAAGCAACTCAGGACTGCTGGAACCCTCTCAGTGACACACCAGCCTCCCGCAGGGCAGTACCCTTCTGTCCCTCTGCTCTGCCTGAGAGAAATACGGCCTCCTGCTACTTCTCTCTGACACTGTGGGAGATCAGCTTGATTCTGAGCAGAGGTGGCATTTCCTGGGGCTGGCTCACTCTTCCAGAAGAGCTGCAGTGACACTCCCTGCCGGGAGAGCTGGCAGGGCTCTGCCCGTGATCCTACTCGTGCTGTCTGCTGAACTCTTTATCCTGTGGATGAGCCTGGTGCCCATGCTGCGTCCAATCCTAGATTGGAGCAACAAATGCTATGGACATGAGAGGTGTTAGAGGGGCTCAAATGCTGTTCAAAGTGGTTATTTAAACATCCCTGTTCTTCGTGGCTACCTCCTGCCCTTCTTTGTTGCCAGGGCAGTGGCTGGGTGCAGTTCGTCAGCATTAGCACTGTGTGATGCTACCCTGGCCTCCTGGATCCGTGAGGCCTACAAAGGTTCAGATGGTTTTCTTACAAAACGCAAAGCAGAGTTACCTGCGTTTTATTGTGGTCTCCATCTCCCCTGGTTGCTCGAAAGGGGTTCAGCAGTTTTTCCTCCCAATTTAAACCCTGGGGGACTAGCTGGGCTCCCCCGCTGAAATGTGTCTGCTTTTCCTTTGTTTGCCCTGGGAGTTGCTGTTAAGTGGCACGGCTCCCCCTCAGGTTCCTAGCTACTCTGTGGCACTCGCTGACCCCGCAGGACTGTGTGGGGTATGGTGTCTAAGAATCAAACCTGGCTGTCACACAGGGCAGTATGAAGCATCACAGCTAAGCTGCTAGGCCAGCCTAAAACTCTTGCTGACTAAGAAAGGTTATGGTTGGAAGGAGGAGCGGGGAGAGGTTCATGGTTTTACTCAGTTCAACACACTGAGGTGTCAGTAGTGATCATGTGCCTTCTATATGGGGGGTTACTGCTTCCAGAAAAGACTTTTATCAGCCCTCAGAGCCGCGCACAAGCTGGAGTTCGGAAAGTGCTGTGCATTTTTAGAGCATGTACATTAGCCAGCCAGACCTTTGCAACACAAATTACTTGCTGCAAAGCTTAGTTTCAAAGGATTGAAACTGGCAAAGACCCAGGCAGTCTGGATCTTAAATTGGTGATAGGGGAAGATACAATTGACACCTCCGGCTGGCTTGTAGCTGTATAGAGTAACTTCTTCCAGAAGTGATGCCTAAGCTTCTTAAGCAAAGACCTTGCAAAGACTTATCATGACTTTATCTCACATTCTTCTGGCTTCCTGCCAGGGGTTGGGGTTGTACAAAACTAGATAGGGCAGTTGTACCTCAAGTTCAGTCTACCTTTTTTCACCCACGTCCACACGATGCTGCAAATCAGAGTCTCTCTCCATCCCCAACACACAGATTGGCACCATGATGGTCTGCATCTCTGTTTAATTGTCACAAATGCATTTTGTAATAGCGACTGGGTAGGAGTAAGATTCCCTTATCCAAGCCTAGGCACTGCCAATCCTGAGAAGTCCCAAGGTATCCAGTCTACGGCCAGTCTCCTTATACTGTTCCAATCAGCAGAGTAGCAAGTGAATCTTGTGTTTCTGATACAGCTGCTTTCTGATTTTGACAAGAGCACAGAGCTGCCGTAGGGTACGGAGCACCTTGATATGTAGCATTCTATCCCTTGTGTGACTGTCTGATCACAGAACATCATTTGGTAGCAGTTAGCTTTTGCTTCCTTTAGTCTGTGTGCCACATTGTCATTTTATGCTTAAATCATATCTTCCAATCATGGGATCCTTAGAAAAAATATTCCACCTAAGAGCAACTGTGTCGTCATCTCAGGTGGTGTCCCAAGAGACTCACTAACTCTGCTAGGTAGCACCAGCTTGAGGAGACACGTATGTTAGCGTAGAATCCTAAATACATGGGACGTTGAAAGACTTTGCAGCTCAAAGGTGTAAGTTTCAAAACAGCTTTGTACCAAAGAGGGGGACATTTTCTATCCATTTAGAATTTTTAAAAAGTATCTTTCAGTTTCCTGAAAACTTGTGTCCTCTTAGCTGTTCTGAGTTCCCTATGAAATTAAAGGTATTACTATTTTATTACTTTGCTCCCAGTATCTCTGACAGACTGACCTAAGCAGCCAGCCATACATAGTGGAGGCTTGACTGATACTTCAGCAGAAAAAGAAATGCACACAGAAGAACTGCATAGTTGGTTGTATCCTCTCTCAAAGCACCATGCGTTCTGAGACCTCGGGGTCCTCATTTTTTTGTTTTTTACTCACTACTCAGCACCTTTTCTGAAATGGTTAGTTTACCTCTATCTGCAGTATGACTGGTCCATTTCCCTGTGTATCAGCTGTGCCTTCATGATGTACCATCCTGTATGGTGATGTTGTCTGTCTGGGAGTCAATGTAGGAATGAAGGAAGTGAGTTGTCTTTGAAGAAGGACCTGGGTTGACTTGAGCCTTCTGATAGTGTTAGAAATACCTTACAGTAGCCCTGGGGCCATTTCTTGTTCAGTCTTGCTGCTGTAAAATTTAGAGGAACTCTGTGAAATCACTAGTGTCCCTGCGATTGGAATCCGCCCCCTCATCTTGAATGCGTGTGTGGTTGAAATGTTGATCATTGGAAGGACTTTCTGGAATACCTACACATAAGATACTTTTCCGGTTTAAATCTTTATGCTGGAAATACAGAGAGGAGGAACATGTCAAAACATGAACACAATATTCTAGACAGATGCTTCTCCGAACTCCATGCTGAAGAATCAGTCAGACCTAGACTTACTCCTAGCTTGGGCAAGAGTTTGATTTGTATGTTGTGCAGCAGCAGATGATGGGGACAACTTATGGGTGCTTCCAGCTTGAATGGAATATGCCAGCTCTTTGTAAATCAACAGTCATTCACTCATCAGTTCATCTTATTGGTGGCTGGGAACCTGTAACTTTGTTGCCATTTTCTAACCTGGGGTTGGGAACTCTTTTTTTTCCGATGCCATTTGCTGCCTCTCGATTGCTGTATAGGTGCACTGTAGCTTTACAAAAGTGCAATACTGATCTCTAAAAGGGGAGCAGTGAAGTGCGTTTTACAGTTGCAACATTTAAAGGAAGCTTGTTCTTCCTTTTAAGGGCCAGATTTTTTCCCCCTCTTTGGAAGTAACCTTTTTTTTAAAGCAAATAAAACCAACTTATTTTTGTCTGTTGTGGGCAGGGGATGTCATTTGTATGTGACTTTGAATAAAAGGTTTTTTTGGAAATATTTTGTAAAGTGTCTTCAGTGGGACAGTCACTCTGAATAATAATCTAATAAAGTAACAAAGTGAGATACTGGGTTTGTGTCGAATATTCTGTGTACTCTCTGAACTTGGCTTCAGATTGGCAGAGTTAGCCTTCTGCATGTATACTTGGGTTTCTCTGTGTGAGGGGACTCTGTGATACCCCTTCTGGGCTATGAACCTTGCAAAGCAGAATCTCCATTTTCGGATTCGACCTGGTGGCTCTGAAAACGCTGTCGCTGCGTGTAGCAACTTTGTATTGATGGATCTCTGCAGGGAAGCTAGACCTCTCTTCTAGATCTCAGCTTCAAGCTGTAGCTCTTCTAAAGTGCTTGCTGATGTTAATCTAAAGGTAGTTAAAGAGTGACGCTGTTTGGCAGAGTGAGGAACTGCACTTTCAATGGGACTTGTGTTCTGCCTTGAACTCGTCAGTAATAGTAATAGTGCTGTGACACCTTTAGTTGTGAGGAGCTCAAAACCCTTTACAAACATTTGTGAATTGGCCATGCCAACTTCTGATGCTGCATATGGTTACATATGAGACCCAGAGGTTAAGTGACTAATGTCCAGTTCTGTGTCATGAACCCCTGGACCAGGGTTTCATCTTTTGCTGGGGTGGACTCTGGCTTTGGGAACATCATAAGATTGTGATACAGTACGTCTTTCTTTACTGCATTTATTCAGGAGGGCTGTCTGTGGCTTCTACACTACTTACTTCTCTAGTCTGCTCTGTCTAAATGTTTCTGTCTGTAACAGGCCATAGGGCCTGTTTAAACTTCATTTTTTAATGTTGCTATAAATTCAAATTATAAACCAGTTTATATTATCCCCTTGGTGACTGAAGTCTAGCATCAAGTGGGAGGAGGGGCTCTCGGCTGAGACTGTATAGTTTTATAATGGGAACGTGATGTGCTCCAGGACAATAGAGTAGGTGGTGGAAATAGAAAGCAAAGCGACTTTGAAGAACTGCCTGTGCGTTGATGTCTGCGTAAGAGTTGGATGTAATGGACCCCAGTGGAATAACAAAGAGATCAGATACCTCTGAGTACATGCATTTAATCTCTGCCCATGAGAGGCCTAAGGATGGAAAGGCAGGATTTACAGCTCTGCTATCTTGGTCTGTAGGATGGGAACTCGGGCAGGGGTTATAGGAAGTGGGGAAGGAGGGGTAGCTCTGCTGCCAGAAACAGCACTGCTGCATTTCTAATTAGCCTGGGAAGCAACGCTCCTCCTCAGTGGGTGCAGTCAGAACACCCCTTCTCGTTTCAATCTACTCTAGTCATTGGGCTAGAAAGGAACCGCAAAACAAATGTGACTGAGAGCTGATTGGGTGATGGAATGCCAAGATTGAATAAACGGTGTTGCACTCTTGTCATCTTGGTTTTAGAGACTGGAATCTGCAACCCTTCAGCCAACATGACCGCTCATGTTGTTTTACACCTGCAACGCCATGCTGAGAAAAATGTAATCGCAAATAGACTCCCTGGCGTCCCCCTTCCATACAATATAGCTACTGCCAGCGGGCAAATGCTCCAGTAATGACGTGACAAGCACCAGAGTAGAAGAATCTAGCAAACTATCTTACTTTTAGCTGCACCTCCCCACCAGGGCTGACAGTCTCCTGTACATTGCTCAGAAATCATTTTTCCTAATCAGCTTTCAGATTATGCTAGTGTAGAATGGATGATCCTATAAGATTATCCTCGCTTAAACTGTACCTCCTGTACAAAAACCTGGGTCAGATTTAAACATCAGGATAAACGTATTTTTATGAAAATGTTGAAAGAGATATAGTGAATTTTTAAAAAATATCCTTATCTACCTCCCTCCAAACACCAAATTAAAAACTAAGCTGTTGCCTGTACAAAAAAACTATGCAGAGTAACATCTGTGTCTTCTCTCAAGTTCCTACCAGGCTTGAGGTGTTGTATAGTATTGGCCCTACAGGGACATGGTGTCTGAATCTTGTACCTACCATTTGCACAATTTCTACCTCTCCTTCAGCCATTCTTGAAGGATATCCTAACACAAATGGTGCTGTAGACATTTGCTTCTGGAATAACCTGCATCTCCCTTCTGAATACTAGAGGCTAGTGCATTTAAAGGATCCCATTTACAACTACTGCATTGTTAACCACTTAAATTCCTTGAAGACCAACTAGTTGGTGCTCAGGTCAAGTCAAATCTGTGGAGTCTACTTGTTTTTCCTTTCCTGTACTTTCCAGTAGTAGCATGAAACATGTCCCTGCCTCTTATTATTTTCCCCTGGGAGTTGCTGTTCAGTGACATGAGACCTTCCCTCCGCTCTCTGCGGGTGGTGGAAGCAGCTCCTTTTTCATGCCAATGACACAGCCCCTGTAGTTGCACCCATAAGAAATCTAGTAGGGCTCATCTGGTAAGTCGGTCCCATGTTCTTTGCAGGGGGCGACTTGCACTTCCTCCATATGCCCATTAGGGGGTACCTGCATTAAAACATTGGGCACGACAGCCCCAGAGTACAGCTCTAAGGCTCATCTTTGCATGGGAAAATATAAAACTGGAGCTGGCCAATTTAGATGGATGTTTTTCCTGTTTCTTGGCCATATCTCATTAAGAAAAATCACCCATACCTGCCTCTGCTTACTTTGAGCCTCTGTGTTGCTTCTCACAGCCCGTAGGGAATTCCTGATGCTTCCCTTCTCCATTACTGGTGTCACACCCTTGGGATTGCCACTGACTTCCCATCTGGTAGAGGACTGAACATCAGAGACCTAGAGCATGCTACTCCAGGGCCACTCCCCTTGTGACATCATACCTGTGCAAAGTGGGTGCAACCTGGTACCATTCTGACCTGGCACTGTTACACCCACTCGGGCAAAAATGATAACCCAAGAGTCAAAGCAGTAGAAGATCAGTCCTCTTGGCTTTGGATTTGACCCTACCTGTCCTGGTGACTTAAGTCAGAGTGACAGGTGCTCAGCACTCAGGGCAAACTAGTAGGGTGTGGCTGTTGGGCAGAAATCTATTGGGATCCAGCCGTTAGTATGCTGTAAGCATTGTTCTACCACACGCTTGCTCCAAAACATGACCACTTAAAGTGGCACTGTGGTTGTGTTTGTAGATTTGGCTCTTATCTTTGGTGGGAGGTGGGGGAAAGAACTGCCTTGGGATTGCATTTAGTAAGGGAGAACCAGGGACACTTAAACATGCTTAAAACCTACCTGTAACTCTGCAATCCCTACAACAGTGGATGGATGGAAAAGTACCTGGTGCCCTGCCAGCCAGCCTGAAGAGTGTTCCACTGCCGTTTAGAACTGAATCTGGAGTACTGCCTTCGCCTTCCAGTACATCATTGATACCTGAAGAATGAGTAGGATGTGATTTTTAACAGTTAGGGCCTACTACAGTAAAGGGCATGACTCATTTGCTATCTTCCTGTTGGATTAATAGTTTACCAAGAATCTTTCATCTTATTCCAAATTGCTGAACTCTTCTTCACAGGAAGAAGGGGTGGAGTTTGGGGAGATCTTGACTTTTCAGACCTAGGGGTCTAGAGGCTTTTTTGTGTGGTGCTCATGTCGGACTTAAGAAACTACAGCCTTACTTTAAACATGAGAGATGTGATCATCTGCTCCTAAATGTTGACTGCGAGACTCTTCCTTATCCGGTGCTGCTGCTGCTCTGATACCCCTGCTCCTCTATGCAGAGGTATAAACAGAGGTATGGCCAAAGCAAAAGACACCTAAGCTCTAACCCTGACTTGTGCCTCAGTTTTCCCTTTATCAAAGGGCAATACTTGCCTACTTTGTACCAGGGCTGGGAGGAGTAATGGATAATATGTTTGGAAGGCTAATAGAAAACTTAAATATAAAGTTGTTTATTTAATAAGCTACCAGGACTCAACAGAGATCCGATGAGTGCTCTATAATCCGCTTCCAGGCTACTCTGCCCTAGAAGCAATCTGGACAAATCAGTTCTCCACTCTTCTCCACAGCTATCTCCAAGCTAGTTAATTAAACCCCAGGTGCAGTTTGACAGCATTAGCTGCAATTGTCTCTCACCCAGCCACTTGTAGCCAGTGCAAATGCAACAGGTACTTGGTGTTCTATGTTGCAATAGCCTCAGAGAATTAACTCTAGTTGGACCCTAATACTGTCATAGAGCATCCCAGCCAGAATAACCTGTGCTATGCAGCAGTCCTGATACTGAGTGCTTCTTATTGATCTCTAGCAGTTTCTTGGCCTCCTGCCAGCTTTCATGTCCCTGAAGTAGCACGCTGGAGTGGGTTTATGAGGGCGTGCAGAGATATACACAGGAGTTTATTTTAACAAGCCCCTATGTGGATAAACATTTATCTTAATTAATAAAAGAATAAACAGAAATAGCTGCCTGTGTGTGCTTTGGGGAAAGTTCACCAATGGAAGAGCGGGTGGGTGCATGCAGATATTTGTGTGCACATAAGAAAGTCAGAAAGGGCTGCGGAGTATGGTAAGGCAAAAGAACACAGCTGCAGTGATTCCCTTAGCTGGTACCTTCCAGCTGCTATTGCAGCAAGGAGGGGTACTGGACCAAATAGCTTATACAAATTTTCTCCTTTGCTTTTAATAGTTCAATATTGGGCATCTTTATGCGGGGAGCGTATGGAATCCAAGAAGGGTGGTGTCTGCCCAGATGTGAAAGAGGCTTTTGTTCCTTCCTCTGAAGGGGGAAGATGAAAAGAACAGCCACAGTACACTTCCCCCCCAACCCCAGTCTTTTCCTAAACAAAACTCCTTTTGTGAACTCTGATCCACTTCAAGCTGACAAACGAGGTCTCCCACAGCCAGTGTCATTGTCATTTAGGCCTTCTCTGCTTTTCCTAATGCTCTGCCTCTGATTCCCCTCATACACTGCCTCTCCTCAGCAAGGAGATTGGATGAGATTAATTTAATGGGGGTGGTTCAGTATTGAGTAGGTTAGCCATTAGCGAAGGCTGAGATTCTGCATAGAGTGGGCAGGGGAGTGAATCTGCTCCATAAGCAATTGGTGTTAGGCCACTTGGACACAGAGAGAGAGAGTGTGTGTGTGTGTGTGTGTACGTAAAATTCCATAGCCACAAATTCCATGTCATTACAAGAGGGAGAACTCTGACCCAGCTGCCCCCAAAAACCCTCCTTAGCTCTGGGGCTGAAGTGCCATCCTGGAATAAGAAAAGGAGTACTTGTGGCACCTTAGAGACTAACCAATTTATTTGAGCATAAGCTTTTATGAGCTACAGCTCACTTCATCAGATGCATACTGTGGAAACTGCAGAAGACATTATATACACAGAGACCATGAAACAATACCTCCTCCCACCCCCCTCTCCTGCTGATAATAGCTTATCTAAAGTGATCACTCTCCTTACAATGTGTATGATAATCAAGTTGGGCCATTTCCAGCACAAATCCAGGTTTTCTCACCCTCCGCGCCCCCCCCCAACACACAAACTCACTCTCCTGCTGGTAATAGCCTATCCAAAGTGACCACTCTCTTTACAATGTGTATGATAATCAAGGTGGGCCATTTCCAGCACAAATCCAGGTTTTCTCACCCCTCCCCCCTTTTTCCAAAAACACACACACACAAACTCACTCTCCTGCTGGTAATAGCTTATCCAAAGTGACCACTCTCCTTACAATGTGTATGAAAATCAAGGTGGGCCATTTCCAGCACGAATCCAGGTTTTCTCACCCCACCCGCCCCAAAAACACACACACACAAACTCAGTCTCCTCCAGCGAGAAACTGCTGAATTGGAATTCATTTGCAAATTGGATACTATTAATTTAGGCTTAAATAGAGACTGGGAGTGGCTAAGTCATTATGCAAGGTAGCCTATTTCCCCTTGTTTTTTCCTACCCCTCCCCCCCCAGACGTTCTGGTTAAACTTGGATTTATGCTGGAAATGGCCCACCTTAATTATCATACACATTGTAAGGAGAGTGGTCAGTTTGGATGAGCTATTACCAGCAGGAGAGTGAGTTTGTGTGTGTGGGAGGGTGTGTGTGTGAGAAAACCTGGATTTGTGCTGGAAATGGCCCACCTTGATTATCATACACATTGTAAAGAGAGTGGTCACTTTGGATAGGCTATTACCAGCAGGAGAGTGAGTTTGTGTGGGGGGGGGCGCGGAGGGTGAGAAAACCTGGATTTGTGCTGGAAATGGCCCAACTTGATTATCATACACATTGTAAGGAGAGTGATCACTTTAGATAAGCTATTACCAGCAGGAGAGTGGGGTGGGAGGAGCTATTGTTTCATGGTCTCTGTGTATATGTCTTCTGCAGTTTCCACAGTATGCATCCAATGAAGTGAGCTGTAGCTCACGAAAGCTCATGCTCAAATAAATTGGTAAGTCTCTAAGGTGCCACAAGTACTCCTTTTCTTTTTGCGAATACAGACTAACACGGCTGCTGCTCTGAAACCTGTCATCCTGGAATAGGGATTCATAGCCTCTCACAGCTGCTGCCACTAGAGGGCAACAGGAACACACAGTTGAGCAGGACTGATGCTCCTCTCTGGAATGCTAAACCTCCAAGCTAGACTGGTAGGCCTTTGTGTCGAGAGAAACGAGGTCTGAGGGGCCCTTGGGGAGCATTTTGGTGGTATTGGATATGTGAAGTATTCTGTTTAGACTCCAACTTTATGCAGAGCGGAAGGGGGTTTAAAACTGACCTTCCCCCCCCCCCCCTCATATGTATGGTTTCATTAACAATAAGTGGTGCAGCAGTTAGAGTTGCAGGAAATAAAATTGTATGACATGCTGGAAGGTCGGTGTTACACGTTGAGGCTCTACAATTTCTCTGGCTGCCACCTGGTCTCAGCCTGCAATCCTCAGCCCCCTGGGACCTCATCAGTCTAGAATCCACCTGCCTCTGTTACCTTAGTCTTGGCAACTCTTAGGCATTTCCACTCACCATCTGCCCAATCTCCCAGTACCTGTGCTATCGAGCCACTCGTGGGAAAGTCAGCCTCACTCCTAGGCCTCCGAGACAGAGAAGCAGCAAAGCTCAACTGCTGCTCACAGATGCTAGGTAGGAACAACTACTAAGGGAGAGGGGCAAGTATTCCCTTTGGATGTCTTTCATCTCTTTCTGCAGTTACCTTCCTCCCCTTGGCTAAGGTACATGCCTGCTGCCTCTCGGGGGTAGAGTGGGGGGAGGCTGAGCCCAGCAGAGGGGTAACGGAGAATTGGTAATCTGTCCGGTCCTTTAAGAAACCACACTCTCCTCCAGAGCCAGTGTAGCAGAATTAACAGTGTAAAAGGAGCCCTGTTTGAGGAGCTGCCAAGGAGCGAGATGTGGTGGTTGTCAGGAAATTCAATTCAATTGGAAGCTAATGATGTGCCAGGTCTTGGGTAACTTTATAATGTAATTAAGATGCCCTGTGGCTAAGAGTAGATTGGTTACCTCACCTACTGGGGAGCTGCCTCAGACACAGGCTGTGGGTGGCACTGAGAAAATGGTGCAAATTCCTTCCTGGGCCCTGGAGAGTCCTGGGCGGGCAACAGGCCTTTGATGCTCACATAATGCAGTCAAACAGGTACATTGGGCCACCTCAGAGGTGCATTGCCAGGAACTGGCTGTGGTTGGCTGTACTCCCATCTCTGAGATGCAGCCAGTTTCATGGACAATGCTGGGGTAATCTCTATGTGCACGGGGATTTCAAGGATGATGTTTATTCCCATCAGAGAGGGAAAGGCTATTCCAGTTCAGCAAGTACCATGCTGTGCTGCTTTTAGTTTCTTCCGGTTGCATGTTGAAGGAGAGAAAACAGCCCTTTCTGTGAGTGCAGACTTGGTTTCTGAATTCTCATCTTTGTATGGCTGGAGTAATAAAGCTGGATTTTAGTTTGTTTGGAAGGTAACTGTAGGGTAGAGGATTAGATTACACCCAGGCAATATATTGAAGGTAGCAATACAGTATCTGAAGGATGAGGTGGGTTGGACAATATGGGATCTAGGTGCCTTTCCCCCCTCCCCCCCATCTATAATGTGTCTGCTTCTCTGATATGTTTTATTTATTGCTGATGACGTTTGCAAAGGTGAAAAGGAATAATGCACACAAACCAAAGGTGCAAGCCTCTTAACATGGCCTTCATTCCGCACAGCTGGTGTCATTCCTTCAGCGCACACAGCATTTCCTATAACCTGTTCCCAGGGAATTCATTTCTGATGTATATTATCATGGTAATAAAAGTGATAGCAGGGGTTCGGGTGGGAGAAAGGTCAAGCTGGGTCTCTGAGGAAAGATGAAAGTGATGCCTCTGGGGACAGTGGAAAGGCCACACCAAGCAGAATGGGGCCAGAAAGAGGAGAGCTGTAGAATAAGGAGCACATCGGAGCACTCAGCAGCACAGCACAAAATGGAGGAAGCCCGAGAACATTGCTATTGTGACAGGCACAAGAAAACACCCCAAAGTCTAATTTATATCTATCTCTCTAGCGGTGCTGCTTCCTTTAAAAAAAAAAAAGGCAAAAAGAAAACTGCTCCTGCAGCAGTAGGACTCCTTACCTGTGCAGCCTTTGCAGGTTTGTGGCCGAAGGCTGGAAACTGTCAGAAACAGTGCTTAGACAGGATCTGCTGATGAAAGCTGAATCAAAGCCAGCCTTTCGGCTCACAGCCGTGGCGCCAATTAGGGAGGGCAAAGTTTTTGCACTTGCTCAAAGTTCCATAGGTTGCTGAGCCAGGTGGACTGGGGCGCAATCACTTTTAAGCAGTGGTCCTTTAGTAAAGTACAGCTGCTGCCAGAACGTTGCTTCAGCGACATGGTTGCAATGCCCCTGAAACTTGACTCAGCCATCCCTCCGCATAGTGAGTGGCCAAATGGGGAGTCGCGGAGAACCTGACGCCTGACAGCACTGGCTTTTGCACTGTGTGGGTAAGAGAGAGGGGAGACTCTCTGGCTGAGGGAGCCCTGGGGTCCTGCAGGTGGCGAGATAAGAGGGGAACAGAACAGTTCGGGGAGGGAAAGATACTGGAATTTGCCCCTCCCACTCCAAGAAATATCTGAATTGGCACATCTGTCTCCATGCCCCCCGTTTGGGGTCAGGACCCAAGGTCCTACCTCTTTCACTTGCAAAAAATAGCCTTTAAAATTGCCAATCGATCATGGAAGTTGAATATTTGTACCACTTTTCCTAAAGCTGATGGCCTCCCCCTCTACCTCCAGCTGTCCAGGGCTAGCCTTAGGAGTCAGTAAAATCTGGGGATGAAGGTCCTTCAGTATTCTTGGGGAGGGTGTGACCCTAGATCCATCACTTTGTGGTGATCTTACTGCCTCCGCCCACAGCCATTACCTCCCTCCTACTTTTCTCCTGCTTCTGAGAGGGCTGCTTTTCTGTGCAGCCAGCAAGACCTCTGCCCCTGCTCGCTAAGGTGGGAGGAACCTCTATTACAGAGGTTCTCCAGCTGTGGTCTGTGGAGCACTTCCTGGAAGCTTGTGAAAAGGTAGTTGGTCGCATGGTACTGGCTCCTTCTCCATCTTTCCAAATACTAATTTGCATGAACAGACAGCTAAAAAATATATTACACACTTTTGTAATGCTGATCTCCTGTAGAAACAGGAGATTGTCCTGTGGGCACCTCTCTGGTAGGATGAGTCATCTTGTAGAAAAGTTTGCAATCCTTGATCCGTTGGATTAAATGTGGCGCAGAAAGCAAGGGCTTCCTCCAGTTCAGATCTGGCTCTGTGCCCCAGTTCGTCTGGGGCCTTTGGCAAGTCACTTAGGACCAGATTTGTAAATGTATTATAAACCCATGGGAAGTAAGGTGCTTAAATACCTTTAAAAACTGACTCCTTGCCTTAGTTTTCAAGTCTGTAATTTGGGGTGTATCTAAGCGTGTGGAGTCGTTTTCAAAAGCAACCTGAACCCAATGCTCCCCATGCCTGCAACCCATCTCCAACTACCTTCCTGCCCAAAGGGTCAGCACGGTGGCAGACTGTGTGCCTCCTCCTGTCATCCACCCCTGCCTTGTTGTGCTGTGTGTGCTATGGAGTAAGAAGTGCTGCAATTCGTCAACACAGGTACTCCAGACAACACTCAGTGTGTACACGGTGGTGCTGGCTGGCAGGGGTGGGACATATAACCACCACTGTACCAATCCCCTGGGCAGATGGAGGTAATCAGAGAGGTCCTGAGCTGAGAGGGGCGCGGACAAATCGCTGGGGAATAGAGTACAGGGTGGGGCAAGCACATGGAGCATGAACAGGGTAGTGTATGGGGGGGGGGGCACAGGGGAAAGGAAGGGACAGCACCATTGTCAGCTCTTGTGATTTTAATG
This sequence comes from Caretta caretta, assembly GCF_965140235.1. Taxonomy (NCBI): domain Eukaryota; kingdom Metazoa; phylum Chordata; order Testudines; family Cheloniidae; genus Caretta; species Caretta caretta. The sequence continues at coordinate 21,295,047 of NC_134213.1, read as the reverse complement.
TGAGTCTCATATTTGTCCTTGAAGCCCCAGCTTCCAGGAGACTGTGGGAGAATCTCAGCATTTGTTGTTAAAGTACATTACTAGTTTTCATGGTTATGAAGAAAGAAAATAGGATCCCCTCTGCCTCCCCCCCGGGCTCAAATAGCAACAAGCATGAAAAATACCCCCAGTACACGTGTGTTGTTAAAAATCTGGTGATTTGATAAGCCAATCCTGTGATTTTTTTTAGGGGCCTGATGAGCAAATTTGGAGGGCAATATGGGTCCAGAGGCACACAGTGGCGTGGGTGGGGTGGAAGAAGACACTGCCCCCTCCCCCCACGCGCGCCTCCAGAGTATTCTTGGGGAGGGTGTGACCCTAGATCCATCACTTTGTGGTGATCTTACTGCCTCCGCCCACAGCCATTACCTCCCTCCTACTTTTCTCCTGCTTCTGAGAGGGCTGCTTTTCTGTGCAGCCAGCAAGACCTCTGCCCCTGAGGAGGGGAAGCTCGCTAAGGTGGGAGGAACCTCTATTACAGAGGTTCTCCAGCTGTGGTCTGTGGAGCTGAGAGGGGCGCGGACAAATGTCATGCACAGAGACACACTATAAATGCAGGGCAGCGTGCAAATCGGGGGCTTTCAGGGCTGGAGGAATGAGCGGTAGAGCCAGCTCCTTATTCTTCCATCCCTGCCCCCCCCCCCCCCCCCAAAAAAAAAAAAAAAAAAACAGAACCGGGTTGGGTGGTTGCACTAATCCTTCTGAGCAGATCAAGCCGATGCAACCCCCTGGCCCGGGCAGGCCTAAGCAGTCACGCCTCGCCGCTGCCCTCTCCGGGCCATGCTGGGATCCGCACCTCCCACCCGCGTGCACGGCCGGAGCGTGTCACTCAGCAGCGGGGCTGGGGCGTGCGGCGCAGAGACCAGTCGCCGTGGCAGGGGGAGCCGGGCTGTGCGGGCTGAGCACAAAGGCTCCCTCTGGAAGACGCGCACAGCGCGGAGGCCGCCTTCCTCTCCTCTGGGGGGCGCTGCTTGGCTCCCGAATGGGGAGGGGAAATTGCTCTTCCCGTGAGGTGAAGGCGTTTTGCTGTTGAACTTTTGGTTGCTTTTAGCTGCTGCCGTACGGTTCCCTTTGTCCCTTCCTAAAAAGAAGCTGGGGCCAAATGAGGAGACCGATGGGGCTAAAATGATGATGGGGTGGGGAATCTACTGTTCAGAGCACAAGTTGACTATCCCCACCAGAATTCAGTCTCCAAGAGTCCTTTGCCCCCATCCTCTGGAGCAGTGGTTTTGGGGGTCCGGGAAAGGTGGGGTTACCACCGAATAGTGGTTTTCAACCTGTGGGCCCACACAGCCTGTGTCTGAAATTTCCAAAGGGCTCCGCATTTCCATTTGAAAATTTTTAGGGGTCTGCAAATGAAAAAAAGGTTGAAAACCACTGCTCTGGTGCTCCCCAGAATGCGACTGGCGGGGCTGCCGCCTCGGGGCAATGACGGGGACACCAAAGCCAGTCGGAGCTGGAGCAGCAGACAGGGAAAGGCAAAGGCCGCAGCAGGAGACAGTGCCAGAAACTCTGGCGGCCTCAGTAGTTCGTGTAACTGGAAGAAGAACAGGAGGACTTGGCGCACCTTAGAGACTAACCCATTTATTTGAGCATGAGCTTTCCTGAGCTACAGCTCACTTCATCGGATGCTTATGCTCAAATAAATGGGTTAGTCTCTCAGGTGCCACAAGTCCTCCTGTTCTTTTCGGGAATACAAACTAACACGGCTGCTACTCTGAAACCTGTAACTGGAAAGGCGTCGGTCCCCCCACCTCACCCCGTCCTGCCAGCTGCGGAGACTAGCGCTGCGATCAGGCACTGGGTGAGCCTTAGTTGTGCTCATACCCCTTTAAGAGCCCCGGGAGCTGGGCTGGGTCTGAGCACATAACTCACTGCCCGTGCCTGGGCGGGATAGGCTGCTCCGGCAGGGGTGGGCTGGAAGAAGGAGTCCTCCATCTGCAAACTCTGGAGAGAGGGGCCCGGAGGGAGGAAGAGAGGAGAGGTGGCAGAGGCTTTGCTATCGCTATCCCAGCTGAGCGTCTCTCTGATCGTGGAGTAGGGCATTTCTTTTTCACCCCTCCTTCCTCTCTATGCTTGCTCCCTAGTCCAAGGCCTGGAAGCTGTATGTGTGGCGGGAGCTGTGCTGCACCAAGCCCCGGTCTCTTGCTCTTCCCCCTCTTTTCTTTGTAGCCCGGAGGATTATTTGTACACTTCCCTTTGCTTTTGGGGGCCGGATTGCAAAGGACAGAGCCATGCCCAGGAGGAGCATCTTGGAGGTGAAGGTGCTGGACGTGCAGAAAAGGCGAACCCCCAACAAACACTATGTGAGTGTCTAACCCTCCCCCCAGTCCCGCCCCCCTGATCTGGGGATGGAGCACCCGGTCCCAAAACCATCCCCAGGACCTTTGGGAAAGGCGTGGGAGCACTTTAAGGTTTCTGACTTTCTGTAACTATTTCCAAATAGACCAAAACTAGCCCTCCCTGGTGCTGCTGGGCTGGGAGCCTGCCAACCCTTTCCTTGTGGGACTCGGTAAAGTCCTGAAAGAAAATGCTGGTTATAGTGATAGCTTCTCTAGCAAAGGGGATCTTCTTAGGATCCGGGTAGCTTTTTCAAGTTTTACTGTGTGTAATTAACCACCCTCTTCCTCCAAGTTAACTTAACAGGGAATTCATTGCAATTGCAATATTTTGTTAGTTGCATTTACAATTTCTTAGTATTACTAGTTAGTCACTTAGCAGCTCCCTACTGAAGAATAAACTCTTTTCTATCTCCTGGGCTGGTGGAGCGCATGAGGTCCCCCGCTGCGCTCCATTTGTGTTGTCTTAACTAAACAAAGGCAGGGCACTGTGTGTCTTTCACACAGTACTAGTTGTAGGGCCAGTATTCCCTTTGGACCTTCTTTGGTTGGGAGGGGAAGGGTTACATATTGCTCACCACAGGGACCTCCTCTCTGGAGAAGTTTGACTCCTTGGTTCCCGAAGCACTGACCCAGCGTGGGAGGCAGAGATTCTTGGTACAGAATTGTAGTAGTCATTTTTTAAAAGTTTGTTTTAGATTATAGTTGCTGGAGCAAAGTCCGGAGAGCAGCTGCCTCCCTGGCTAGCAAGCGGATTTTGTGATTCCCTTAAAGGAAAGTGATGGCTGTTCAGACAATTTTGCTATCTCAGCTCTGGCCTAAATTGTCCTGCTTTACACAGGAGGCAGCACTGTACTGCTCTGTGCATATATGAAGCTAACATTAAAAAATGCATGTTGGATTTCTATAGCCTGAGAAGGGCAAAGGCAGGGAGTCTTTTCGTATTCACACATCCCATACCCAGTGCGTACATTGCTGGCTGTTTGAATCCTAGTCTTGATGTATCATGACCGGCTCACAGCAACACTGAGCTGTCAGGTTCTGCCTGGGAGAGCAAGTCTATTGGGAGCACTTGCAGTCCGACTCCTGCCTTATGTCATTACCATTGAAGCAAGATATGTCTATGAATGGACCTCTTGCTCTCTCCTCTCTGATATTCCACCTACCTAGTGGCAAAGGCCTGTTGTTGCTATTTATTTAGCTCAGCAAATGTGCATAATGCTTTACAGACCATGTCAAAATAAGCCCTTTGCCCAAGGAGGTTGTAATCCAGCCCCGGTAGGGTGTCCAGGCCAATGGCTAATAATGCACAGGGGATGTAGTGGCTGAAGAAGTCTAACTGAGAAGGCTAGAAAAAGAGAGAGGCAGGTGGCATGCAGGAAGCTGGTGGCTGTTGTAAGTGTGAGGGGCAGCACACAAGAAAGCGAGGAGAAGAACAAGGAGTGATGAGGACTGTAGGATAACATGGGAGCAGAGGTGCAGACAGAACGGTGGTTTTCTGGCTCCTTGTGGGTTGTGAAATGGAAGTCTGCAGTGCCGGATTTGGCAGGGTGCAGATATTAACTGCTTTTGGGGAGCCATTTTGTTGTACTTATAGAATGTGGGGGTTTGTTCCACTTTTAATAGCCATGAGTCCTACAGTCTGCATGGCCTGTTTGTTTCTTCCATGCATAATGCCCAGTTGATAATATCAGTCAGGGAGTTGCTCCAGTGCTGATTTTCAGTATATTCCTGCTAAACTGGGAGCTCTTTGGGGACAGGGATCATCTCTGTCTTTGTGTCTTGTACAGTGTTGTATATGTCTGCGCTTAACTAATGATTGGGAATAAATTCCCCAACGTGATATATTATTGGTGTGGAAGAGACTTTTCATCTTCCTCTAATGTATCTGGCCTTAACCACTTCTGGAGCTGAGATGCTGCTAGATTTAGTCCAGTGTAGTGTGGGAAATCTACGCAGTGTATAATAGAACCCCAGGCACGCCCCTAGCAGACAAAGCTATGGTTAATGTTGGGAACTTGCACTCCCAGTGTTTGTGATTTGCAACCCAGTTCCTCTCATAGTGAAAGGATGATAATGCTGGAAAGGTACCTGACAGGTTTGGTGTAATAGAACCCCAGAAAGTGCCATTAGTACATTGTTTTCTAGTGGGTAGATGGACTGGTGCTGGTAACATGGCCTTTAAAATCCACCAGTTGCAGAGTTCTGAGTTGCTGTGCCCCAGCCTATTCTGAAACTGGGACAGACCTGTTTTCTAGTTAGCAATCAAGGAGCTCAATTAAACCTGTTTGTACTGCCTGTCTCCGCCCACGTGTGACTGTGAAGTGAAGCTAGAGGGTTCTGTCCTGGATTCACTGTGAGCTGCCCATGTTCTATAAACTACAGATCAAGGGACCTCCCAATACCTAGTGGACACTTTATGAAAAAGCCCTGAAATATAACTAATAAAATTTAAAGCTGGCTTCTCCCCTTGGCATAACCGTAACATGGGACAGTCCATTGACGCACACACTGTTAATTCTGCACCACATAAGGCACCTCCTGTATGGTCTAGGCTATGACGTTAGGAATTTGAGTGACACTCTCCTTCCACTAATGTGCATTTTAATAATGACTGAGCTGTGACACCCTGGAGTTCTTAGAAGAAATGCTACCTTTTAAAAATGGCAAAGAGTCCAATACGTCTGTTAGTCTATAACAGGGGTCAGCAACCAGTCAGAAGTGGTGTGCCGAGTCTTCATTTATTCACCTTAATTTAAGGTTTTGCGGGCCAATAATACATTTTAACGTTTTTTAGAAGGGGTCGGTCTCTGTAAGTCTATATAGTATATAACTAAACTGTCGTATGTAGAGTAAACCAGTGTTTTCAAAATGTTTAAGAAGCTTCATTTAAAATTAAGTTAAAATGCTGATCTTATGCCGCCGGCCCGCTCAGCCCGCTGCCAGCCTGGGGTTCCGTTCCGCTAGGCCGGCAGCGGGCTGAGCAGGGTCCCGGCCGCAGGCCCCAGCCGGCAAGGAGCCGGCAGGCAGAACCCCAGACCGTCAGCGGGCTGAGCAGGGCTAGTGGCTGGGACCCCAGACCGGCAGTGGGCTGAGTGGCTCAGCCCGCTGACACTCAGCCCGCTGCTGGTCTGGAGTTCCGTCTGCTGGCTTCTGCCAACCAGGGTCCCGGCTGCTGGCCCCGCTCAGCCCACTGCTGGTCTGGGATCCTGGCCCTGCTCACATAAAGTGGGTACCTGCCTTCTTCCTGGTTCTAGCCCATTCTCTTCCTCTCTCTCTCTGCACTGAGCTGAGGGTGGGAGTGCACTGAGCACAGGGCTGGGGGTGAAGGAGCAGGTTGGGGTGTAGGGTCTGGCCAGGAGCTAGAATGAGGGAGGGGGCTCAGGGTTGGGGCAGGAGGTTTGGGTGTGGAGTGCTACCTGGGCAGCTCCCATTTGGTGCAAGGGGTGAAGGTGCGGGGGGGGGGGGGGAGGGTGCAGGAGCTCCCGTTTGGTGCTCAGGGTAGGCGTGGGAATGTGGAGGATGCAAGAGTCAGGGTGTGGGGGGCTGGAGTCAGGGGGGGTTGTGGGGGTTGCTCCCAGCCCCCTACCCAGAGCGGCTCATGGCAGGGGGCTGGGTGTGTGTGAGGGGGTTGTGGGGGGGGGGTTCAGGGGTCAGGGCAGAGGGCTGGGTGTGTGTGAGGAGGTGCAGGGGTTAGGGCTAGGGTTGTGGGGTTGCTCCCAGCCCCCTACCCAGAGCGGCTCATGGCAGGGGGCTGGAGGGGATATGCCCTGATTCCACTCCCCTTCCCCAAGACCCCATCCCCACCTCTTCTCCACTTCTCCCCCTCCCTCGCATTGGCCATCAGCTAATCGGTGGCAGGGAGGGAGCGGAGGAGTTGCAGGAACCCAGCCCGCTGGGGGCGGGGGGACCTTGCCTGCTCTGCAGCAGCAACCGGCAGAACCAACCTTCTTCACCCTGCACCCGTGGGGGCACAGAGAAGAGCGGGTCGGGGCAGGCAGGATTTTTAATGGCACGCTGCTGCCTGCCGGGGTCCCGGCTGCCGGGACCTGGCAGGCAGCAGCGTGCCATTAAAAATCGGCTCGCGTGCCGTCTTTGGCACACGTGCCATAGGTTGCTGACCCCTGGTCTATAAGGTGCCACAGGACTCTTTGCTGCTTTTACAGATCCAGACTAACATGGCTACCCCTCTGATACCTTTTTAAAAGGTTCCTCTCTGGGTTACTCTTGCCTACAGTTTGCTAGCGAAGCTACCATGTGGCAGTGAGCAAATAGCAAGGGAAAACCAGAAGTCTGGTAACATAGCAATAACTAAGCAGATCCAAGCTTTCTTCCCCTGCCCCCAAGGATGCAGACACAAACCTTGCTTTGCTTTTCCTCCTCCAGCCCCCAAACTCACAACTCTTTCCCCCTCTACTTTGTGTTGACCATGCTTGCTCATCTTACTTAGATGATGCATTATCGTTCCTGGAAAATGTATATGTGAGGCAACTTAGCTTCCTACGGTTTCTGTATTTTGTACTGGGAGACTAGGTAACTATTGAACTGTTCTCAGTTTCTGTAGGTGTGTGGAGAATACCTGCAAGAGTGTCTAATTCCTCATTCTTCTAGGCCTCTTTACGTGGGGTTGGGAATTCTCCAGGTCTTTGAGTCCCTGTTTCCCCTCCAGGCTTCTTGTGTGATTGCCATCAGTCCTTCCAACCAAGGAATACTGGACAGGGGTCCTTTTGGAACTCATCCATTCTGTTCTTTAATTAGCCAGAGAGGTCATTTTGCTGCCTGCTGTATACCTCCACAAAGAGACAGTCCCAGGGGATCAGATGGAATCAGGGGTAACATTCACTGTCTTCTAGCAGAGAAAAATCTTTCGTGAATTCTTGGGGGTGGGAATGGAGATGGGGACATTTTAGTGGGATTCTGGTTGGCTTTGTGGTATGGACAATTCCCATCACTACTCAACATGTGCAGTTTGGAGGATAAAACCCTTAATGTGGTGGAACATCCTGCCCTGAAACTTTCTGGCTTGTGAGGAGAATGTGGATGGAAGGTGTGTTCTTTAACTGGTCACTGGTGATTGACTGTGTGCTGCTCATCCACTCATTGCTTCCTGGGAGGTTCCCCTCTTTGAACCCCCCAAGTCTCAACATCCTGTCTTATTCCTCCACAATAGTTCTCCTCGGATGGAGTTAAGAAACAGGGCAAGCCAAGGAGGCTCAAAGCTGGATCAGTGCCTAGGAAGTGTCTAGAATCTTCCGGAAAGCAGAGCCTCACAGAGCTGTGTTGGTGCTGGAGTAAATGAGAAGAGTGCTGTCTCTATCTGAAGAGATCAGTAGGAACCAGGCAGATTCACCAAGCCAGTTAATTATATAGAATCATCCCCTCCTCCTTTGCTGGAAAAAATAGGTTTTGAACGCAGCTGAGTCATCTTGCTTTTGACTGTATCGGCTGGCAAATCAGAGCCAGCCACAAAATATACGTACTAAACCTTAGCTTCCAAGCATCTCATTTCTGAGCATAAACCTGCTCTTTTCCGTCCCCTAAGGGCAGCCACTTAGCATCATATATGAGTGTGGAGGAACTCTTTTTCCCCCATTCCCAGCACTGTGACCTGACCTGTAAATGACCCATGACATTTATATCCCCACTTAGATCAAAGACTTTACTTAGCTTGGACAAAGGGTCAATTGTATTACCTGCACACAGACCACTCTGAGAAACTGGGGATATTAGTTTCCCCCAATAAAGTTGGGTCAAGAGAGGACTCAGCTGGTCTTACTCCCCAGCTTTTGAGGTCTGGAAATACCTATTTTCTTCAGGTTCCTATGCGGTGTCCATCACCATGGTATCTGAGCACAGTAAAAGGTGCAATGCTGTGCAGCCAAAGACAAAAGCTTCTATGTCCTCAGCTCCGTTTCCCATTTGGCAGAAATACGGTGCCTTCTGTTTTGAAGGTGTCTCCCTTTTTGAAGAGTGAGTCTGTGGTGTCTTATCAGTGGGAGAGAAATAATACCATGCAGCTCTGCTGGCATATGCGCCAACTGTGTGTGTGTGTGTGTGTGTGTGATGCATCCCTCTGCCGCTGTCTTAACCATATATGCTAGAGCTGTTCTCTCTCTCCTGGAAATTTTGCAACCCTCCTTCTGCTGTTAGAAGTGACACACACAATAGTTTCCAGGGAGAAGGTCTCAACATCCCTTATGGAGCCTTTATATTTCCATCCACTTCTAATCCCTCCTGACCCCATGTCCCATCTGGCTGCTGCCTTTCTGGCTAAGGAGGAACATTCATGAGTCACTTCAGAGGCCATCACAGGGTTGGAAAGATCATTGTTGAGTGATATCAGGCACTTCTTAACCTCCTTCCCAAGTGGCTGAGGATAGGATAGCTGACATCACACTTTTTAGCCTAACATTTTTGAATAGTTTAGTGTAGGCTTTAACACATGCTAAAATCTGGGAACTTCACTAGACTTTAACTCTGCCAGTTGAGCATATGTGTGGACATGGCCTTTAATTAGTCTGTTCAGACATGCTAGCTAATGTTTGTGGACGTCACACCTTTAAATCCTAGCCTAGACAAGGCCTGAAAGCACCTGGGCAGTGCAGATGATTCAGAATGAGCCCAGCTGCACTCAAAAGGGCTCAGTCAATGGGTAAAACTGAAGAGGTCCAATCCTGCTTGCATTACACATGTGTGAAGTGTTGTGCTCCTTGATGGGCCCACTTGTGAGCAAGCCTAGTAAGATTTGGCCCAAGAGCCAATTGTGGGAGGTGCCTTCCTCTTTCCTGCTCCCCTCACTGTAGTAAACCCTGGGATCCTGGAAGACTTTCTCTTCTTCAGTGTTACTGAGCTGGGGATTCCTCACAGCACATAGGTCTCCCACTTCTATCAAACTAGCCCTGTTCCCACTAGCAGATAGGCTATGGGGAACGGGAGGAATGTTGGAATCGTAAGGCCCTGTCTATATGTACAACACTATAGTGGCACAGCTGTACCGATACAGTCGTGTTGCTGCAGGATGTCTGGTGAAGACACTCTTTGCTGATGGGAGAGCGCTCTTCCA